>NW_027137575.1:1909266-2140918 GCF_001692895.1 Cenococcum geophilum 1.58
TTTTTAGAAGTAGAATAANTTATNTAATTTATAAGTAATTTATAAAAAAAAGTATTATATAATATACTATATCCAATTAACTATTTAAAGATAAATTTTTTATATATAATATATATATATAGCTGCCTAGATGCTGCTTAATGCGTATAGTCTGTTTTAAATGCTGCGAAATGCTGCGAAATGCTACAAAATGCTGAAAATGCTGGCTAAATGCTGCTAAATTTTTTCCTAACGTATAGAAGCAAAATATAAGTTATTTATAAGTTTAAAGCCAACGCTATAATTATAGGTAAATCTATAGAAAGCCTCTTACTATACTTACTAAAGCGTATTATAGATAGTTGGGAGTAACTATAGAATACTTAAAAGAGTTACCAACCTAAGCGTAATAAAAGGCTATATAGGCTACTTTTATAATAAGTTAATAAGATACGAAATATAACTAGAGATAAAATACTATAGACTTAGTAAGTAATTAGCAATCTATTTAAAGATATTATAGAAGATCTAGAGGAACTAAATCCTAAGTATAATAATAGGTTTACTTAATAACCATATACTATAAGTATAAATATATAATATTACATTAATTATATTACAACGTTATATCGTAATACTTACTATATACTATAGCACTTTACCGCTATTTCTTATATTATAATATTACGCTATTTTAATTGTTATATATGGGCTAATAAAGATAATAGTAGCCTAGCGTATTTGTCGCTAAGAATAAACCCTAAAACTATATATAAGGTCTCCTTCTCGCAGTATACTAATAAGATAATTTTAATACTATATAACTATAATATTAACGCTATCTAAGCGCGCCTTAAATAAATTTAAGGTAATAATTGTCAGGTGACGAAGTCACCTCGCCTATATATATTGTTCCGTATAGCTATATCTGGCATCAAGCTAGTCACTTACTTATCTTTTAGGGTTTATGCTGTAGCTAAGTGGTGCGAAGCTTATCACCTTATAATAATAAATAGGAAATAGAAATTAATTACTATATTTTGTAGTATACTTTCGCTAGCAAGTCTAAGGTTATAGATATTATAAATAGTACTATACTAGAGGATATAAAGGCCCACCTATAGAGTAGAGATAGACTAGTAATACTAGAATTTACTAATAAAGAAGATAAAAGTAGAGAAGGTAGAGGAATAAATAGGAAAAACGACGGTAATAAAGAGGATAAGAGTAAAGAAGGTAGCGGAATAAATAGGGAAAATAACGGTAATAAAGAGGATAAGAGTAGAGAAGGTAGTAGGATAGATAGGGAAAATAATAGTAAGAATAAAGATAATTAGGGGTTTGATAGTACGGTGCTACTATTACGGCGGGACTTATATAAATATTAAACTTAAAATAATAGGTTAACTAAAGGGCGTTATTAGGCGTATTAAGGTTATACTATACTACTATTAGGTTGAAATATATTCTTTATATAGTATATACTAGACATATAGAATAAATAGAGAATACTAACTATATAGAATAAGTAAAGGGTACTAACTGCGTAAAATAAGTAAAGGGTACTAACTATGTAGACTAAGTAAAGTATACTAATTGCGCGGAATAGGTAAATACTACTAACTATATAGACTAAGTAAATACTATTAAATACGCGGGAAGAGTAACGCTTATTTATTACTTAAAGTAAGTAAGATATATAAAATACGTAAGGGGGTATTATATATTAATTATATATTAAGTATAGAGAGAGCTTAATAAAATAAAGGTATTACTTGCCTAGGTAGCTATAAATGCGCAATTAGCTATACCGCGTTATTAGTGTTAGATAATCTATATTCTATATGGCGTAGGATATACATAAGTCATATGCACGGGGCACGTGCATTGTAAATATCTTTATCTAAGCCTAAGGGCCCTAGGTTAACCGACGATTAAAATTAATTAATTAACCCATTTCATTAATAAATAGCTCTATATAAACTATCTAACAGTTATAAGCCTGGTCCGCCAACTTAAGAAGCTATTTAGCTATTACTCAATTATTTAAAGAAATTCTACCTTATTGTTAGACTCTGACACCTTATCGTTACAAGATAACCCTAATTAAAATCCTACCTTAATTGTCATAGGACGAGATTCCATAAGATTATACGAGATTCCACAAGACTCTACCTTAATTGTTAAAGGACGATCCTAACAACAAGGACAATCCTGATAATAAGGATGATCCTAATAATAAGGACGATCCTAATAATAGAATACTATCTTAATTTCTCCTTTGCCTATTAGTCAAATGACTTTACCAACGAGTTTGTTAACTACGATTATCCTTAATAAGCTAGAAGACTGGGAATAATGGCTATAGTAACTCCGAGCCCTTGTGGATTAGCGAATTTAGGCCTACGTTAACTTAGATAAGGAAGCACCTTAATAAGGTCTACTATAAGAACCAGCCTATTTAGAAGTTATAGATTTTAATAAGAATGCAACCTTATATATATAGCTTTCAACGAATTAATAGAGAGCGTATAAGAATAGTAGATGATACTACGACTAGGATATAAAGTATTTCCTAAAATAAGAAGAGCACCTTTAAAAGATTCGCACTTAAATTACGTCCATAGTATTAATTTAGAAGAAGCTACTACTTAACCCTTCTCTTATAGTTAAGGAATGGATATTTTAGTTAAAGGAGAATATAGAACCTACCTTATTATTTATTAGGAAAAAGGTATAACACTAATATATAGAAGCTCTTAAGGGGTTTAAACACTTATTAAAATTAAATTAGTGGTTAGATTAATGGGAACATATAATAGTACTAGGAGAGAAGTATAAAATCCCTTAAATATCTAATGGAATCTAGCTATAAGAATTAGCAGAAGTTATTTAACCCTTTAGCGACGCCTACTGTATAAAGTATACTACTGAGTTAAATAACCCTTAGAAGTTAAGATCTTCCGAATACTATAGAGTAGTAAAGGAGCTGTAAGAAGGACTTAGAATACCCTTAAAGAAAGCTAATATTACTATAAGAGGGAGTGCCTTTAATATAGACTTCGTAGAGTAAGCTATAATAGATTATTTTAATACTACTAAAGGTCTAGGGAAAGGAACCTTAGTATATACTAGACGTTTAAAGAGAGCTAGGTCACTAGTAGACGAGGAGACGTCCTATAAGAAGCTATTACCTATATACTTAGCGTGTGAGAAACAAGGACATTCCCTATAAGACTGTTAGTATTTATTTAAAGACAAGAAACCCAAAGGAGTTATAATTAGAGATACTCGCATTAAAAGGGTGCTAAAGAAGGTAGAAAAGAATAAGAATCTTACTAACTAAGTTATAAAGATTAGACTTAAAGAATAAGAAGATAAGGCTTAATAATAATAGGACAAGAGCTAAGAGATAGTTAAGATTAAGGGAGAAGCTAATGCGATATTCCTAGAATCGTATTATACTAGTTAACTCTATCTATTAAGGCTATTAACTATTCTTAACTTAGGAACTACTCTTTATATCTTTAATAACCTTTTTTATTTCTATAACTTTAGGAAAGCTCTAAGATATAAATATATTATTGCCGGTAGCTTAAAAGTGCCTATACTAGGCTACGGCGACGTTACTATCTAAGTTACAAAACTAGATAAGAGCAAGGGAATCCTACGTCTTAAGGACGTTGCCTTTTATACAGACTTTAATACGAATCTAGTGTTGTTTTATCTACTTTAAAAATAGGGGTACTACTAGGACAATAAAGGAGACAACAATCTTCTAGTTTGGAAGGATAATATAATCCTATATTAAATAGAAGAACATTACGGATAATAGACTATTAAGTACGTCTAATTAGGAAGTCTATTAGCTTTTAATTTAAGCTAACTACTACGCCTATAACGAAAGCATAGAATATTATTAAGAGACGTTTGTCTAGATTTAAAAGGTAATATATGTCTATAGCATCTGCGTCTAGGACATTTAGGACCTATAAGCCTTTATTATTTAGGTATTAACGCCCTAAAAGTTAAGCTTTAAGGCCCTAAGACGAGGGAATATTAACACTACAGTCTCGCTAAAATTAAGCGTTAGGTCTTAAGAAGGTTCTTAAAACAGAAAATTAATAAACCCTATCTTAACCTCTATATTGACTAGACTGACCTTAAGGAAGCGTATACCGGATTTGTATAAGTTATGCTTATCTATAACACCTACTTAAAAAGATCCTTCCCGTACTTTATAACGACGTATAATAAGGAGAAGGAGACACTATAGGTGCTTAAAGATTTCGTCTAGTGGATTCGTCTGAGGTATAACCTTAAAGTTAATACTAACGTAGTCGGCGGGCTAGTGGCCCACGCGGGCTAGTGGCCCACCTCAAAACCTAACCAAAAATTAGATAATTTACACCCTAATATCTTAACAACCACTTAATAATAATTTCTAATAATTTATATTTTAACTTTTATATACACTTTGCAGCTTCTATTAAAGTTATATAGTAAATAGTTTAGTGGTTTTTAAGATATAGTAATTTAGCCTTATTTTAGCCCCTAAAATTTAATATATTAAAAACTACTAAACTAATTACTATGCAACTTTAATAGAAGCTGTAAAGTGTATATAAAAGTCCAAATCCAAATTATTAGAATTTATTATTAAGTAGTTGTTAAGATATTAAGGTATAAATTTGGTGAGTTTTGAGGTGGGCCACTAGCCCGCCGACTACGTTATTAGATTAGACAACAAGCTAGGGAGAAGGAGAACTCTTAAATAGCTATAGACTTAAGGGATTATATTTAAGCCTTTAGCGCTATATACCTAAGCTTAAAACAGTACCACCAAATGCTTAGGGGGTGTAATTATTAAGAGAGTATAAGTAATAAAAATTGTTGCTAATTTACTATACGACCTATAGAACGAGATAGTCGACTATATAGTTTACCTTTAAGATTAAACGCCATGGGAAAGCAACGGTTAAATATCGCTATATAAGAGGTTCTATACCTTCCTAGCTAATAGGAGATTAAGAAAGCCGTAACTAGCGTACCTAAAAGCCTATGGCTGTAGGGCGTACGCAATAACGTCGGACGCCCAGTTAAAGAAGAAAAGGCTGAGTAAGCTAGATCCGCGAGCCTATATCGGCTATCTCGTTAGCTATGACTTTACCAATATCTATAGGATCTGGATCCCATATAAAGGTATTGTTATCTCTACTAGGGACGTTATCTTCAATAAAAAGACGTTCTTTGACGGCAAGTAAATGGACATCTTAAAGGACCTATACGCCGAATTAAATATACTAATTGAGAAGATTTAACTACCTAATACCTAGACTAAGAATAAGGTCCTTCTGGAAGACGATAAAGAAGTATTTAAACCGTTAATTTAAGAGGAAGACGACGACGTCGATAAGCCAGTTTAAGCCTTTAATAAGTTAGTAGATCTTAAGCTTGCAAAAGCTCTTAAAGACGCATATTATACGCTACCTCCAACGGAAGAAGACGAAGAATCTCTATGTGCCTTTTATGTTAAGTATTCTATAAAGTTAAATATATAAGATTAGGATATAGTCCAACTAATAGGAGACGGGTTTAATATTTAGGGGGTGTTTAACGACTTAGTTAAAGACTTATTTAAGGAAGCCGGCGATAATAGGTTTAAAGACTTTATTACTAAAAGGATCACTTTAGCCTATTATAGCGCCTTTTTAGCAGGAAGGAAGTTTAACCTTAATAGTTAACTTAATAATAGCAAGCTAAAATTAGGTAGAATACGTAATATTAGATTATATAGGAAGAACTTACCTCCTCTACCTTAGTTAATTAAGGACCTTAATATATATCCTCTTTAAGATTATTTCCAAAAGGCTTAACGAGCCTATCTCCAATCTTATTATTAAATAAGGTTGTTTTAAGAAATAGATAAGAAGCATATAAAGGGATAGTAGGTCCTTAGCTTAATATAGGTGTTTATCTATAAGACGGACAAGTACGGATTCCTTTAGAAATATAAGGCACGCTTAGTAGTATATAGAAATTAATAGGCCCTAGGAGACCTACCTATAAAAGCTACTATATTAGCTAGTACGACCTTCCAAACCCTTATAGCGATTACTATAAAATTCAACCTGGAGATAATATAGATAGATATAGTTAACGCATTTGTCCATTGCGATCTTAATAAGGTTGTTTATATAAAGCTACCGCTAGGGTTTAATAAAGAAAAGACAGATAAAGTACTGTACTTAAGAAAAGCCCCTTACAGACTACGACGATTACTACTATTATAGTAAAAGAACCTCACGAGCTCCTTAAACGAATTAGGTTTTAAAAAGGTCCCTTAAAAGCCGTGCGTTATGCTAAAAGGTAGAATAGTCGTCTTCTTCTATATTAATGATATTGTCTTCTGCTACCGAAAGATAGAAGAAAAAAAAAGCTTAAGAAGTAATTAAGGAGCTAAGTAAGGAATACTAGATAAGTACCCTTAGTGAGCTAAAATAGTTCCTAGGAATCTATATACTACGCAATTATAGCTAAAGGCTCCTATAGCTATCCCAGAAAGCCTATATTAAGAAGATAGCTAACTAGTATAAAATAGATCTTAAAGGGCGTCTTCCAGACACTCCTATGGTAGAATTAAAACTCCTCCCTACTAATTACCAATTAATCCGTTTAACGCGTCCGTCCCCTAATATAGACCTATTAGTCCGTTCTATATCCCTACTAGCTTCTATAATACTATATTAGAGAAAATTGGATTTAGTACTCTATATAGCCACTATAACACGTTTAGATATTACTTTTACAGTATTATAGCTAGTAAGGTTTAATCAGAACCTAAGCTAAAAGCACTATTAAGCGGTAGATAAAGTAATCCAGTACTTATATAATATAAGGAGTAGAGCAATCTACTATAGAGGAGATAAGGAAGAAATAAATAGTAGAGGGAGAGATAAAGGAATATATAATAAAGGACGAGATAATAAAAGAGACGGTAGAAGTAAAGCGCAATTATTTATTTATACTAGCGATGCATTATTTACGGATAACTCCGTTAATAAAAAGAGCTTATAAGGATATATTAGAAAGCTATTTAGGGGACCGATTGCCTAGAGAGCAAATAAGCAGAATATGGTAACGACGTTAAGTATAGAAGCCGAGTTATTAGCCCTATTATAGATAGTAAAGGAAGCTATCTTTATTAGTAGGCTATTTAAAGTAATAACGCTATACCTAAATAAGCCCTTAATTATTAACTGCGACAATACCTAGACACTTTAACTAATTATAGAAGACACGGTAAAGCTAATTACAAAGCTCCGATATATTAATATCTATTAACACTAGCTACGTTAGGAATACGTAAGGAGACAAGTACTATTTTAATAGACAGCGACGAAGGAGATAATCGCTAATAGACTTATAAAGGCCCTGCCTAAGCAGAGGTTTTAAAGCTTCGTTAATATAATTAGAATAGTAGATATTAAGGAGTAGCTAAATGAGGAGAAGCAACTAGAGGACCTAAGGGAGAAGATTAGGGCGAGACGGAAGGATTTAGATAAGATTATAGTTTAATTGACTTATTAACAGACACGAGAAGGTGGTTAGCTTTGACCTTAAAGAGCTTAAAGCTAAGGGGGTGTGTTGGATAATCTATATTCTATATAGCGTAGAATATACACAAGTTACGTGTATAGGGCACGTGCATTATAAATATCTTTATCTAAGCCTAAGGGCCCTAGGTCAACCGACGATCAAGATTAATCAATTAACCCATTTTATTAATAAATAGCTCTATATAAACTATCTAACAATTAGATACGGCAGTATATTTATACCGCGTTGCTAAATACAGCAGTATACTACACCGTATTATTAAATGCGGCAGTATACTATACCGCGTTATTAGATACGGCAGTATACTATACCGCGTTATTAGATATAGCAGTATACTTATACCACGTTGCTAGATGCGGCAGTATGCTACACTACGTTATTAAATACGGCAGTATACTATATTATGTTGTTAGATGCGGTAGTATACCGCACCTAAGTTAATACTATACGCTATACGTTACAGTGCGCGGATTGCGTATTTGGCCGCCAAATGCCGCTAAATGCTGTAAAAATACTAGTAAAATTTTTCCTGACGTAATCTTAATCTTATAGTTATATAGTTAGTAAGGTAGAAGTATATTAGATACTGCTTTAGAAAATATATCCTTAAATTTCTAGTATTAATAGGGTAGCTTTTATTTTACTAGTTCCTTATCTATAAGCTCGCTTTCTTATCCGCTAAGCTTACTTCCCTTTTCCTTAATTATTTAATTAATTTTATATAAGCTTATTGTAAAGGCGACGGTATTAGGTTAAACTAAGTTCTAGTAGAATCCTATAGCACTAATATAGCAGATATTAACTGGTAGGAGGTCTGCTAGTTTCCTTATAGCTATTTTCTAAACCGTATTTTACGGTCTAGGGTTTATAATCTTTCTTAGCTCCTATTTTATTTTTTGTAGATTATCCCTCTAATCTATTAGTTTAGTATAACGTCTAATATCCCTTACTATTCTTTATAGCTATATAGGGCCTAAGCTCTCTATAGGGGGCTTTTTTAGGTTAAGCTCGGACCCCTAGAACTCGGTTAGCCCCCGAACTCGGCCACCTAACCAAAATCAAACCACCGACTTGTCAACCTATTTTCTCCATAACGAATTAATCAATATAGACCAAAATACGTAGAACTTATAAATAACTATTATAGATTCTAAATCTAATGTTTATAACTCTATACGAAAAGCAGTGCTTGCATATAGTGTCCCTTTGGCAATTTTATGCGATAATTAAATGGCGGACTACTGGGGCAATTTGTACACCAATGCAAATAGCAATTAACTCCTATATAGTAGGCCTTCCTTGCCAATTAGGTACTTAAATATGATTTATAAAAAATTTCCCTATTATATACGTAATTATGAAAAAATAATAGCTTAAGTCTCTGGTTAAGGTAGTAATACTAAGCCCCTTAGTAAAATATAGGTAATTAGCTACTCTAAATAAAATCTTTATATAAAAATTATATATACCTAATTAGTAGAAGGTATATAAATTAATAGGGTATAACTAAAGTAAATTTAAAAGTTGTATAGCCTTTATAAATGGATGTAAAAAAAGGTTAATATATAGGTAAAAAATACCTAAAATACAGATAAATTTAGAGTTATATTAAGCATATATATAAATTTAATTACAATAAGATATATCTTTTAAAAAAAGTTTTTAATAAAGTTGTTTAATAATTATAAATAGGTATTTATTATAAAGATAATATTTGCCCTTTGCTAGATAATTTATTTTAAAGGAAAATACCCCTAATTAATATAAGTATACTAAGGTAAAGTATTTTATTAAATATATATAGCCCAAAAGAATATTTAAATAGTTAAATGTATTATATTTAGGCAATTTAATAAAAATTTTATACTTAAAACTTTTTTTTTGTAATAAAGCTTAATTATATTTCTTTAATAGCTATATAAGCCATTATATAGTTAAGTTTTTAATAAAATATAAAATATATCGATTCTTTTTTGCTACTTTATTTAATACGATAACCCTTAAATCTATTTTAAATATCCTCTATTAAGTTAAAATATTTTAAGTAAATTATAAAGTATATATATCTTAGTGTTGGTATGACTTTTATAACGTGCAGAATATATATATCACAATGATATATACTATGCGGTGTTGTAGATAGATGATTAATTCTCTAAGATCTACGAGTCGCGAGAGGTAAGGCTCGTCACGTGTTCTCCTATGACCTCTATTAACTAATTACGATTTTCTATACCCGGCATGGAAAATCGCCATTAGCTTGCTTACCACTAGCGCCTTAACCGCCCTTACAATGTGTCTAATACTTCTAGCTATACTAGGAATACTTTAGAAAACGTAAAGATCCGGTATCTTACAACTGTGTAATCTAAAAATCTATATACGCACTTCTTCTTCCTTCCTTGCTGTTATAGTATAGGTTGTAATAGTACTAGGTAGTGTTATAGGTATAGGCAAATTGCCATAGGTTGCCGCAGATTGCCGTAGATTGTGGTTACGTGACATAGAGATTATATACACCCTCTTTGCTATATTTATACGTTGATTGACTAGATTACTAATATCGTGCGTTCTACCTATTCCACTGTCTTTAACTTGATTCGGTTTGTGTCGATAAGTTGTTTAAGGGCTAATAATGGTTTGCTTTTAGTTATAGCGTCTATAGGGTTACTGTCTCCGTTAATCTATTTAACTTCCGCTATTTCGCGTCTTTTATATAACTAGCGTAGGTATATAATATTAATTATAAGTCTCTTCTCTTATATAGTTCCTAGTTTAATAAGGCATTTATAAATTAACTTAAAATTAGTATAAAGAATGAGCGGGAGGCTAATGTTGAGTTATAATTTAACTGTGGCTTTAATTGTAGCGCTAATATTAAAACTATAGGCCATAGCATATAATTTGGAGGCTAGTACGCTTCTGGTAATTCTTTTGCACTTAACTAAGGACCAGTAAACAATATTCGCTTTATTTAATGAGTCTACTAGTACTATGATATATCCAATCTGTAATAAGAGGTTCTTATTATTTGCGAATAAGGAATTAGTAAATATAAGTAGTTAAAGTATCTTTATATTAAGCTTAACAAAGCTTAAGCCTCTTATTAGGTTCTTAATTTGCCACTAAATTCTCTTATTAAGTAGTTTTATGTTTTTCTCGTCAGGGTTAATTACCTGGGCAGCGTAGGATAAATTAAAAGAAGCTTTAGGCTGGCATATGGACATAATATAAGCTCCTCTTACTTATTGGGCGATATATTAGTCCTTGGGTGTAAGTGCTGTGCGAATAATACCTCTAGAACTAGTTGTTGTAGTAGCTTCCTTAATATTAATAAGGGTTAAGTTCTGGCATTAGCGCTTTTATGTAAGCGTAATTATATAATCCTATTATTGGACAATGCCTCCGTTAAACTTAATTAGGTATTCTAGTATAAGTTACTTGCGTTCTTTAGTTGGGAACTTAGCTTTTTTAATCTTCTCCTGTTCCGAAGCTGTAAAAACTAAGTTAGCTAGTAGGAGGGTATTATTAGTCTGTAAACCAACTATTCCGAAACTTATAGGGTTATTAAGGTGAAGTAGGCAGGGGTTATAAGTGGATTGGCTTATGTTTAGTTCTTTAATGTGGTGGTTATAGTAAGTCTTAAACTAATAATTGCCTACCTTAGGAATGCCGTATAAAGGTCTGACGACCTTTAGAATTGTGCCTTATAAGACTCTAAGTGCTATACTAAGTTTAAGAGGTGCTTTGATATAAAAGTCTCGGTTTAGTTTTGTAGTTAATTGTATATAGGCCTATAAAATATCTTATAAGTAGAGATATATACCATCGTTCTAAGTTATAGCTGTAATATAAAGAATAAGGCGTTGGCTGACTCGTTAAATTGTAGGTAATTGGGTTAGTACGAGGTCTTTCTCTAGGTTATTATAGGCCTGTATAACTAGTCTTGACTTCTTAAAGGCTTTATTAGTGCCGGGGTTCTTAATCTTATTAACGAATCTAAAGTTAAATACTCTATTGCCTTGTGGTATATCCTTAGGGTTGACTAGTTTAAAAACTCCTTTTTTAAGTAATCCCTTAATCTCCTTCTAGCGTAATGCTGTAAACTAATTAGGATTTATAAGTTAATTATTATCCTTATCCTGCAGATAAATTAAGATGTTTGCGGTATTTGCTTTAATAGGGTACTTACGTGGTTTACCTCTTCCGCGTTTAATAGGTTGAGGTCTAGGCTCGGTTTAAGGTTAAGGTTTAGGCTTAGTTTAAGGTAAAGGTAGTTTAATATTATTATCTTCTAGTTACGTATCTTCTGTGATTTCGGGGTCTACTATATATGGTTTTATAACTGTGCTACGGAAGTTAGTAGGTCTGTAGGGAAGTTATATAGTATAGGTTTTATTTTTAATGCTAAGCAGGTTGTACGGACTAGACTAATAGCCGGGTTGGCCTATAGGTCCTTCTCTCCATACTAATATAGGTAAGTTAAGTGGTAGGTTATAAATCGCGGTTATTTTAGGTCTGTTACGCATGTTAAGGGTATTTACTACTTGGCGCTTAACTCTAAGCTTCTTAACTTCTTCTATAGCCTTTTTAAGAGCTACTGCTCGTTTTATAACCGTAGGATTAGGTGCGTTAAATTCCACTATATATGGGTAAGCTCTAAATACTAATAAGGTAGGTATAAGACTATTAGGGCCTGTGGAGTCGTTAATTGCTTTAAAAGCCATTTGCAAAGCTATGTCTTTATTAATGTCCGGTAGTTCCGCAATAATAATATAGTATATACGACGGAGGGGGCTATAGTAACGTTTTACCATTCTAACTGAATTATGGGCTTTAATAGGTACGCCTTTTGTAACTATTCTGAGTATTATAGCGTATTGTTTAAATTCTTTGCTTATAAAGTTCTTGCCTACGTCGTGTGTAATAATATTAGGGGGTCTTAGGTATGTGTCGATCCAGTACATTCGTAGTATATCCTATATATGCTTGGCGCTAATACTTTACAGCTATCTACCGGCTTAAAATCGTGTTCCTTTATTAATAATATATAGTAGAGGTATGCCATTAATATACATAATATTAACCACGATTAAGTAGTTAAAATTAATATTATTATATAAGGTAAATCTAAATCTACTAGGCGACTTTCCATATTTTTAACAATGGTGGCAGTAACGTGTGAGATGGTCTAAAGTCTTGCTATTAATGTCGTGCCCTAAGCGTTTAAGTATTCGTGCAAGACGCTTAACTAAAGGGTAGCTAAAGCGACGATATAGTCGTCTTAATTTAATGTCGGTTAAGTAGCAGGGGTTTTAATTAAATGATATAGTTAAGTAGTTGTATAGGGATGTGTTCTAAAGGAGGAATAGATGGCCAAAGCGACGTATAACTAGTACTTCGCTCTAAGGGGTAATTAGTATATTTTTTAGGTTGTTAAAGTATACTTATAGTTAATCCATGTCTGCCAAATAGAGTAAAAATGGGGTGTTAACTTTAATAATATAAAACTCGATTATGCCAATTAGGGTAGTTACTTTAGTTGATCTAATTAATGAGGTTAATCCGATGCCGAATTATATATTAACTATGCCTTATATGGTGGTATTAAGTTATATACTAGTATTAAGTCTTTAGAATGCTAGGAATTGGCTATATCCTACTATAGATCGTTTAGATGCTCCTGTGTTAATTATTATACCTATAAAGTAGTCTGTAGTATAGTGGGACGTAAATATAGTTATATTATAGGTAAAGGGGTCCTAGTCGGTTATAAGAGGTGTTATATTGTCTATGGTTGTAACTAAATAGCTAAAGGCTTTATTAGCTAGGGTAGCAGCTATAGAAGTTGCTTTATGCTGTTCTACTTAGCCGAAAAAGGTATAGAAGTGGTTAATATCTAGTTAAGAGTTCTTGCCGGTTGCCTCATAATTTATATTAATAGTTAGTGCTTAGAAAGCTTCCTTAAGCTCTTCTTCTAAGTTAATATTGTTATCCTCGTAGTCCATAATATATTAATTAAGTCGTTTATTAAATCGGTTGTCGAATTTACTAAACTTGTCTCTATTAGCGGTTCTAAACTTAGCTTTAGACTCTTTTTGTTCTTTTTAGGTGTAGTTCTATAATCGGCAGCCTTCCTTATTATATATAAAGCAACGTAGTTTATAATATAGAGAGAAATAAGGGCAGGTGCGGTCGCAGTTATAGATTCGGTCGTAAGTTCAGTTTTAATATTAGTTATAGTTTCGATACCAATTATAGTTATTCTCCCTTCTAAAGTACCGACGATCTATGTAGTAAGCTTAAGTTTAAGCTTGCTCTAGGTTCTATTTTTTATAAGCCGTAATTAAGGACTATAGTTTGTTAATAAGGGGGCCTAGTTCTTAAGGTGGGTCTAATATAGCGAATTAGTATGTATGAATTCCCTAGTAAGACATAACAAGTTTGTTAGTCAGGAATAGTGTTATTTATAGTTCTAGGGTAAGGCCATGCTGTAGTTAGGAGAGTATATTAATTAATATTTAGAGGTAATCGCTAGTTAATTTATCTGTGTTCTTATCCATTATCGTCCTTAATAAAATTGCATTCCATTTACTAAGGTTCTTACGTTCTAAGCTAGGGCCTTTAAAGAAATTATAAAGGTGCCTATAAGCGTCTTTAAATAAGAGATTACTGAGTCCACTGTTAAAGTACTGGTTTAAGGCTAGACCTATTAATATAATTGGTAAAGCTTTATTATAAACCTCTTGTGGAATATTAGATCGGCTACAGATGTTATAGAAGATAGTAAGTTTATAATCGAAGCTGCTATTTATACTATTATATTTAAGTTCCTCTATATACATCTTTACTGCGTTAGAAATCTCTTTACCCTATCCTAGTATAGTTGGCATCTATAGGAGGGGAGCGGTTTAGGGTCGTGGGGTTGCGTACGGTAAAGGTCCTACTAGTGTTCCTCTGGATAGTAGTAGGGTTGTAGTCTAGATACTTAATAGTTGTTATAGTTAAAATAGGGTTATACGAACTATTGGGTCTTATAATACTTTATAGTTAAGACCGCGCTTAAGTATATTGTTTATTTTATTTAACTAAAACCTGTTTCTATTTAGCTTATTGTACACCTTATCTAAGTTCTCTTAAGTCTAGGAATATTAACGTTCTTCCTGGGTTAATTCGAATAAGAGTTACACATATATTATGCGTTTCTCCTTTATATATACATATACTCCTCTATATTATAGAAAGGTATATATGCTTTAAAGGTACTATACATTTACTTTTAAAAATATATTAACACTAAATGTTTTAAAATTATCTTAGAAGGAAGACTAAAGTCTATTATCCATTAGCTTGTACTTGTTGTATTCCCATAACTTAAACAATATAAAGTCTATAAGGTCTTTATTAGTTGCCGTTTATACATTAATCCCGTTTTTCTATTATTCTGCTTCTGCTTTCCAGTCCGTGAGTATAGCCATTTTGGAAGGGATAAGGACGCGTAGAATAGTTTAGGGGACGGTTTAAGAGGTCGTTCGAGGGACAGTTTAAGTGGTGGTTAGGGTAGTCGCGTTCTTAGTATAGTCGCGTTCTTGATATGATCACGTTAACTACTGGTATAGTGGTCTGTCTCTAGTTAAGGTAGAGCGTTAGACGTCTTCCAAATCCAGGGTAGATTCAAGGTATTTCTGGGTAAGGTAGAGCGTTAGACATCTTCCAAATCTAGAGTACTTTAATTCTCTTTAACTAAAATAGGGCCTTTATAAGGTAGAGCGTAAACGTCTTCTAAGCAAGTGTATATCTCCTAATCTATGCGCGCTCACTAATTAGTATTAGTATGACTTTTATAATATACAGAATATATATATCATAATGATATATACTATGCGGTGTTATAGATGGATGATTAATTCTCTAAGATCTATAAGTCGCGAGAGGTAAGGCTCGTCACGTGTTCTCCTATGACCTCTGTCAACCAATCACGATTTTCCATGCCCGGCATGGAAAATCGCCATTGGCTCGCTTACCACTAGCGCCTTGGCCGCCCTTACGATGTGTCTAACACTTTTAGCTACACTTAGTAATATAGCTCTAATTAAGAAGTACTATTTTACTAAGTATTACTATAAAACCTAAAAAAAGGCCCTATAATAAAAATAACTAATTTAAGGCAGTATATCTTTAGTATTTATTTATAAAGTCTATATAAAGGCTCTAAATATTTTTAAGTAAAAAAAATAGGGCTTTAATAAAGGGGCTAAGCTTTAAAAAAGCTAATAGTAATTAATTTAATAATATAATGACCCCAAAGAAGCCTTATAATATATATTATATAACTTAAGGCCTTTTAATAAGTATATACTTAATTAAGAGACTTGGTTACTTTTATAATAAAAATAAGTTAATAACTTTAGAGAGTTATTCTAAAGGCTGTATATATAGGCGCTTAAATATATAACTTATAATTATAACTTAAAGACTTTAAAAGTCCAAAATTATATAAATGAATAATGATAGATCTAAATATAATACTAAAATATATAGATGCAATAAACAAAGCTATAGTAAAGGTAGAGGGGAAAAAGGCCAAAATAAGGGTAAAGGGGCTAAAATCAAAGCTTTAAAATACGCTAGATAGAAAGCCCGAAGCCGATATACTAAATGGCATATAAGGGCAAATAATCAATTAAATTTTGTTGAGTGTAAATAGCTTCCAAAGTGGTGTGGCCGATTTGGTGGGGTAACCGAGTTCGGGAGGTAACCGAGTTCTAGGGGTCCGAGCTTACTACTAACTTCCTAAGTCTTTAATACAGGTGGCGTAATATAGGTAGTTTAGGGGCGATATAGTATATAGATCTGTTATAAATTAAGCTATATATCTTTCTTAAAGGCCTAGTCCCTACGTATAGTATCGGCTTAGTAAATAGTATTAATCTAGGGCCGTATAAGGTTTTCTATTATAATACTAATTTCTTCTATAAAGGAAGGGGTTAGGGGTAAGGTTTTGGGCTAGATAAGCCGTCTACTCTATATATTAAGCTATAAGCCTAAATAGGCTAGCTATTTTCGCCCTAAGATTATATTATAGCTACCTAGGTCTGTAATAAGGAAGGGGTTATTATACTACCTTTATCCGTTAACACGGAGGTAAATCCATAAGATAGTTATAATAGGTAGCCTTATCCGCCTATTATACCTATAGATATAAATTAGTTTAGGTAGTTCTTTAATAGGTATATTTAGAAAGTTAGCCAGCTTTATAGCATACTAGGTATCTATTAAGGTAAAGGTATTTACTCTAAAGTTAGCTAAAGTAAAGATTAAAACTTGGTATTTATTGCGGAATAAAGTATAAGGGATAGTGCAGCTTCTTTTACTAATTAGCTAACCTAGATTAACATCTAATATATTAATCCCTTTTAACCCTAAAGAGGAGTCTTCCTTTAGGGTTCCTCTTTTTCTAACTCCGCGCTATTCTTCTAGATTAATAAAACCTTATCCGCTTTTACGCCCGTTAGGTAATCCTTTATATAGTAACCTTTCTAACTATAAGAGAAGTAAGCTCCTTAATTACTAAGGGCCTATATATAGGGTTTACTATATATAGGCCGAGTATTTGCCAGACCTATAGCAGAACTAGCTATATAGCTAGCTGCTAAATTAGTGGTAGGCTATATAGGCGGTGCTATAGGGGTTGCTAATTGTGCTAGGGCATTGCGGGCTGTTCTTATATTGCTTATAGTCTAATTTAAAGGGTTTCTAGCTTTATACCGTTTAGCATATACTTTAATTTAGCGGAGGCCTTAGTTAATAGCTAAGCACTAGTCTATAAGTTCCTTTAGCGTCTATATAGTAGTAAAAACTAGTAGTACGGCTCGCTATAGGTTTAGGGTAAGCTTATTAAATAAGTTTAGTATTAGATCTTTTTAGGGAATTTAAGCCTAGCCAGCTAAGTACAGAAAGCAGGTCTAAAAGGCTAAGAAGGTCTCTATTGTTTTTATATTTAGGCTTTTATAATTAAGTTGGGCGTTTTATACTTTAAATGGGTCCTTATAAATAGAAGACAGGTAGATAATTATCTCTTCTTTAAAGAGGAAGGGATTTACTAAGTCCTATGCGTACTAAGGACGTAGGTACGTCTATATATCCCTACCGGTACAGCTGAAGACGTAGGCCATTTTAGCCTAAGTAGTAGGGAAGTAGTCCGCATTAACTTTAAGCTTATCCTATAATTAAAGCTTCTAATTATTAAATATAGGGTTAGTTCCGTTTATAAGCAATAAGGGGTCTATAACCTTTACGGACTATAACAATACTAATACTATATATTAGGCTAAAGCCTTAAGGACTATAGCAAGTCTCTAGGTATCTAATAACTCTTTATTAGGTATAGGGGGTTCTCTAGCTTTAAGCAGCTCTTAAAGTTATTTAATTTCGGTATTAGCTGCTATAAGCTCTACCTAGGAGTTTAAGTTAGTTGCTATTTTACTATTAGAGGTATTTAAGGGTCCTATAGCTGCTTTGCCAGCTGCTATATTTCTTAGTATTATAGTACGGTTATTAGGGTAACTTTTAGTAGGATTCTATAGGGGTTCTAGTGTATGCGTGTTCTATAGATCTTATTATTCTTTTTTATTATTCTAGTTCTATTTTATTCTTTAAGTTTTAGTAATAGTCTTTAGGTCTACTTCTATGTTTTATTCTTATTTATAAACCGTAAATATTTTTAAGTTCCTTCTTAAAAAGAAGAGGTAGTTAAGCTTTAGATAATATTAGCGACTTAGTTAATTAAGACATAAGTATAGCAAGAGGGACGCGCAAGCCTATATAATTGGTAGTCTATAAACGAAGATTTAAAGCTAGAAAAAGGAAAGGAGATGGAGGGTAGCGCCGCTCGACGTTATATACGATCCTCTAGTTATATAACGGCAACTGTCTATGACTGTCTATAACAGTCTGCAACTGTCCGCTATAATCTACTAATATCTATTAGCCACAATCCACCAGTTTCCACCAGTGCCGTAATATTACCCTTCTCCTATATAACCTGTTGAATTTTAGATTATAGCTTAGCGAGTAACTAGTAAAGTTATATAGCGTTATCCTATAGATCTAAATAGGGTATATTATCTTTTACTGCTTCTAGGTAGTTTATAAACTAAACTATACTCTAATCTTCTTACTATTTAGCGTTATAGTATCGCTAGTTATAATCTATCCCTTAATTAGTAGGGTTTTAGACTTAATTTACTAACTAGGACTTAAATTCGCTAGATTTAAAGGGTATAGTAAGTTTCTTCTTATAGCGTATCTATAAACTCTTAATAGTGCTACGTAGGAAGGTAAAAGTAATTAGTATCTAATTATACTTATTAGAGTAACGTTTTAGATCTAGCTAAAATATAGTTTCGCATTAATAGATAAGATAATTGTAGTTCTAGAGACTATCACTCTTACCCTTATTTGGGTTTTTCTAACGCTATAGCGTAGTATAGCGTTGCCCCTTTAAATCCGCTTTGTATCTAAGGTGTTTATATTTCTTCTATTTATCCTTACAATTATTGTTAATGGCTTTAATATACTTGCCTTAATTATATCTCTAACTCCTTTATTTTTTATAAAGTCTTACGTAATAATCGCTCTAATAACTCCTTAGCGGTAATTATTTTAAAGGGTCTTATAAGGTTAGACAGACTAGCCGTAGCTTTTTAGTCTTCTCTTCTATAAGTAAAGGGGATGCGCTCCTCTACGGAGACTCTATTAGCCTCTTATAATAAGGGCGTTATTTTAGGGAGTAATGTAATATAGCCTATTATCGTCGATTAATAGCTATACATTCCTTTTATAACGGATTATAAGAGGCCAGTTTAATTAAAACGTATAATTATCTAATTAATAGTATAGTATAAGAGTTGTAAGTAAGTAGAAGATAAGTTAAAGGTAAAACAAGCTTCACGTATTAAAGGATAAATGCTTTCTAACCTCTTTTATTTAGAGACTAATTGCTAGCTCTTCTCTAGAGGAGAACTAGCTCCCTTTATAATCCTCCTAAAATACTAGTAAAACCCTTCGCCTCTTATCTAACTATATCTCCTCTAAAATATTAGTAGGATATTAGTAAAACCTTTATCTGTTTTATCTAATATATACCTATATAATTACAGCACGTGGTACACCAAACGCGTGGTTACACGTTTGGTGCACTAACCACTTAGGTGCTGACTAATTAGGGGGAGGCGCGTCAGTATATAGACCACGTAGTCTACCTCAATAGAATCGACAGTTACCACCATCCTAAAGAGTATACGATACTATACGTATTTCGTGCCCCGGGATATGACTTACTTATATTATTAAGTTAATATAAACACTAATTAGTAAGCGCGCATAGATTAGCAATTACTTGACACCTCCCCCCAAGCGATACACGATAGCAACCACCCGTTTAGACTCCTAGTACGACCTATTAGAAGGTCGGAAGCCAGGGATTACGGAACTATCACTAACTCTGTATACTTATTTAAGTCTTAGTACGGTTTACCGGAAGTTTATAAACGCGAATACAGACCCTTACGGAACCCCCTATCCTTAACCCCTTAAACCTCAAACCCCTCCGGACCTTTTACGGAAACCCCCTACCCCCCTACAAACTATTACGGACCTATTAATCGCCGTTACGGACTATTATAAGACCTCTTAAACTATTACGGACCCTTTAATTAATTTTACGGACCGTTATAAGACCTCCCCCACCCGTTATAAGCTACTACCACCCGCTACGTACTATACTACATAGTATAGCAGATATAAGCAAGCAGATTAATAAAGGTCGAGAGAAATGGAGACAAGGAGTCGACCTTACGTCTATAGCTGACGTCGACAACTATATTAAGTACAAAATCCTTAAATACGGATATTTTAAGCTTATAAATAACGACCTGTAGGAGCAATATAAAGAAGACTTTACGGACTTTACGGAAGATATTCTTAAGACTTATAACCCTACTACTATCCGTAACCTACAAACCCTTTTACGTCACTAAGGTGTATAGGTTAAAAAGAATAAACGAGTTACTGTTGTATGGTCCTTATACAACACAATATAGGAGGAGGACCAAACGGAATGGACTAAAGAGGAAATCCTAGACTAGGTCAAAGTCACTAATAAACTCTTTGCTTCTCCTAAACTTAATAGCATCGCTAGCCTTATACCTAACCTACTTAACTAAATTCGTTCTATAAACCTAAGCGATTTTAGAATTAATCTTACGGGCTAAAGCACACCTAGTACTTAAGTTACGGACCGCAATACCCCCGTAACCCAAATTATGGACCGTAATACCCCCGTAAACTAAAATACGGACTAAAACCCTCCTATTACCTAAGCCACAGATCCATAGACCGCCTAAGTCACAGATCCGCAACCCACTTAAATAAAGACCTACGGCAAGGAACTAGCCAACTTGGCTAAGCTCTATACCGACGAATCTAAGTATAGCGGTAAAAATGATAACTTTAACTTTAAACTTACTATCTTTATAGACCTCTGTCGGAAGGCTAATATTCCTAAACAGGAATTTAGCTAAGCCTATTCCACTATACTGCGCGGCCTAGCCCTTAACCACTACTACACTAACCTTAAGAGTAACCCCCTTGGTGTCTCCTTTAATAAGCTATGCGAAGCTATATATAACTACTTTAAAGGGCCAGAATATAGGTGTGATATCCTTACCTAATGGAATGCGATTAAGTTACGGACCGTAATTAATAAGAATACCGAAAAGTCGACCATAGAGTGCCTGCAAATTCTTATTAAAGACCTCCGGCACCTATAGCACGGCCTTAATATTAAGCTTTAAACGGACGACTTCCTATATAATAAGCTTATTACAGCTTGCTAGGAAGTAGAACCCTATAAATACGCCTGCTATAAGCCTGCAGACACCGTAGCTGGTCTTATTAACGATTTATAGTCCTCTATTATAACATACGAAGTCTTAAACCCGCCAGATAATACCTAAGCCTTTATTACGGACCTATAAAACCCGTAAACTGACTTAGACGCCTACTTTACGGACCGCCGCTACCGCTAGCAGTACCCGCATCGACCAGGTCCTACCCGTAACCCCTATAGCAACTCCCGTATAAAAGCATACCCCCGCAGATAAACCAGCCAAAAGTGCTTTATATGCGGCAAGGAAGGATATTGGTTTATAAGGCATACCTAGGAAGAACGTGCCAAGTCTAGGAAGAGACTTAATAACCGTATTAACCAGTTTATTTTAGAATACGAAGGAGAGAAAGCAGAAGAGCCTCCTGATAAGTTAATAGAAGCCCTTATAATTGACTTTAACTTAGATACTTAGGAATAGGAGACCTTAGAGACGTTCCTAACTACTTTCAGACCTTTTACGGACAGCCAAGCCTTTAATATTACGACCGTATTAGCTGACCGCTCCTTCGTACACTTAATTGCACCCAAAAACCAGCCCATAAACACACCTGTTAGACCTATTATGGATGTCACGGACCGCAAACAGGACCCATTTACATATATTACTACTAAACGCTATACCCCCAAAGAATTCTACGGCGTTATGATTAATATAGGTGCCTCTAAGAAATCTACTGCAGGTTACGGACAATACCTTATATATAAGACCACCACAAATAATAATATGGACATTAATACTATGCAAACTAGGGCCGTAAACGTCTAATTCAGCATTAGCTTAACCACATTAATTAGATTAGTAGCAGTTAAGACCCTAATTGGCCTAGTTAACTTCCACGTAGTAAAAGCGGACACCCCTTTTCTACTCTGTTTTGCGGATATAGATAGGTTACAAGTTTACTACAATAATGTTATAGACACCGTAATTGGCCCCGCAACTGCCCCAGGAAGTAAGCATGTTACCCTACCAATTATACAACGATTTAGACACCTGTTCCTTATATAGGGAGAGACTTTATGGACCTATATTTAGGAATCTTTTAACTATAACCCGTGCTACCTTACTAGTACTAAAATCCACCAACTGTACTGCCGCTTTGGCTACCTGTTAGCCGAAAAGCTATACAGAGTCCTTAAACGCTCTAGACACGACAACGTTAATAGGAAGGTAATTGACCACCTGACCAAATACTGCTCTTTTTGCCAGAAATACGGACGTTCCCCAAGCAGATTTAAGTTTACCCTTCGTGAGGACCTTAACTTTAACCACTCAGTATACGTGGACATTATGTATATCAACGGCAGTCTAGTATTACATATAATTGACGAGGCAACCCGCTATTAAGCCGCCCGTTAGTTGCAAAATATATCCGCAAAATATACTTGGGACATTTTACGGACCTACTGGATTGATACATACCTTAGACCTCCTGAGTATATTACCCACGACGCTGGTAGGAACTTTATCAGCAAGGAATTCCAATAGTATGCTATGGCCATGGCTATTTTAACAAAAGCCGTTCCAGTTAAGGCGCATTGATTTATTGGGCTTATTAAACAAGCTTACCTAGCCCTATAGAGAGCTTACTAGATTATTACGGACGAGTATAAGGATATCTAAAAGGAACTAGCTTTACAGATAGCTGTAAAAGCTGTTAATGACACCGCTAGCCCTAACAAACTAGTACTCACCCTCTTGGTTTACGGAGCCTACCTAAGGATAAGCAACCTAGGCCCTGCTGCCCCATCTATTACGGAACGAGCAGCTATAATACGGAAGGCAATGGCCGAAATAGTTAAATTATGGGCTAAATAAGCCGTTAACAGCGCTCTATATCACCGCAACGGACCTAATACAACTTCAGTTTATGACCTCCCGCTTAATTCTAAAGTCCTCGTATGGCGTAAGAGCGGCAATTAGACTGGACCTTACCGTTTACTAGCTATAGAAGACAAAACGTGTTATATATAACTCCCTAGCGGACCAACTAACTTCAGAAGTACGTCCGTAAAACCCTATTTTCGGTCCGAAAATACCTATGCCGTTAAACCAGATAAACTAGAAGCACCTACCGAACCAAATAAACTAGAAACACCCCTACCTACTCTAGAAGTCCCCCGTAAACCTACTGAACCTGCCGTAAAGCGTGGCTAAGGATACCCCTAAAAGCACCCCGTAACAGAGAACCCTATAATGGAGAACCACCTAACCTCTACAGGCACATCCGTAAAGCAATCTCCACCTACGGATATATCAGTTCTAGTATAGGAAACCCCTTTTACGGACTTATAACGTAAAGAGATTAATAGACTACTTAAGAAGGGCGTCTTTACGGTTGTAATGGAGAAAGACGTTCCGCAAGGCGTCCGTATATTTAACTTACGCTTCGTTAACGAGATTAAGCACCCTAGTACTAACAAAGCCTTTAAGAAGTTAAGGCTTATTATATAAGCCTATAACGACCAGGGAAAGGGCTTAGTCCTTACACAATCGCCTACAATTTAACGAGTTAGTTAACGGATTATACTTATACTTACGCCTAGACTATAGTAAACCAAGCCCGTAGCCCTTTACTTACGGGATATCTTATAAGCCTATATATAATCCAATACCTACCTAAGTAGGGATATCTTTATACAACCACCCCTTAAGCTTAACTTGCAACTAGGAACAATTTTATAAGTTATAAAACCCCTTTACGGAGTGCCAGAAGCTAGAAACCACTGGTTTAAGATATACCACTAGCATTACGTCCGTAAACTTAAAACGGAATAGTCGACCTACAACCCCTGCCTTCTATATACACTATTAAACGGCCTTAATATTGTTGGACTCCAAACGGACGATACCCTCTTTATAGCGGACTAGACTTTTGTAAATACTAAAGAGAATAAATTATAAAAGGCCAAGTTCCTAGTAAAGCCGCGAGAGCAGTTAACTAAGTAGACCCTAGTTAAGTTTAATAGAGGCTTAATTATATAAAAGGGTAACCTAATCTAGTTAATATAGGAACGCCAAACTTAAAACCTAAGGCTTATTATAGCAAAGCCTACGGACCTTACCAGTTCCCGCGGAGAGACCCGTAAGACTATAAATATGAAGGACTAATACGTCGCATAGCGTGCAAGAGGCGCCTATATTGCTATAATCTGTCAACCTAAATCTGCCTACAACTTATCCTTTACGGCCTAGGTAATAGATCCGCAAGAGGAAGATATTAAGCAGCTAAATAAGCGTATTTAGTGGCAAATTAACAATGCAATAAGAGGACTTACTTTTGTACCACTAGACCTAAATTCCCTTAGCGTAATAGTATTTATAGACGCCTCCTTTGCTAATAATAGGGACCTATCATCGCAAATTGGCTTTATAATTGTACTTACGGACCGTAATTAGGACGCAAATATACTATATTGGTCTTTAATTAAATGCAAACAAGTAACCCGCAGCGTACTAGCTTCTAAACTATATGCACTAGCCCATGGCTTTAATATAGCAGCCGCAATTAAATTAACAATCCAGAAGATCCTATAATTGGAGTAGCTACCCCTGGTTTTATGCACCAATTTAAAGTCCCTTTACGACTACCTAGTTAAACTAGGTATAACACAGGAGAAGAGGCTTATAGTCAACCTAATGTGCTTACGTTAGGCCTACGAACGACGTGAGATTATGGAGGTCAAATGGATCAGCACCGAAGATAACCCAGTAGACGCTATAACTAAGGTAAAGCCGTGCCAAGCTCTTAAAACCCTAATTAACACAAATAAGCTTAACCTAAGGGTTATAGAATGGGTGGAACGAGACTAACGGAGCACTTACGGTTCATTTATGGCCCGTTGGAAGGCCGTACGGTCTACTTTACGGACCGCAAGTAGGACTTACGACCAGCTTAGAGCACCGTTTGGAAGGCAGCCCAGAAGGCACCTCGGGAGGGATTTCCTATGTATTTCTTTTGTATTTTACGGCTCCATTAAAGCGATTACGGAGGTTAGATACAATTAAGTCATTTCCAAGTACCGCCAGTGTATAATTACAGCACGTGGTACACCAAACGCGTGGTTACGCGTTTGGTGCACCAACCACTTAGGTGCTGACTAATCAGGGGGAGGCGCGTCAGTATATAGACCACGTAGTCTACCTCAATAGAATCGACAGTCACCACCATCCCAAAGAGCATACGATACTATACGTATTTCGTGCCCCGGGATATGACTCACTTGTATCATTAAGTTGATACAAACAATACCTTTTAGGAAAGCTCGTTACAGTTTAATTCCCTTTACTATATAGTTACTTTAACTACCTCTATAGTCTCTAGCGAAATAACCCTATTTTCTATAATTTATATAAGCTCTATCTTTAAACTACTTATCTTACTATAGAGTCCGCCTAAACGTTTTCTACTACTAAGATCCCTAGTTTAGCCTTTACACTTTAATCATATAATTACTTAATCTTTAACCTTTAGGTTTCTATAGTTTTCTATTTTATTATCTTAACTCTTTAATACTACTTAGGTCTATTATCTCTGCGATATACTATGGTTTTAATACCTGCTATAATGCTTAATTTATCTATATTCGTTTAACTATACTTCTACCGCCTCTCTTAGACTAGTAAACCCTATTATCGGCTTTAATTCCTTAATTAATTAGTTCCCTTATATTTGTTGCGTCTTCTATAGGTATTATTATTATTATTTAAACATTGGCCTTTGATCTTATTTGCTATTACGCCATTAACGCGCCTTTATTCTATTTAGTCTATATTGCTAGTATTTAGAACTGCGTTATATAGTCTATTGCTAACAATCTCTATATAAGTTTAGATAATTCTCTATAGTTACTACTAATTCTAGATCTCCATATATTTATATAAGTCTATTTATAAATCTTTTCTATAATAAGAACATATACCATACTTATAAGTTATTAGTTCCGGCTACTTTATTAATTTATATATTTATTAGGTAGGATTTAAACTATTCTAACGCCTAACCTAATAAAAACAACCCTATATACGCGACTTAGTCCGATAGTATAGGTAACGTACATACTATAAACACTAGATCTATTATACTTCTTTTTTATTAAATTAAAATATCAAAAGTAAATTATATCTCTTATATCTCTTAACGATATAGATTTAATTAAGAAGTATCGCTTTATTAAGTATTAATATAAGGCCTAAGAGGAAGGCCTTATAGTAAGGGTAATTAAATATAGATAGCGTACCTTTAGTATTTACATAAGTTAAGAGTAAAGCTCTAATTAGGGTGTTAAGCTTTAAGCAAGTTTAAAGTAATTAATTTAACATTATAGTTACCTTAAAGAACCCCTATAATATATATTAGATAATTAAATCCTTAATAACGATTATGCGCCTAATTGGAAGACTTAGTAGCTTTTATAAAAAGTAAGCCAACAGTTTAAGCGACTTACTATAGAAACTATATAAGGATGCTTAAATATGTAACCTATAATCGCAGCTTAAGGACTTTAAAGGCTCAAAGATTCGTAGGCGGGTAGCTATAGATCTAGATATAAAGTTTATAAATATATATTTAATTAAGCAAGCTATAGAGGAGGTAGAGGAGGTAGAGGCAAGTCCAAGGCCTCGAAGGGTGTAAGGTAGGAAATCTAGGGCCGATGTATTAAATAGCACGTAGGGGTGGAAGACTAAATTGATTTGATCAAGTGTAGATACAGCGATGTGCACGACTCCCCCCCTTTAGCGAGCGCTGCGGGATTTCAAATTCGGTACGCACATCCAATCTCGAAGTCGTATGCTTGGCTGCAAGAACTTTCGCGATCAGCCCTCCTCCGCAGTGTCGTGATCTTTGTCAAATATCGTTCGGGCGGAAACCTTACAACGGCACTGAGGAGGAAGGCAAGATTCTTGCAGTCAAGCATACGGCTTCGCTACAATTACTATGTACAGTTGGTGGCAATCAAGCGAGATTGGGTGCGCGTACCGGATTTGAATCTCGCAGCGCTCGCCAAAGTGGGGTGTGGAAGCTGGCCGTACACAAGGCTGTATTTGAGTATATGAGTATATGAGCTGTTAATTCATTGTTGCGTGGTTAGGGTGCAAGTGGATTGATGGAAAAAGCATTAAGACCCAGATGGTTAATGTGAGTCTAGCGGTGCTGTGGCGAACCCCCACTCCTCACCAAGATCGATTCTACAACCGCAACCAACTTGCAATTACTGTAGGCGTTGCATTGACAAATGTCTAATTCGCTAGAACTATCTTGCGGTCGCAGATTCTAGGAGAGGAACGCTGACATACCCACCTAATAGGAAGCAGATTTTCAAAGCAAGAAGCCTCCCGGTTGTCGGAGCTCCCCGGTCATCACGGCCTCTACCCTCTCAAAAGCTTCAAATCACCTCCAAATGGGACCTTTGGCTTTACCTCAACACCTCTTACGAGACAAAGGATAAGTAAGATATTTAAAATTCCGATTATACCAAACATCGGGAGAACGGCGGATATAGAAAAGCATGGGGGAACAAGGGCACATTAGATATAACAAAAATGTTGAGAATATACGACTGAGGGAATATCCCATGCTCCAAGGTATGTTTTAAGTTTCTACTTCTACTAGCTTATATAACCTCCTCATTTGATACATTTACAGGTACTACATACCTTGATCATGCCGGCACTACGCTGTACGCAAAGTCCTTGGTTGAGCGTTTTTCGGCGGACATGATATCGAACCTCTACGGCAACCCCCACTCAGCTTCCATGTCCTCCCAGCTATCAACGCGACGTATTGAAGATATACGGCTACGATTATTAGGTCTCTTCAATGCAGATCCCGAAACATTCGATGTCATTTTTGTTGCAAACGCCACTGCAGGGATAAAGCTTGTCATGGAGGCATTTAGGGACCAAGAGAATGGGTTCTGGTACGGATACCATCGAGATTCCCATACGAGTCTTGTAGGGGTGCGGGAAGTTGCGAAGCAGCATAGATGCTTTACCTCGGATGCTGAGGTTGAGTGTTGGTTGGACAATGACAAAGAGCATACTGGTAGCTTACAGATACCGGCTCTCTTTGCATACCCGGCTCAGTCAAATATGAACGGTCGCCGCCTTCCGCTGGACTGGTGCCAGCGTTCTCGATTGACTGAAAATAAGAGCAGACAGCCTGTTTACACTCTTCTAGACGCAGCATCTTTTGTGACTACCTCTCCCCTCGACCTGAGCGACGGCAATGTGGCTCCGGACTTCATTGTTTTGAGTTTGTATAAAATATTTGGGTTCCCAGATCTGGGTGCTTTGATTGTGCGCAAAGCTTCCGGCCATGTCTTTGACAGACGTCGCTACTTCGGTGGTGGGACCGTGGATATGGTTGTTTGCTTGAAGGAGCGGTGGCATGCGAAAAAGTCCGAAACTCTCCACGAGCAACTTGAAGATGGTACTCTGCCAATCCATAGCATCATGGCGCTAAACTCGGCCATGGACGTACATCAAGAGCTCTTCGGATCGCTTGAGCAGATCTCCGGGCATACCGCGTTCCTAGCAAAAGAACTGTACAATGGACTATCATCTCTGCGGCATGGAAACGGCACGGCTGTGTGTGAAGTGTACAAAGAGCCATCGTCGATTTACGGCAATCCAAAGACCCAGGGACCAATTGTCTCCTTCAATATTCGAAGCAGCCATGGCGGTTGGGTGAGTAATGCAGAAGTTGAGAAGCTTTCAGCGGTGAAGAACTTCCAGGTCAGGACAGGTGGGCTTTGCAATCCAGGAGGCATTGCTTCATTCCTTGGATTGGCTCCGTGGGAGATGAGGCAAAACTTCTCAGCAGGACAGCGGTGTGGGAACGACAACGATATCATGGGATCAAAGCCGACTGGAATGATTCGCGCCAGCCTTGGGGCTATGAGCACAACGGAAGATGTGAATTCCTTCGTCGAGTTTGTGCGGGGCTTTTACGCCCAGAAGGATTTCTCCCTGTCAACGCCGGCGCCTGTGTCTTCTCTTCAGATGAAGCCACCAACAGCGAGCCCTCTCCACGTGGAAAGTTTAACCATCTATCCCATCAAAAGCTGTGCAGGCTGGCAGGTGCCACTGGACAAGCCTTGGGAGGTGCGTCGAGAAGGTCTTGCCTGGGACCGTGAGTGGTGTCTTGTCCATCAGGGCACGGGAGCTGCCTTGAGCCAGAAGCGCTACCCGAAGATGGCCTTGGTCCGACCAAGTATTGACCTGGACGAAGGTGTTCTTCGGATACGATTCGGCAACTCTCTACATACTACAACACCTACCCCTGAACTTACTGTGCCTCTCTCGGCAGATCCAACACTCTTCTCAGATGGCAGTGTATTCAAGCAAAAGACTGCTAAGGTATGCGGAGACTCGATAAGTGCTAAGACATACAAATCAAATGAGATTTCACGTATCTTTACGGAAGCTCTTGGAGTGGCTTGTCATCTTGCTCGTTTCCCGGCTGTCGGTAGCGGGAACCATATGACGGCGTCGTCAAGGCACTCTAAGGCTCATTTGCAACCGCACCAAATACCCGCCCGGCTGCAGATTCCAGGCGAATTCCCAGATACGCAACCAGTGCCATTGTTATCGGCCGCTATGAGACCAATTCTGTTGTCAAATGAGAGCCCGATCCTCACTATCTCGAGATCAAGCCTCAACCGGCTTAACGAATTGATTAAAGAGGAGGGCGGCAAGGCGGCGCAAGCTGAGGTGTTTAGAGCTAATATCGTGGTTGCCGAGAACCTGGACTCAACGCCCGGGAACGAGCAGCCCTACGCAGAGGATCATTGGCGCTACATACAGATTGGTCACCAGTACTTTGAGATGCTGGGGTCATGCCGTAGGTGTCAGATGGTCTGTATCGATCAACATACGGCAGAAAAGAACGAAGAACCATATGTCACGCTGGCCAAGACGCGTCGTTTTGACGGGAAAGTCTTCTTCGGCCAGCACACATGCCACATACCGTTCCGCGACGTTTCTTCACCGTTAGCCCAGAACCCTACGATATCTGTCGGTGACCTTGTCAAACCTTACGAAGAGGGCGATGCTGCAAATGATTTGCTTCTGGAATCTCTTGTCAATACTTGAGGGCGTCAATGCGTCTTCGTTTCGCCTTTTCTCTTTGTTTTAAGTAGCGAGTTCCAATATTTGGTGCATATCCTATTAAGTACTGTTTGCACAGCGGCTTCTGTTTCTGTTCTCCTCTATTCGAGAAATCTCCGGGTGGCTTCAGATCACTCGCAGCAGGAGATGGGTGTCGATTGGTCGTTTCAGTTTCCTTGGTGTGGGTATTTTAAGTATAGAAGGATGCAACGAGTAGCATTTCAGATGATGGGGAAGCATTGGCACGCCTCGTCCGGGTAAGGCTTCTGGAGCACGCACTGGATGGGAGTCCTGTGGCTGTAAGCGCTGACAATGTGGGGTTTGGCAAAGCTTCTGTTTATCCTGTTCGGTCCAGTGAAAGGCGTGATTAGCAGCGAATCTGCCACAGCCTCTTTTGAGCGCTGGCGTGGAGAGGCGCGCGCCCCGGCCGGCAAACCACAGAATGGCTGAACAGCATTCCAACAGGTGGTCTCCTGGGAGGCTCGCTCCCTCAGGTCCGTCTTGTGTTGGAAGCGCGCGCAGTGCAATCGAGCGCAGGCAGAGCGCAGGCAGAGCACACGGCGGCTGCATTAGGTTCAGAGCCAACATAAAGTCGAGTCGTGCCAGTATGGCGGATTAGTCCTTTTATTCAAGCCATATTCCCACATTCATCAATCTTGCATCATTGATCATTGTCAGACTGGTCTAGCTCTTTGAACAGCGTTCCGCACCGCATCTCACCACACCTCGTCTCTCGTCTTACGAAAAGCGCGCAGCTGTCTCAGTTGAACAGAGCCCCAGAGCCCATCGACCACACAAGCCGGCGACGCCGTCCCGGATAGAAACTCACCGCACCGGCCACGTTGCTTTCCCCAGTTTGATCACCAACAGCGTTCAGTCAGCGGCCAAGAAGGCTTGCCTGCCAATCAAGCGGGCGTTTCATAGAGCAGACGAGGACAGCTGCAAGGGCCGCACACAAATCACACAGTGGTTTCAATCCTGCGATTCATCTTAGCAACGGCCTGGCGGTCACGGTGGTGGCAGCCAACCAGCAGGCAAAGCAGCGGGCCAACAAGCGGGCAGCGAGCAGCCAACCAACGGGCCCTGGAGCTCAAGCTGAAGCTTGACGGGCAGAACCAACCAGCGACGCGGAAGCCCCAGCAAACAACAAGCGAGCCGGCGCCAGCCCCCAAGCAGTAAGGCCGGCGGCTGTTTTGCATCACAGGCTTGCTGTTCTTAAGGGCCGTCTTTTGGATGCACCTGCAGCAAGGCGACTCTACGCGCCCGGCTCAAAATAGCAGACGAGGACCCGCTGCGGCCGCTGAAGCCAGCCCCACGCCTGTGCAAGAGGAAATAACAACAGAGCACCCGCTCAACAAAGTACCACCGCTTCCCTCCCGTCACCTCGCGGCTCTCCAAGGCTTCTGGGCTCCACCACCTTCATTGATAGTATTCCGAGTCATTCGTTTGAAGCACGGCATACTCCACCACGACCACCATGGCAGCTACCTCGACGAAGCCCACTCTGTCTGCCCTCAAGACTCCCATCTCTGCTACTTATCCCTCTGAACTGCGGAGCCCAATGGCCTCCACGCCCACCTACATCAAGCGCGAAGAGAGCCAGCAGACACCCATTACGCCTCCAGCTGCCTACCTCGATTTCCTCAAGACACTTTCTCCAGTGCTCATGAGCCCTCTGTCCACCGGAGCAAGCACCAAATTTACCTTTGGAGAGAACCGGCCATCCTCAACATATTCTATTGCCTCCACCACATCTACCACCTCTACCACCTCGGCAGCTTCCAATGACTCCGCTACTTCCACGTCCGGGCCCATTCCCGCAGACAAGCCTTCTCCAACATCCTCAACCCGCTCCTCGAGAGCTAGCAGTTGCTGCAACTGCGAACATCCCATATCACCTCTAACCAGCGCTCGTCCTTCGCCTACCAGAGCCGAAACAGCGATATCCATACCTCCTCCCACGCCCTTTGTGCGCCCAACGTCAGCCCGCACTCCCCGTCTCTCTATTCCCCAATCACCTTTCACGCCCGCAACCGCTCGGTCCCCAATGAGCGCACACTCAGTTCACTCCCCATACTCTGCTACCATGNCCCCACGATCATGGGACCTTGAGAAGAATAAAGTGGGGGGTAACACAACGCGCGCGGTTAGTGTGAGGCAGGTAGTTACGAGGACAGTGACGTACAGTCGGACCCCAATTGAGGCCACGGCGCCTGCGCCTTTGGACCCGGCGCCTAAGGGAAAGAGAAGAAAGGTTGAATAGGCTGGGCGTCTAACATGATGAGAAGATGGGCGTCTTGCATTGACAACTGGCGGCTACTGCGTTGCTCCTGCTTCGCTGCATCATGCATCCACTCCTTAATTAGGATGCTATTGACGCCGTCCACCTTCACCGTATTGCACATATCCCGGCAACCACTCTTCTCATCTCAACATCTGAAAAACACCTCAACACCCTTGACCACATCCTACATTCTCATTAACTCATCACTTGCATAATTCCACCCGACCATCCAATCAACCCTCGGGTCCTGGCGACCTGAGAGCACCGCTCTCTACAGCAGCCATTACTGTACTGGCTTTTAACATAAATCTCATTGCATTCACCAATGATCTGGGAGGCCTATTATCATTATCATTATATTCCTTTTGTTCCATTCGAATCTGCTCGTAGAGGAAAGGCCACGACATGCGTCCACGTGTGCACTTTCATGATTGTCATTTGGGAGAACTTTTTGGAGTAATTAGGAACAGGCCTTTGAGTTATTATTTTTTTTAGGGCAACTGCGCGCCGAATGCCTTTTTTGTGAGGGAGATGTGCGGCGCATTATAGGTGTTTTTGGGCGCACTGTGGGGAATATTCTCCCCTTTTGCCTGATTTCTTGCCTTGCAGAGCAGAAAGTAGGGGGACAGGAGGGAGACGACGGGGGGCAGCAGCAGTCCAGCATGTTCCGTAGAGAAGCTGGAACGGAGCAGGTATTACCAGTATACCTATCTTCACAATTTTTCCAAGTTCAAACCAAAAAGTACCTACGCATTATGTGATTGTGCATAAAAAAGACGAAAGAGCCTCTCCTTTTTTACAACAATAATTTCTGAAGTATTATCCGAGTCAGCGGCCAGGGAGCCATGAAACAGCAGCAGTTCGTCCCAAACACACCCTCCCTGCGTCAGATCCATCCCGTGTGTCGCGGCTCGCAGGTGGCCTGGGGCGACGCCATAACACCAGTCAGACAGCATTCCCAGCCTACTGTAACCTTCTTGCTCGCTCCGCGCAGCGTCCGAGTCCCCGGACGCCCAATCAACGCACCCGGTCCTCGACACCCAGCCAATCGCCACCAGAGTGGCCCCGCGCACCGGCCAATCTGCGCCCGCAACAGTTTCGTCCCCTTTTAGAGGGGAGCTAATATTACGAGTAGGGATACCGATGCTCTGGTTAAGCGCCGGGAGCTGCGAGTGCGTGATTGGCGAGACGAGCTGCCGGAGGTCCATGGGTAGTGGCAAGATGCGGCGGGCTGGTGCGTTTTCGGGGCGCTTGAGGCTGCTCGGGAAGGATGTGTTGGTGGAGCACGTATCGTGACTCGCGGGGCGTTGTTTTTTTGGGATTAGTTAGGCTGCAATTGCAGTCCGGATGCGGGGTGTTTTGCGGGAATTTTTTTCGCCAGGCCTGGTGTGATTTGGGATGTAATTGGGCTTTGTTAGGTGTGAAGTGTGTTGGTGGTTGTGAGAATCACGTGTTGGTGATTGGATATTGTTGGCACATCCAGTTGGGCTTTCATGAAATCCTTTGGGAAACTGCATTGAGAATTTCCAGACATCCAATAATGAAAATGACTCAAGACGGCATGATCCAATGTGATATTGGCTGGAGTGTAGCATCTGATCAAGATGCAGTTCAAAGCGGAAAGTCGTGAGAGTACTGGAGCCAACGAGATTACCAAGGCCCAAGTGGGTAATGAGAGGTCATGGATGTTGAACCGGGTTTGATCAAATGATTAGCCGTCAAATTCATAGGCTATCGTCGACGCCCAAATTATTAGGTAAGGCTATACGCCCTAACTGCTAATATGCAAGAGCGTCTCGAAAACACGGCGTCTACAGAACCAGCTCTAAGAGAAAGATTAACGAAGGGATTTGAACAAACCGTTCGGATGTAGTCACTGCCTTTAGAAAAATGGCGGAGATAGATTCCAATCTGGCTAATCGGACGAGAAATTTCCGCGGCATGCTCGGTCAATACGTGGCTGCGACAAACTCGAAATTGAAACGACATTGACGAATCTCTCGATGTTGGGCGAAGAGAGCTCACACCGGGCCCAAAGAGCTTCTGAAACGTCATCATTCCGCCATATCATACTTCGGGCTTCTTGCTTCGCTCCAAAACAATTTGACCACGTAAGAAGACAGTCGAAGTAGAAGGCCGCAGTCTATTGAACTTGTATCCGCAATCTCTCATGCAAATAAGCTAGGGCGAAAGCCTTAGGGGTACTGATACACATAGACTTGTAATGAAAATTTATAGCCTAGAACGCACGTTTGACAAACCTTTCGATTCCAGCAATGAAGTCATAAAATCGTAACCATCCTCGAGCGAACCGGCTCTCCCACGAGGGCCTAGATAAAAGCACCCCGAATCGGCATTCTTAGCCCACATGCGTGACGTTGCCTCTAACAAAACCATGACAACGTATAGCATGCTTCCCACGTTGGGAAGGCGGACGGAAACCGCAAATCTTCACAGGGAGATATATTCTACCGGTTAGATCAGGTATCCCCTGTATGCTACTTCATGTTATGTTCGAAGTAATCCTAAACTGCGCGATGTATGCTGGTCGACAATATCGAGCCAGGAGGCTATAGAAAACGCGGTATTTCTATCATCCTAAGAAAACAAGAGTTTGGAATTTTTTGGCGCTGAAACAACATACTCTCTTCCGAGAGGAGGGGATTATTGAGATCCTGGGTGAAGCAATAAGCTGTAGCCGCAATGTAATCTACTTGTGGCTCTCGGTGCTTCTCAGGATTAGCTGTTTCAGGAACTCGAGGACCGTGTTAAAAAATCGTATCAGATTTAGTGAGTCAACGAACTCGATTTTCAAGGTCTCATCAGATGGCGTGTCACTCTTGATCCCGGTTTTGATAACATCCTTGAGGAACTTCGGCGGTTCCTCTGGCTCATAATGAAACGGAAGACCGTTACATAAACTATTCATAGCTCATCTTCCTTTACCTCAGCGAGCTCAGACTAAGAAATCGATTGTGCGGATATAGGAATATCCGCACCGTCCGCTAAGCTGATTTAGGACGGCAATCGTTTTCTTAGTCTAAGGCACTTTGGTAAGCTTTATAGAAAACCTAAACACGGTTTATATAAGAAGACCTTATTAACTTTAACGAAATTAATCTACCCTCCTATAATACCTGTTAATATAAAAATTACACTAAATTATAGAGAAAAGCCTACTCTATAAGTTATAAGATCTTTAGCTTCTTATATATACGCAATATTAAGAGGAATTTGTTGCCGTAGAGGCCCTAATTCTACCTTTATACTGCTAAGCTGTGTAGTAAATACTAACGCTAAACGCTTATATTTACGCCGCTAGCCCTTTATATAGCTAGTGGATATTCCAGTGGATATTTTATCTGCTAGTCGGATAAAGATATTAAAGGAAGAGAAGGTTAATATTGTAAAGGACCTTCTACATTAATAGGGCTGGTCTTTTTGTAGGCTAATTTTTAAGTACTTAGAAAGTAAGAATGGGTATAAAGGTAATAGGAAGAAGAAGAAAGTAGGGGACCTACTTATTGCTTTACTAAAGGAAAAGGAAATATAAAAAGAGCTTATTAATAGGGCTGAAATTTATATAATGCTAGTAACCTATACTACCTACTATATCTAAAAAGAACTCCGCCAACTATAATTATAACGCGGCCCCTTTAATATATAGACTCTAGATATAGAGTTTTAGGATATTAACCTTAAGAATACGGCCCAGTTTGTTTAGTAGCACGGTCCGCTACTATTCTAGCTTATTAAGGGGATATCCGCACTAAATAGAGAGGAATATAGTTAGGATCCGTACGGCGGACGTATAGTTATAGTTGCCTCTATATTTCTTCTAGGGTTTACCTAAAACTCCGTAAATAGTTTTGCCTGTCTACTTAGTCTATATCTTTAGGCGCTTAGTATAAAGCGCTATATACTATCTTTTCTATATAGCCTTAGTTTAATTAATAGTTATAAAACTTTTAATGCTAAAAAGCTTAGGCTAGCTAAATGTTCTAAGGAAGATCTTATTAATTCTAATAGCCCTTCTAATGCTAATAACCCTTAAGAAACTAATTAAGTCTCTATCTATTTATAATAATGTCTATATTATTTATAATAACTTTAACTATTACTAAAAGACTTAATATTAGGTTATTAGTAAGATTAGTAAGTTTAATTTATATACTACGGAAAAGATTTTACGCGGAGTCTGCATGCCTAAAGGGGGCCTTAAGTAGTTAATGCTAAATAACACCTGTTAACTTAAGCTAGATAAGGTTATTAATGCAGCTAGAAATAGGTTTAATAACCTTTAGAAGTAAATATCTATAAGTTTTATTACGGACGCTATCTAATGCGCGTATTCTACTATAGTTAATAGTATATTTAACTTTAACGCGGATATTAAATATCTATATATACTAGCAGTTAATATTCTCCCTTATAAAAGGATAGAGTATATAACTCTAGGACCTATTCTAAATAGCAAGGCTTTTATTAATGGTAATTATTGCGTAATAGAGAATATCTTCTTAGAATAACTGTAGTATAATTATAAAACCGCTTTTAATAACTGGCTTTTTCTAGTATATAGAGATTAGAAAACTGTAAAGCTTATTTAATTATATAAAGAGGAGCGGGTTAAGGCGGAAGGTGCGTATAATAGCTATAAGTGGGTATTGCCTATTTTAGGGCTATGGTATATATAATTAAACTTCCTATATATAATTATGCGTACGTTCTATAGGGGTAAGAAAGCCGCGTAGCAGTTTTTAGCGCTTTATGCCTATATAAACCACCTAGGACGGCGTAATATTCCTAGGGAAAAGGCCTTGTTTTATTATATAGAAGAGCTAATCCTCTAAAGCTTTAATGCTTATATTATTGCGTTATTCCTACTCTATATCTATAATAAGTGTAATATTAAGGTAGATGGTAAGGCTAAGCGATATATGCGAAACCTATCTCTATAGCAATTTTTAGAGTATATTAAGGATATCTATATAGCAGCTTTTTTAAGAGATATATACCGCGATGTAAATTAGTATTTAGAGCTACCTACTAACGCACGTTAGCTAGTAGCGATGTTGTTCTTTATAGGTATATTAAGCTCTACTACTAATAATTATAATATGGAGTTCTTTAATTATATCTAGTTTCTATAGGTTATTAATACTTATAAGCTTCTAAAATATGCTATTAAGTATATAGATATCGGACTACTAAAGCGTATAATCTCTTGCTTTTGCTTATACTTTACTAGAAGCTTATTAAAGAACTATATATATAATATGCTAATCTTATAGTGACTAGTTAAAATAAGCGCTTATAATTTAGTGCTTTAATGGGCTATCCTTACTAATAGTTTAGTTAACCTTTAAGGGCGGCTAGATAGCTTTTTTAAGACGGATTGCCTTAATAAACTGCTAAATCTTTAACTTAAGGAGTTGCTCTAGACGTATAGGAATTTAATATTTAGTATAGATGAGTTGTTTAAATAAAGTGTTCTTATAATAAGTTATACTAGTGCGCTCTGTGATATTTTTAAGCGTATATTTAGTAAATGTATAAATAGTAAATATACGACTAAGTCTCTAGTGCTAGATATCCGCTATCTTGTAGATTAGATTAGAAAGGATTTAATTATATAATATACGCGGCGCTTGGCGGATTTTAAGGCTCCTTTGCTTTTATAGCGCGGATATAAGAAACTTGCAAAGAATAGCGTAAATATATTTAACGCCTTTCTATTAACTGTAGCCGGTTTACTATTTAATCCCCTTATATATAGCTTTAGTGATGCTAATAAGAATATAGAGGTACTAGGGGAAGCTGCTAAATATATTTATATAGTTTATTATTCTAATATTATACCTATACCTCTGCTAATATATATAATAGTTAGTGTATAAGTTGCTTAATAAATGCTAAAAGTAATAGTAATGTATTATTTTAATTGTGGATATACTTCTATTATGCGTTAGCGTATATAGGATGTTAGGTTTAAGGCACCTACTATTCTTTAACTTAGATTAGAGTGGCTCTTATAGGGTAGTATTACTAATTTTAATATATGGATGTTTTATATTAGCGGTTTACTATATAACCCTTATAAGGACGGATTTAATAAGGCTATGGATAATATGCTAGAGGACTTTTAAATACTTAGGCTTTTAGTACGTTTCTATCTTAATATATTAATTAAGTTCTTTTTATTAATATTAACTCTAGCTAGTATATAATCTTCTTAGTATATAGTATATAACGTAGTAGTAGGCTGTTTTATAGTGTAGATATATAAATATCTATATCTTAGCTTATACGGATATCTTTATATTAGCTTATACGGATATTATTATTTTAGCTTATATGGATATTATAATATTAATTAAGTATATTTATTAAATATAAGGCAGAGACTTAATTCCTATATATATAGTAGCAAAAAGGTATAAGCTACTATTTTATTATTGTAAACTAGTAATAATAGCTAGCCCGCAGCAATAGCTAACTTATATTTACCTATATTTAATATCTAGTAGCCTAGCATTGCGTATAAGCGTAATAATACTATACCTTAGGAACGTAAGCTTATCCTTTATTTTACTTAGAGAATCTTTAAACTTACTAAACTAGCGATTTATAGCTTAAATATCTTTCGCTATATTAGTTATCTATTTACAAACTATATTAACGCGCGTAGAAATAGCAATTACTAAATATACCCTAATAGATTCCGTGCTAGCGGAAGTGGTAGCAGTAATGGTAGCACCTAGCGTGCTAGTAATTAGTAAAAGAGTTAAAGGAGTAGTAGTAAAGCAGGTGCCTCTACGGCCGTGTATACTATTATAAGTAGGAGTCTTAATGGGAGGAAAGGTCTTAGTGGGGGGAGGCGTAATAGTATGGGCGGGGATGGTGCGAGAATAAAGCTATGTGGATATTAGTAATATCCGTATTATTAATACGCAAATATTATACCTTCTTAGTAGGCGTTTTGGCTAGACTATTAGTAGAAGCTAATTATATATATTTTTTACGCTAAGGTATAACTGGCTTTAAATTTAGTAAACTTTTTTATACGCGTGTTAGCTGACAGAATAATAGTATACTATTAGCACGTACCTTTCCGCACGACCTACTACCCATATAATATCTTAAGCACGCACCCCTAAAATAAGGCCTAGAGTCCTTCTTGTAAACGCGACATTTATAGCTATACTTCTTGTATAGAGTATATAGCGGGTTATATAGCTTATTAAAGCTACCCTTAATATTCTGGATGTGTATTAATATCTACTAGCGGCTTTCCTTTATATTCTCCTAAATACTAGCTTTTAGAGTATACCATTTATTTGCTAACGGCACTTAGATAGGAAGGCGCTTATTTATATTTATAGTACTATAAAGATTATAAGGGCTATGGAGATTATAAGGGCTGCGGAGATTATAAGAGTTGGCGTTATTAAGATCTTTATCTTTACCGCTGTCTAAAGATTTGCTATCTAAAGAAACCTTATAAATGTTTAGGTTACTATAAGAGGTAAATTAGTAGATAAGATATTAAAATAGTATAACTAATACATACGATTTAATGGCTATTTTAGCCTTTAAATTTATATTAGTAGCCTTTTTAGCCTACTTTTTAAGAAAAGAAGATAAATAAGCCTTATTAAGCCTCCTTTTAAAAGTATTAGGTGGCGGTAGTAGAGAAGCGGATAGCGAAGAAACTAATAGTAAAGTAGTTTATGGTAAAGATGTAGGTAACGGAAAGGTAGGTAGCGAAAAGGTACGCGGATTTTTAGCGGATTTCGCTCTATTTATATTTTTATTATTTACTAAATCCTATAAAGAGCGCTTTGGTATATATTTTCTAAAATTATATTAGCTATAGGTATAATTTAGTATTAAAAAGCTTACTCTTTAAGAATAGAGTCTAAAGGCTTAGTAAGAGTAGCTATGGCGTGCTTAATAGTATCCTCGTTTACTTCGCGTATATTAAGTTCCTTAACTACCTAGCTGCTATTATTTGTATTAATATTGTTTATAGGTATAAATAAAGGTATTGCAGATAGTAGAACGCCAAGGGATAGTGGATAAAATAACAATAATAAAGTTTGTGGTGCGGTGCTGTAAGGTAAAAGGTTAGTGGAAAAAGAGGTGTGAAGGTTAATTAAAGGTAAATATCTACGCTACTAATTTTATTAAATTAGCTTACTAATAAATAACTACTACTATAATAATTTACCTTAGTAATTATTAACGGTGCGGATATATAAATATCTTTATCTTACCTTATACGGATATCTTTATCTTAGCTTATATAGATATCTTTATCTTAGCTTATATGGATATTATAATATTAATTATATCTATTAAATATAAGGTAGAGACTTAATTTTTAAGTATATATATAGTAGCAGAGAGGTAAGAGCTACTATTTTATTACTCTAAACCCATAATAATAGTTAACCTATAGTAATAGCTAACCGGCATTTACTTAAATTCTATATTAAGTAACCTAGCGTTATATATAAGTGCTATAATACTACGCCTTATAAACGCAAGCTTATCCTTTATCTTACTTAGAGAATCTTTAAGCTTACTTAACTGGCGATCTATAGCCTAAATATCTTTTATTATCTTAGTTACCTGCTTATAAACTATATTAATATATACGGAAACAGCAATTGCTAAATATACCCTAATATTTTCCGTGCCAGCGGAAGCGGTAGTAGTACTAGAAGTAGCACTAGGCGTGCTGGGAATTAGTAAAAGAGTAGAAGGAGTAGTGGCGGAACGGGTGCCCCTATAGCTGCGTATATTACTATAAGTAAGAGTTTTAGGGGAAGGGGAGGTTTTTGGAGGGGGGATAGTGCGGGTATAAAGCTATGTGGATATTAGCAATATCCGTATTATTAAGATGCGGATATTATACCTTCTTAGTAGGCGTTTTAGCTAGACTACTAGCAGAAGCTAATTACGTATGTTTTTTATACTAAGGTGTAACCGGCTCTAGTCTTAGCAAACTATCCTATATGCGTATTAGCTAATAGAATAATAGTATACTATTAGTATATACCTTTTTATATAACCTACCACTTAAGTAATATCTTAAGCACGTACCTCTAAAATATAACCTAGAGTTCTGCTTATAAACGCGATATTTATAGTCTTACTTAACATATAGAGTATATAGCGGATCGCGTAGTATATTAGAGCTACCCTTAATATTCTAGACGTAGGTATATATCCGCTAGCGAGCTTCCTTTATATTCTCCTAAGCACCAGCTTTTAGGGTGTACTATTTATTTACTAATAGCACTTAAATAGGAAAGCGCTTATTCGCGTTAATATTCAATATTATAGCTTAGGCTATCTGTGTACTACAGAGCTTATAAGAGCTGTGGAGATTATAAGAGGATAAAGGAGGGCTTTTAAAAGAGTCGGCGTTATTAAGGTTATTTTCTTTATTATTATCTAAAATCTCCAACATTTCTATTAGGTTACTATAAGAGGTAAATTAGTAGATAAGATACTAAAAGAGTATAGTTAACATATATAATTTAAAGGCTATCTTATACTAAATATTTTGCGCAGCAATTTTATTAGCCTGCCTCTTAAGAGAAGTAGAAGCATAATAAGGATTAAATTTCTTAGAAGTAGTAGGCGATAAAGAAATAAGCGGCTTAAAGGTAGGCGGCAAAGAGGCAAGCGGTAAAGAAGTAGGCAGCAAAGAGGTAGGCAGTAAAGAGGTAAGTAAATTTCTAGCGGATTTCGTAATAACCTTATTATAGTACTCTGCTAGATCTAATAAAGAGTGCTTTAGTATATATTTCCTGAAATTATATTAGCTATAGGCATAATTTAGTATTAGAAAGCTTACTCTTTAGGTAAAGATTCTAAAGGATTAGTAAAAAAAAGAGCGTCCTTAAAAGCATCCTTAATTATTTTATTATTAACGTCGTACGTATTAAGTTCCTTAACTAAATAGCTATTAGACGTATTTAGAGGTATAAAGGAAGGCATTATAGATAGTAGTATGCTAATAGATAGTAGATAAAACAACAATAATAAAGTTTGCGGTGTAATGCTGTGAGGTAAAAGGTGCGGAGGTTAATTAAAGGTAAATATCCGCGCTGTAGATTTTATTAAATTAGCTTACTAATAAATAATTACTATTATAGTGACTTACCTTAGTAAATATTAACTACCTCTTATATAACACTTAAACTAAATAGCTAATATAATATAGGTTCTATAGGTTTTAGAAGCTTTAGGTATAAACCTTAATATCTCTCTAGATAAAAATCTAATAGACTATTTAAATGCGTATGTAGAGATTAACACTTAATACCTAGATATTAATTAGAGCTCTGCCTAAGTCTTAGTTAAATTAATAAATAAGTAGAACGCTAAGGAATATTAAATACTAACCTATTAAAGCTGCGTTATATCTAAAACCGAGGGCGGAGATTAAGCACTAGGCTGTAGGTTCTAAGCTATGCTTAGTTTAGAGAGTGGAGATTAAATATTAGACTGTAAATTCTAAGCTGCACCTAATTTAGAAGGCGGGGATTAAGCATTAGTACGCAAATTCTAAACTACGCCTAGTTTAGAGGGCGGAGATTAAGTATTAGCCTATAAACCCTAAGCCTTAGAGTTTCCTAGGAGCGGAGATCCAGTATTATAACTTAAATCCTAAGCCTTAGGATTTTCTAGGAGCGGAGGTTTAATACTATATTATAAATTCTAAATTTCTGGATTTCCTACTACCTGGGAACTAGTACTACGCCGCGGATATTAAACTTTGGAATTTTTCGTAATTAGAGGTCTAATACTATATTACAAATATTAAACCTTAGGCTTGTCCAAAAGTTAAGACTTAGTAGTGCACTATAAGCTCTAATACTTAGGCTGCCCTAAGGATTTAAATTTAATGCTATGCTATAAGCTTTAATATCCAGATTGCTTTAAGGGCTAAGACCTAATGCTGCGCTATAAGCTCTAATATCTAGCGTTTTAGCCACAGCCCATTTATACTTATATTGCCACTAATATTAATAAATAGACGTCTCTACGTCTTTTTTAAGGTTATACTACTAGCTAGTGTAGTACTAAAGGGAAGAATTAGCTAAAGAGACTGGCTTAGAGTTATATTGGCACTAGCTATATAAGTAGAGGTAGTACTTTTTACTTAAGCAGAGCGGCGGTAAGTGCTAGATTTACCTCTAGTTAATTCTACCCGCTAGAAGGGAGCTAACTCTATAGTTGTTAATATATTAGCCTATAAGTCTATACGTTAGGATAAGCTTCCTAACCGCACTAGTGAGCTACTAGGCAAAGTATATGGTTATTAAGCACTAGTATACAGTTAGTCAGACAAACTATTTAAAAGCCGCTATAAGTAATAAGCCTAGGTTAATAGATAAGCTGCTAAACCACTATACCAACCCTATAGATATCCGTCTACACCTACTATATAAGCTAATTCCCTTCTAGTATCCTACTACTAAGTTGCTATAGAGGATACTATAATACGGCAGTTTGCCGTTACCGTTAACACTAAATTACTATAGATTACTACTAATAACGGACTATTGCTAGCAGAATCATTAACAAGGCTATATTAATTCGCAATAACCGCACGCGGAGATCGCTATAGAGATTAAACACCACGCTATAAACTAGCGCCACCTATATTTAAGCTAATAATACTATCGGACCTCTGTTATAGAGCTTAAGGGCTATACCGCAAACTAATACCTAGGTTATTCTAAGATATAAACTAAAGTAGTAGAGAATTATAAGGATCGTATAGAGCTATATTAAGAAGCTATTAAAAACAATAAAGGCGCTATAGGAAGTTATTAGGATACTAAAGGTCAAGTTAAGGGTTCTACGGATATACACTAGACGATTTTTAAGCGGGTAGCCGTGTATTTAGAGTATGCGGATATTAAACATCCAGCTATTAAGATAACTGTAATAGAGTGGCATACGTAGTCTAGGACTAGTTTGCCTATAAGTCTTAGGTTAATATAAGCTAAGTTCTTTAAGACTTAGTTATATCTGTTTACGAGCTAAATACTAATAATAGCTATAAGGGCGGTAATACTTCGGTTTACAACGGTTAATTAAGGCCAGCACTCTTTATAGTTAATACACTAACAGGTCCCTATTAACCCACTAATAGTAGAGGTATTTATAACGAGCTTCTAGATATAGCAATATATCTACTAGATTGCGACGCAGCCTATAAAACGCTAGTACTAAAGTATCACATTTCTTCCTTATAAATAAAGCAGATAAGCGCGTCCACTTTATCTCCTAGGAAGCTATAATCCCATTTAGGTAATATTTACTTAAGGCCCTTATAAGTTAGTAGAGGTTAGATATAAAGTATATAGATTTAATTATTGGATATAATATAACTGGAAATTAGACTCTAAACTATATCCTAGTATATTATATTATTATTAATTCTATTTATCGCCCGATTCGGTCCCTATTCTAGGTCCATGCAGGCTTCTACCTTCTATATAGGAAAAATCCCTAATTAGGGGAAAACCTAGGTGTATCCTTTCAGCTAGTCTTACGCGCTCCACCTTCGCCTAGCCTGTATATCTTTGTAGTTTGTTTGCCTTTCGTACCATGCTTCCAGGGTATCTTGGAAGATCTAGGGGGTAGTGGGAGGGTTGGGTGGTTCGCCTGCGTGTCGCCTTCGACTAGGCGGGGGTGTCCAGTCCCTAATCCTAGTATATTATATTAAGCCATCCTTTAATCCACTTCTTAACACTTATAAATAGATCCTTTAAATACTTACTCTTCGCAATATTCCTAATATATAGTGCGATAATATTATACTCCTTATAAGCCTACAACGAATTATTATAATTAGAGCAACAGCGTGGACCTCTAGATAACAGACTTATCTCCTTATATAGCTTAAGTAGAATATTACATAGACATCCAGTAGCTTTATTTGCGAGCTCGTATAATATATTTAAAAGTACCGCCCGTTTCTCTATATTAGTCTTTACCCTCTTCTATTTTTCTATATACTTAATCGGCAGGGCTAATAATATTATATTCTTATTAAGTATTTAATCCTCCTCCTCCCAAGCAAATACCTGCGAGATAATATTACTATTAATTATAACGAATAAAGCCAGATCACTAGCGAAATCCGCTGCCCTATTCTCCTATATCGCTATCCTAGCAGTAATAAAGTCATGGCCGAGTCGGGTAGATAAAGGGGCTATAGGTTTTTAAAACTTTCGCTTTAGCAGTATAATATCTATAAGAGCGCCCTTATACCAGTCTTTAATAAGGATAATTATATATTTAGTAACACCGTCGCGTTAGGCGGCCCGTCTAAATTGCTATAGTATTATATTTAGGCTTTTATTAGGATAATAACCGTATATAATAGAACGGATAATATCTAGAATATCCGCACTATAGGCTAGGGCGTCTAACGTAATAAGAATACGGGTAGGTAAGTCTTCTGTATAGAAATTTCGATACTCCTTACTCTTATTATATTTGGATAATATCGCATAATAACTCCGCACTGCTATTTTAGCCTACTTTATAGTATAGCCCTTAGTTATAAGCTATAAATAGATTGTGTTTAGACACTTATAGATATAATTTTTGGTATAAAGAAAGATAATTATCTTAGGAATTAATTTGGGGCTTAGAACCTTTTATCCCTTTAGCTATACAGTACCTCCTACCAGATTTTAGATCCGCCCAACTAGTTAATAAATAGAGGTAGTAGGTATTTAACTAGAAGATGCGGATATCCTACTAGGCGCTATAGGCGTTTAGCTAGATAATACGGATATTTTACTAGACCCTATAGATATCTAGCCAAGGGTCGTGGATATATAATCCTCCTTTACTACCACCTCCTTAAATGCCTCTTTAATAACAAAGAATAGTGCCTTATAATTATTCTTATCCCTCCTCTTAATATAGCCCCTAATAATAGATAGGTCAGGCCAATTAATATTTATTTATTTAAGATCCGTTATACTCTAATAAAACCCCACTAGCTTTATTACCTTTATATACGTCTCCTTATTAAGTGTTATAGTACATATAAACTACGGCACTATTAGATTAAGCAGTAATCGGACCTTAAAAAGCTGTGCGTAATAGGGCTAAAAGCTCTTACCCTAGTTAGTAACTAGATAATACTTATTAATTATAACTAAGAAAATATGCGAGCAAAAAGCAGGCTAAGTAAGGATATAGTAGAACCGTTTACTTAATAGTAACTCTGGCGATACTAGAATATACGTAAACCAACCCGCCTTAATATGTTTTAGAATATCCGCATATACTTTTATTACCTCCGTATATATAAATACGGGATTTGCTCCTAGGATGGCCCGTATTTTTAACAGCTACTCCTCTCTAATTATATTTAAAGGTAACACAATAATAGTAACAGAAGCTTAAATTAGTAATGGAATCGCCTATATTATTATACTCTTACCCTATAATGTCTTCGCCGCTAGGAATAAGTCCCTCCGCCTATATATTACCCGTCTTAACACCTTAATTTAACTAGGTCGTCCGCTATATAGATATAGAAGCTTAATAGCTCTATCTATTAAGCTTAACTATTTATCTTTACTTACCTCCTATAAGGCCAGAAGCTTATCTTATATATCCTATAACTACCTCTCTACTAAGGACGTAAAATCCTCCTATAAATAATTATCTAGCTCCTATAAGCTTCGCAAGACCTCCTAGCGTTCCTATTTAACTATAGTCTTCTAACCCTAGCGGCTAATGCTTTTCTTCTAAGCTATAGTGGGTTTTCTATACGGATATAACGCCTAGTAGTAGTAAAGGCACTCTAGGCTAAGGGGGGATATTTTTAAGAAAGGACCTAACTATAGCACCTACTAAGTGTTATAATGGCTTTAAGTAGTAGATGTCTATATATCTGTATAGTTTTATCTATATTAGCAAACTATTTAATAAAATATAATATATGCTTATGCTTTTAATAACGCGTTTTTTAACTTTAATAAAATTAATATTAGGACTAAGCGATAGCCGTATTATAAAATTCGTACTATTTAGAAGCCCTAGTTCTTAAAAATATTATATTAACTTTTGGTAATAATAACGCGTTGTGTAAATGAATGAATTAGATATCCGTAATATCCGTTTTGCGGATTTTGCTTATGCTTTTAACAAAACTCGCCAAAGCCTCTCAGACGTGATTTTGCAATTCGGAAGACGGCGTAGGTTATTCCGATGCTAGCTAAAAAATCGCGTCTGAGCTCGCTGAGGTAACATCTTCCTATGCGCCACCCCATCGTAGGCTCTTTCCCCTAACCTTCTTGTCGTTGCCTCGGCGCCTGTCGATATCTCGATGAATGAGTTGGACAGACCAGTTTCTAGGCCACTTCCTCCTCGCAAGCTCTTCCACGAATGCAACGGAACGATGGTGCCCCAGTGCGCAATTACAGCCTACGCGTAGAACAGCTTCTGTTGGATCATATTCATCTTCTAAAGACTCGTAGCCCTCTTCTTCACCATTTTCCCTACTTTCTTCTCCATCGTCCCTACGATCCTGATCATTTTCAAGTTTCTCTGCAGTCTCTACAATCTTCGCTTCCATCGCCTCCAAAATTTCACTTTCCACCTCGTCAAGCTTCTGAACGAATTTCAGCTCCCCAAGCAGGTGCTCTCGTAGGCGTTTGGACCGTCCGTCATGCGCATCCCGGGCATTCTTAGGGGGATTCGGAATGCTGCGAAGATCGTATTTGAGATCCGGTGGGGGGTTTAACGGAGGTGTACGGCCGTGAGAGTATAATATTAGAGTGGGCCTGGTAGTTGAAGCTGACCTGTCTCTTCCATCGATTCCAACCTCTGGCGACGGAGACTCTCGCGACCTATCTTTTATCTCACTGTCCAGCTCCATGGTAGTGGGAGTTTGTGAGTGACTCAGCTAAGGGTGGAAATTAATGAGAGGATCTTTTCCTGTGCGTCTGGGTGGTAGATGGTGAGTTAGCCAATTTCCATCCAAGGAAAGTTGGTAGTCTCAGAACTCGATTGAAGGAGAGCCAAACAAGTTAGTGAAGAGACGGTTTGCTAGCATCAGTACTTTGAGTAATAAACTGTGTTCCATAGTGAAAAGTAGTTACAGCCAGCTCTCCTTCTGTGATTCGTTGTGGTGTAAGCCACTCGCAGCCGAGGTCAAATTGATGACACACCATGCCAAGTCTTTCATCCATCCCGTATCAGGAAGGTAGGGATTCTCTTTGTGGCGGTCTACGCAACATCCCTTCAATGATCTTCGCCGGTCATAACAAGTAAATAAGCATAGCGGCATTCGCTAATGCCATACTCAGCTCTAGGATTCGGAGTTGACTACTCACTAAGAGGCATGAAAAACATTCAAACTGCGTCTTCAACACGCAAGCTATTTCGCTTCTTCTTCATAATTCTAACTATATAATCCTCTCCATCAATTTAGCCTTACACCCCCTTTACATCGATCTTACATACGTCTTATCATCTGCCTTCTTTTCTATATAAAATATCGAACTTCAAAATCTCTCCTCTGTACACCTCTGAGGTTGAAGCCGTGACCATGATGAGCGGGTACGCCCTCCTAACGGGTAAACTCACCCGCGCCGTCTTTCCGCTTTCCAAAATCAACCCAGAAAATTCTCATGAGGAATTTAATTTCCGCGTTAAATGTATTCGGAAGCGCATGATCTCCGGCGGTGGACATTTCTTCAAATGTACAGACGGACGCTGACAGACGGATTATGGCGGTGACAAGCTGGTCGAGCCCAGCGGAAAGCAGTGGAAAGATGACCCAGCGCAGGACCCGGGCACCGAGGAAGAGGCACTGCCGAGTCGTATAAAACTTTCAGTGCATTATGCAGCCATTCAGTGCTTTTTTATCAATATTCAATACTTATCGATAAGGATTCAGTATTTTTCAACAAGACCATAATAACATATTGTTGAATTAAATATAAATTAAAAAGCGTTTAAATATCTATATTATTATTCTTTTTTTTTTTCCAGATATTAAAAAATACAGAATTCTTACCGATAAGTATTAAAGCACTGCAGCCATTAACGAAATGAAAGGCGTAAGAGAGAGGGTTTTGAAAGGAAACCATAATATTTGGTGTAGCCACCTCTAATTCGTATGTGCTTTATTGACTTATTAATGGATCTAGGGTCTTTGGCTACCGATCCAGACTACCAGGGTAAAGGCATTAGGAGAATGGTGATGCAGTCGGGGATTGAGTAGGCGGATAAAGATGGATTGCCGATTTACCTTGAAGCCACACCTACGAGAAAATATTTGTATGAGAAGCTCGGTCTTGAAATAGTGGAGGATTTAACATTTCCTGGGGTGGTAATGCATGAGCGTGAGCGTGGCCCGTATAAGGTGTCCATCATGTTGAAGAAGCCTAGAGAGAAGGTGGAGTAGGATATAGCTAGAGTGGCATCGATCCTAAATTCAGTTCTAGGCCTAATCTCAGGATGTCTTTCTACAACCTCTTTGATTCGTAGCTTAGCCACAGATGCAAATCCGGCGAGCATTGGAGTCACCAGGATGACATTTGGCCATGTCTCGTTTGATGCCGTATAATATTCGCCTCGTAGACTCCTCGCCGCTCAGAGGGCCTAAGGCAATGCTATTCAAGATTTATCTATTCAATCTTCACTCGCACGAATCAACACGGTTTGGGGTTTTCCGGTGCAGATGCTCGCCGGACACTGTCTGTCGATGTTATGTTCATGTCCTCAAATTGAAGTCAGGATTTCAGTAGTACAAGCAGGAAGACTTCAAACCTGCTACAATCATTGACGTTTCTGACCACACAAACTCGATTGGTAACTAAGAAAAAAACCACGAAAAGGCGAACAGAGTGCCTGTACATGAAGGGTGGCTATCCCTTGAAACGGCAGGGTCCTTAGAGGAAGTGGTCTGTGCGCGAACACCAGAATCAAAACAACGCGTATATCTATATAGAATTTAATCATGAATTATACCACCACCATGNCTTCTAATTATACTAGAATTGATGCGGACCTTNTTCAGAAGACTNAATATAACGTTCCTCCAAATNNAATTATAAAAAAACCCNGCCCTAAGCCCTNGCCGTTGCCCAAATTCGAACCTCNCNATATTNACGATTANNACGACCATAGCTNACNAAACCTACCCTCCAACGTTAATACACGCNATCCTTTTAAGTTATTTAGTCTGTTCTTTGCAGATAAGATTATAGATAAGCTTGTAGAGTGGATAAATAAGCATAAGGAGTTGTACCCGCCAGATAAGGAAAAGGAACACCTATATGCATGGTAGCTAATATGCAAGCAAGAACTCTGGGCGTACTTTGCAGTGCTGATTTATATGGGTATTACTATAGAATCGTGCATTGAGGACTACTGGAAGAGTTTAGATACATTAGCTATGAAATTAAAAGCCTCGTATTTCTGAGAACGGCTGCACGATTTAGGTGATTTGATTGGTGGGCTCTTATCGATACCGTAAGGCCCAATTTTGCCGTGTCAAGGGATAAAACGAATCCACTCGAGACGTCCCACACCTTCTCGACCCTCTCTTTTAGGGCTCGGTAGCGGCCTGAGAATATTGAAGTATCTCAAAAAGTACTGCTGGTGTAAGTCTCCGCAGTTGTTCAGCGAAGAACGACGGCTTACATCTGGTTACGACATCGAGCTCGTCATTCATACTGATTGATACATGCACGCATCGGCGAGACTGCTCGTAAAACTTGCCATGAGTCAGTGTCTCGGAGCAGCGCCGGCTCCCTTGACGAATTGTAACAGTGGTCCAAGGTCCAGCTCTTCGTAAAATCTTATTCATCTAGTTCCAAGGGTGGCGGGCTTAGACTAAAGGTGCCGTAAACGAGGCGGGACAATTTGTCGATCGGAAGACCAAAAGATCGAACTGTCTCATTGCAAGTGGCTCTAGAGCCTTATTATATAACATCTTAGCCACCCAAACGAGACAGCCACCCACTCGAGACAGCTACTGCCCCTTGCACGTGCGCACGGACTGTTTTCAAAATCAAATTCAACTTGACACCAAAATCGACCCTAAAATCGACCCTAAATCTACCCTATTATATATATACACTATAGTTTATTAGTAGTTTCTAAACGTTCCCTGCAAGGGTATTTTAACTAGGAGGGAGGCGATTTGAATGGCACGATTAGTAAAATGTCTCGGGTAGGTGGCTAAGACGTTACACTAAGTAGATGGTAAAGACTAACGTCGACACTGACGTCGATTTGAAACTGTTACCTCATTGCCACTTGATCGACATTGGTAATAGGTAATAGAAAGGTAATAGAAATAGTATGAAGTCATAAGGTGGTAGGCAACTAGAACAGGAACAGGGTGATCACCAAAATCCGACCTGGATCGACACAATTTGTCGAACGGAGAATGACGTACTTATCACTGTTTTTGATACCTAGTACCCTATGTCTCATTACCCCGCTATTTACCATCATGTCTCATCGAATGTCTAATTACCTGTTTCCACTACCGAATGACGACGTAGTCGTCATTCTATTTATCACCTATCTGGTGTATATATAGAGGCCTTAGAGCCACACTCAATCAACACACGAGTCCTCATTTTCAGACCTTATTTCCAGGTCGACACAATTCGAGGGGCTGCTCAATATATTGGCGCGATTTATTGGGTAGTAGATTTTCTTTCCCTTGTTTGTTTTTAGAGAGAAAAAACACATGTAACGTTCTCACGATGGTTACCTAAAGCTGCTTTCGGTTGCAAGTTCAGATCAGAATGAGGGCTTCAGAATGGAGTTGATCTGGAGTTCAAATCTGATTCTATCGATCTGAAATTAGGTTATACTACCCCCCCTATTTTAGATATATTATATACCCCCTGCCCCCCCCCCCCTATGGCCTGCACCTACACTATGTATATATAGCCTCTTTTTCTTCATAGATTAATCTTTACACGAGTTCTTCCTTTCTTACAATCGGTGCACGGACTACCGATCGACAGATTCTGAGGCGATTGTTCGGTTAAAAATCTCAGAATCAGAACCTAGCCACAAAAATATACGGCTTCTGAAATAGAGCTCTTGGCGTCAGTTTAATCCGGAGCTTGAAACTCTAGATTCAATCTAAAACCTTCTGTCGGACGGACAAGTCACTCATAAGAACTCTATCGATTGAAGCTGGCTCTAGAAGCTCTCTATATACATAAGGAAGGGGTAGTAGACTAAGTCGGTGACCGAGTCGGTGACCGTGTCGATGACCGTGTCGATGACCGAGTCAAAATAGTAAGAAACAGGGTGGTGAGTCACAAGGTGGTATCTGACAGTGACCTGAACGGTCGACACCTTCAGATTGCAAACGCCCGTGCAATTCGCAAAGCCATGAACGCGTGAAAAATCAGAAGGAATGCGTCCTTTCTGTCGGACTTTCAGTTCAGATTTAATCTGAAGGTTTTGCAACCAAACGCAGCCTAATAAGTCCAACAAGAAAGCACTGGAAATTTAGTACGGAAGTGCATAATAAGCATATGGGAATCTTACTGGGGAAAATCAAGGCATCGAACTGAACTTTTTAGGCCATGGCCATGCAACACCCAACAACCATCTAGGACGCCCACCATAACAAGGATGAAATGTCGTAAGGTTGTCCGTACCCACCTTGAATATCGACCTCACGAACCTGACATATGGAGCATATTCTTTGTTGCATGAATTGGGCACTGCCGAGCTAATTTCATGGTCGAGGGCCTCCTTAGCAGTGATCTTGTTGGATTGGAGTGGAGTGGATTTGGGGGTCAAATTCACTCCAAAGCTCCTGGAGTTCCACGAACGCTAAACCTAAATAGGACCAACGGTTACCTATAAAAGTTAGTAATCCAGCTCCAGTCCAGTCCAAATTGGCTCCAGTCCAACAAGATCACTGTCCCTTAGTGTAAAAACACATGAAGTAGGTGCTGCAACAACATGGAATTGTTTATGATGCAGCCTCGCAGCTGTGCAGAAAATTGGGTTTAAATCATGTTAGAGAGGCTAGCCAATATTTGATTAGCATTAAATTCTTATATCCTTTCACCTCGTCACGTCGCACTCTCGAATATAGCTCGAGTTCCAAAAATAGGACTAAATGTCCCAAGGGAAGCCCCCACGGCGGACTTAATTGGGCATAGAAATGACCCAGAAGCGCTCGATGAGAATCCCAGCGTGGAAGTCAACAAAGTGTCCAGAGGGCAAGGTAGCCACTTGTAGCACCTCTACGATCACTGCCTCAGAAAAGGATGTATGTCGCGTCCCAGATCAGTCTTTCAGGGCTTCGGGCGCTAAAGTTTAGCTCTAGAAAGAGGAAAGAGTTGATACTGATGTGAAAGAGAACCAAGAGATAATTGGGCATGCTAGACTCGCTTATCGTTATTTAGTGATTTTTTAACCCCGAGACTATCAAAATGGGAAATAAGATATTACGAGGATAAATTAAAGTCCCAATCCCTTTTGTCTGCGATGTTATCCATTCAGACGCCGAGAACCAAGCCCACGATGCCTCCGACCATCAACTCCAGTAAGCCGTTCCCCCACACCTCTACTCCATTTCCTGCGCCGGCCGTCGAAACAGCAGCGGCCGTTGAGGTTCTCTCGGTGGTAGTAGTAACCGAAGTGCCACGGGATGGTGTGGAGGAGATAAGAGATTCTAATCCAGGAATTTCAGTACCGCTTGTTGTTTCTAAAACGCTGGTTGAACTTTCTTCTGCTGATGTGACCGTTGTAGATGTTGTGAGAGGTGGTTCATAGGAATAGGTCTTCGATGAGAAACTCAAAGAGGGGACCACGATTGAAGGAGTGGAAACCGATGGAATATAAATACTTGGGACAGAGGTGTGAGGAGTGTTGATACTTGGAATAGTGATGCTAGGTGCGGAGAAGGCGAAGCTAGTAGCCGTACATAACCCCTGACTGGCATAATCGCAGCTGCTTCCTGCGTCGCAGCAGACGCCGGAATAGGCCCCAGCGCAGTAAACAACGGGAGGATTGCAAGTTTTCGCGCAGATTGGGATAGTAACTCTTGTCCATGTACACGCAGCACCTGTTCAAATTAGAGATACATTCTGTCATTGGCGTTCTATCTCATTTGGGTGTGAACATACCGCTTTGACAACATCCCAATCCATCAGGGCATACGGTATCCGTAGCCTTGGGGCATGAGGCGTCCTGTCTAGGCATTAATGCCGCAGGTGTGATTAGAGGACGGCGACCTTCATTTGCAGAAATGAAGTGGATGTGCACAGCTGTGGTAAGAAAGAATAGAATGCGTGAAAACAGAGAGATCTTTGAGAAGTACATTGTAGCTTTGGAGACTCCTAGTCAAACAGAGCCAGACGTTATTAAATGCCCAAGAGAATCTCGAATTCTGGCTATGAAAGAAACACGGCTGGGAGAAGCGTTGGTCCACATCTTGCTCCCGTTATATATGCAGTTGCTGTAGGTGCCAAGCTTGGGCTTCGCCAATGCTTTTTTTTGAATACGGGCCGTGTAGGGCAAGATCTCATGATAGCGAAGCAAATGCCGATAACGCAAGCCTCAAAATCATGGATGTCAAATGGTGGTTGATAAAAACACAGCCTGTACGAGCTCCGGCTTCTCCCCCCGTGTGCGCGCAGTCCACCGGGGGTCTGATTCATGAGATAATACACACGAAATTTCGCTAATAATTAGTTAAGTGCACCGTCCAGTGTAGACACTGTGCACTTATAAAAAAGGTTGTATACTCCGAGGCAAGGCATATACACTTACAATTTAGGTAAAGTCTCTAATTTAAGCTTAATCGTAAGAGTTAAATTTAAAGTTCTCTAGTGTGCAAGAAAGCGAAATTGCGTGCGCTCGTATCGCACACCTAATTTCGCTTTCTTGCATACTAGAGAATTTCAAGTTTAACTCTTACAATTTAAGCTTAAAAATTAGAAACTTTACCTAAATTGTAAGGTAGTGAGAGAAAGGGTAGGCGAGCTCTCTCACGATCCCGTTGTCACGACTCTCTCGCGCGCCCCCCCTTTGGGCCGTAAGGTTCAAATAGCCTCATACGAAATCAATTACTCCTCTTACGGCAGGTGTTGTGGTGTCAGTGCATATCCACCGGGCGTTACAACTCATTCACCATCCACCTCCTTGGCAAGAGTTGTGCAAGCCTCATACAAGGGGGTAGGGTGAGAGCAAGCGCCGTACTGATTCGGGCAGGTGTTGTAGCAAGTGTCCTGCCAGAAAAACCGGTCTATACCTTACTTGCGAGTGCACAGCCTTTTATAAGTGCATGGTGTCTCCGCTGGATAGTGCACTTGACTAATTGTTAGCGAAATTGGTGTTGCAAGACGGTAACATCGTGGAAAGTACGCATATTCTCCTCATGAATCTGAGCCGAATGGTACTAACATTGTCTTCCCTAGATGTCTAGGAGGTATCGCTGAAATAATAACATTAAGAAGACTCCGCTGGCATTCTAGGTAGTATGCTTGTAGCAACTGTTACTGAGCGCTGAGCTCCCCAATTCTTCGAGCACGCACCATGCATCCATAAACCCTTATGAACCCGTATCACTACCTTTATTGAACTCACGTCAATCACGGAGCTTGTATCCCTGCCAGAAACGCCGCATATATGCCATTAAGCAATGGTCTAATCGTCTGACTCGTCCAAGAATTCCACATTAACGCTCCCATTCCTCAACCCCGCATCTTGAATAGAGAGGTCTAGAACATCAATAAGCTTCTTGCCCATGAAGATAAGTTCGAATTCGACCCCTTCCTTGCCCTCCACTGGCGAAGCTTTGAGCCACTCAAAGATTCTCCTGACAGGGTCGGACAGCGCAAATCTTCGGACTTGTCTCTTCCCATCTGGAGTCCTGAATTGGATCCGGGTAGTTGCGGGGCCATTGGGAGGTTCTGTATGTGGATTTGAGGCCGAAATTGGAGAGAATGGAGAGTTGTCTGAGCCGTTGATGACCGGAGCGCGTTCTACCCCTGTAGTTTCCGTCGAGTCATCATCTACAACCTTACCTTTCCCCTTCCCTTTGACTTCAGGTTCCTTCGTTAGTGCGTCTGGATCATCATCTCTAGGCCCTTTGTTATTGTCTAGGCTATTCTGCATTGCCATCTCCAGCATTTCCTCCTCCGTCATTCGATTTACGTCAACCTTCTTGCGCTCCGGCTTGCGTGTTGCGACGGGGTTGCGAGCATTGGCCTTGAGGGAATAACGATCTAGAAATTCATGCAATTGCATAAGAAAGTCCATAGGTTTTGGGACGGGGGGCCCGGACCAAACTTTGACCTGCTCTCCTGTCCGCGGATCTACGATAGCGATGTGCGGGTAGGCATCCTGGCTGTCGCGGGTATGGAAATAGTATTGGATGTACTTGTTTCCCCGTGGATCATCCTTAGAGTACTGCATGAAAATAAAATTTTCTTTGACCGTCTCTTTGATCTGGGGGTTCTTCCAGATATCCCGATTGAGTACTTGACAATCAAAAATGGCTGGATCCTGTATATTCACTATTATCCATTTTTCATTCTCCTTCCCTTCGTCACGAGCTTCATCCCAGGGAAGCTGTGACATGAGCTCGAATGGAGGTCGGTACATCTCCGCCAACAGATTTGACTTTTGTGAAGTGTCCGAGGCGCCAGCGGTTGCCATAGATAAATCGCGGCGGCGAGCATTTGGGTCGCTGCTATCGTTATCCCACACAGAAGACCGGATTGGTCGTTGATTAAAAATCCCTGGTCGTCCTATGTTAAATATTAGTACAGAAGAGAGATTTTCAGGAAGTGAGAAATTACCAGCAGATCTCCGATTTCTGGCAGCCATTTGCTCGGCGACTAAGGCGTTCAAGTCTTCCGGATCAGAACCCCACGTTGCGCCTGGCCCGACTAAGGTTTCTGTTGTCCGAGCCATCGGCGCTCTCACATCCCCTGCCGCACCAGACGAGTCTCCGGCATAAAGCTCCTCTTGTAATCGGCGGGCCATAGCTTCATCATCTTCATATAGCGCATCGTTGGGTGGATGACTAGAAGGCGCTGCCGTTGGTGGCGTGGTAGTTGGATATTCTGCTCCAGCGTCAAAGTCCGACATGTCATCATCCGAATCAATGTGGATTGGGTCCTCATTGTAGTTTACTGGAGGGCGGGCTTGGTTTGTAGGGGCGCTAGATAATGGCGGTGGATGTGATGTGCTTGGCGCAGCTGGTGATGGGCTGGCGTTTCCGAGATCTAGATTCGGGCTGTCAAAAAAGAGCTGTATGGCTTGCTCGAGGTTGTTGTCCGTCAAGCGTAGATACTGCGCTGCACGTTCTGGATCAGCTGAGGTGATAGCTGTGAAGTTCGCGATGTTGTCATCCATATTGGACAGATATGGTCGGGTTGAGGGTGGTGTGGTGTTCTTGATACAGAAAGCGTCGACTCTCTGATTCAAGCTGGAAGATGGAGGTTGAGACGGAAAGTTTGTTGACGAGGTTCTCAAGGTAGAGTATAGGTGGGGAGCTTTTATCGGCTCATCCGTTAGTCCAGATATGAAGGGCTTTGCCTCCGAACCGATGATGATGGCTTGCCCACTACCAAGAAGGTCAATCAGTGAGATATGAATGTCCAGCAATAAATCTTTTGGGGTGTAAACACAAGTTGTGACTCGTGGTAGAACACGCAGGTTGCCACCTGTTGTTTGCTAGGCAGTCAGAACAAAATGGAGCAAGCAGACTGAAGGAGCGCAACGAGGGTGAGGTCTACGTGATTAGGTTGAGCTTGGAAGGCTAGAGTCAAACGGAAGCTGTTCGAATATCCAAGGCACAATAGTTACTGCGTCACCAGCCTGGCCCGAAGATTTTCCGCCCGGACGTGAATCAAGCACTGGGTGTGCATTTGGCGACAGACAAGACGCTGAAGTGGCACGCGAAGGTGGCACGCGAATGTGGCAACCCAGTGAGAGTAATTGTCTAGAAGCCTCTCTGAAATTGATTTGTGGTCCTTTTACACCATCTCACCTTGTCATCCAGGTGAGTATCCGGGAGACTGTCTTCCGCTAGCCACGCCATCAGCCGCTGCCTGCACCTATTGTGATTTAATATAGAGGGTCTTCTCCGTTACATGTCTTGCGTACAACCCCATCCCCGATATAACAGAGATCGAAAATACTGTCTTCGTGGTGCTAAATGGCCTCAACATCGAGTCCGAACGCAGCGGAGGCCAGGGAGCTCGCATTAGTCGGCAAGGTAGAGATGCGTATTGCCCTCACCGACACGGATGCAAAGCTAGAAGCTATACTGAAGACTTATCTTGCACCTCTACTGCTCAAGCTTGCTTCTGAGAACGTGACCGTAAGGAACAAAGTAAGCTCTTCCCATGATCTTTCATCTTCTTCTTCATCGTCACCTTTGAGCACCCTAAATTGTATTGCGTTGTTGTTCTGAAGCATATTTCGAACCCACTTTTCACCTTATTAGACACCGCTGATGGCGGTTTTCTGGATCTCTAGGTCATATCAATCTGCCAGCATATCAATGCTCGCACCAAGCCACAGTATGCTCTTGTCTTTTGAGGAACCCTCAGAAATGTACATAACCTAATTAAGTTGCAGAGAAATAAAGCTCCCAGTTGCAGCTCTCCTAAAGCAATTCAAAGAAAACCTAACAGTGCCACTCATTCGCCATTTCGATATTCTCTATATACAACAAGGCATATCCCGTCTACCCATCTCTGAACGACTAGAGCTGTTACCAATCTTAACTCGCGGCATCGAACTCGACTCCTCAAAGTCTTCTCTTCATGGCGCCCAGCTTTTCCATCTACTCTTACGGCTCCTGGGTCACTTCAAACTTCCACTAAGAGGTAGTAAGGAAGACGGCGAACTGCGTACGACCCTTGGTGTCGATGATCAAGACGCTAAATTCCTATCCTATTGGTTCGGCAAGCTAATACTACTAAGAATTGCACGAAATAGCAGCAATGAGTCGAATAGTCCTGTGGACTGTCCTGGCATCTCAGCTGATGAATACAAATTCCTAACCGTTCAAGGCAAACCAGACGCTTGGGATCCAACCACAGATGGTGGCTTGAACCTGGTAGAGACAAAGGTCATCGTATCACGACTCCTGGCTAGTGGCATGTTTACCGATGAAGAAAGGTTTTTGCCTGCCCTTTTCGCATCTGCAGATTCCAATTCTCGGATATCAGACATTGGAGATGACACGCTGAAGCGTGTATTGCCTACTACTGATCTGGAAAATCGACCACTTGTTCAACAACTATTAGAGGTCTATTTTGGAAGGTACGTACAGTTTCTCTCCTGTTATCTTTTTCATTGATACTCTGGTGGGTCGCCGCGCAACACCTCTCCTCTCCTCTGGCTCCCTCAAAAATTTTTTATCTTTTCAAGTAAAAAACCATCTCGTTGTCATTCTTCATTTCCGAAAGCCTCACCTCACATCATACCTATATCTAAAACTAACTTTCGGTAGTCAAACAACTGGTGGGCCTCCACCTGTTCGTGTTCCTCTGAGGATTAAAATACTTAATTTGCTTTCCAAGTCTGTGACAAGCACCACCTATCCGTCTCATATATCTCGTATAGTAGAAGAAGATCTAATATACGGCCATGATAGCCAGACCTCTGGGGCTGTTGGTCGAGAAATATCAAAATTCCGCTCGGCTATATTTGGACTGGCTAATTTCGTGGCTCGACATGGGTCTCGCAGTGATCTCTCTACAGTTGCACCAGGGCTTGTACAGAACCTCAGAACCTTTATTGAAGATCAGGGCTGGCCTGCGCCGGCTGGGAAACATGACCTAGAGCTACGAAGGTATGGATACGAGACAATAGGACTTCTTGCGAAGGCTTCTCCAGAAAATATTTTATTCGAACCGAAGGTCAGCTTGCTTAATTGGCTTTTCACCTCTCTCAGTGAAGATTCATCTGGAAAGGATGTTGTAGTCAGCATTGAGGAGGCACTTTCCAGCGTGCTGGGAGCATTCACAGTAACGTTCAAGGATCCAGAAACAGAATCTAGATTTAGGCAAATACTTCTCCGAAATACACTTCTAGACCACTCTAGCCAACTGGATAGGCTGAATGACACTTTTTCTGGCATTCAAAAGGTCTTGAGGAGCACACGTTATGTCGCTACTCGGTTTGCTAACCGTTGCTTGCCTTATCACGACGTGCTTGCTAGGTGGATCGACATTCTCGCCATGAGCGGGGCACTTAAAGAGAAGCATGAGGTTGTCGAGGAAGGGAAAAAAGGGCTCGACCCTTACTGGTATAGGATGTTGAATGGTTCTTACGACTCATTGGATCAAGCACCCGTCGAAGTAAAAGAGCACGATAGGTTTTCGTTTCCTGATTTCGACACACTCGTAGACTTCATCTTCGACCAAAACTATGAGAAGGACGACGTAGATATGGAAATCGAGGACAGCACACGAGTGCTTAACCGCGTTAATTGCTTTCGGGACCAATTCAGAGACGCCTTTCCGGCGGTTATAAAATACTGCTGTAAAGTCTTCATGCAATCAGCGCTGGCAGAGAAGCATATCAAAATCGAGACATCTGTGGAGTGGGAAAGAAAAATGGAAACACTGGTATCGACCGACCAGCGCGCTCGGCAAGCCATCAGGTCCTACGCAAAAGATGCAAGCCATTCATTGTCACTTGCGACATTACTGCGAGCTGCATTTGAAGAGCTAGTTCAAGATAATGTGGAAATTGGCCAAGCTGAAAAAACTCTTGTTGATCTCTGCTCGCTGTGCCCTGAGTCTGTCTGGAAGTCGGCAAACCTAATAAGAGACTTTCGGGCTCTTGAGCCTTCAGTCTTCTCAAACAATTCTCCTAGGCGCGCTGCAGCGTCTCATACTTTCGGGTTACTAGCATCACATAAGCAATGTGACAGCTTTGAGATTCAGAATTCCCTGTCACATTTACTTCAAAAGATCCAGGCATGGCAGGGAGCAGTAGGTGGAGAACTGAACAAGGCGAGTGGTGCCATTTTGGCTTTGGGATACTATTTCAGCAGGGTGCAATGGCGGGGGTTCACGACAGATAACTCCAACCAACAGTTGTCTGCGTACCTTCGAACTCTCTTTGAAATTCTGAAGACGTCTACAGACAGCACTCTCAAGGAAGCTGCTCATCTCGGCATTGAGCAGCTGAGTCTGTTTTATGTTCTGCAGCCGGAAACAGTGTGCGAGTATATGCCATACACTGAAGTTGTGGACAAGATACACGAAACGGCAAAGACTGGCAATGCGAAAGCAATCTTGGCACTCGGGCGTCTTGCCATGATTGCCGAAGAGCACGATGATGAAGAGGGAGCTAAGTCAGATCTTCATCACGTGGCAGAGAAGCTGTACAGTTTGCATGAGGTGCGGCAGCCGGAGGTCCAATTCTCAGTTGGAGAGGCGCTCAGCTATCTAGCATCTGGATGGAGTTCCAAGGCCCTAGCTGCGACGCTCGATATTGAGGGCCCAAACCAAGAACATCAGCAGTGGGATGAGGCGTTGCGCACACCTCTAGGTCCTAAAAGAGAGAAGACGTTGGCTGGAGTCTTAGAGAAGACTCTAAGTGGATGCCGCAACACGAAACCATCGCTGAAGAAAGCTTCGGTGATATGGTTGCTTTGTCTTCTCCAATTCTGTGGACAGGAATTGGAAGTGCAGAAACATTTGCCCGAGTGTCAGACTGCATTCAAGCTCTGTCTCTCCGATCGAGATGAAGTGGTCCAGGAAGCTGCGTCACGAGGTCTCGGCCTTGTCTATGAGAAAGGCGACCGGCAATTGAAGGATGAGTTGGTACGAGATCTCGTTGGGTCATTCTCAGATAACAGGCCGAAGATGGCTGGTAGTGTAACCGCAGATACCCAATTGTTTGAGCCTGGAGCGTTACCGACCGGAGATGGCTCTATCACGACCTACAAGGACATCTTAAGCTTGGCATCGGAAGTTGGCGATTCGAGCCTGGTGTACCGGTTTATGTCGTTGGCGGCGAATAACTCCATCTGGTCAAGCCGTGCTGCATTTGGCCGGTTTGGACTCAGCAATATTTTCTCGGACTCCAGTGTTGATGGATATTTAGCAGAGAATCCCAAGCTCTACCCAAAGTTATATAGATACAGGTAAACCCTAAGGCTGGAGATGAGTCTATCATGAAACGCTAACATTCTATAGATTCGATCCAAACCCCAACGTACGGCGTTCAATGAATGATATTTGGAATGCGCTAGTCAAAGATTCTTCGTCCACAATTGACAAACATTTCGATGCCATTATGGAGGACCTCCTAGAGAGTATCCTTACGAAGGAGTGGCGTGTTCGGCAAGCATCGTGCGCAGCCATTGCGGACCTCATCCAAGGAAGAACTCCTGACAAGGTAATTTGACTCTAGTTCCAGAGAGGGCATGCTTAAGTTTGAAATGTGATATTAACTATAAGACAGTACGAAAAATACTTGGGCCAAGTCTGGAACAAGTGCTTTAAAGTTCTGGACGACATCAAAGATTCTGTTCGGGTTGCCGCTGCGTCTCTCGCTCGAGTCTTGACTGGAATTCTCACGCGGAGTCTCGAAGCCGGAGAGTCCTCGATGAAGAACGCAAACGCCATGCTCGAGCATGTTCTCCCCTTTCTGTTATCTACTTCAGGATTAGAGTCAAGTGCAGAAGAGGTGCAGGCCTTCGCTTTGACTACGCTCCTCCAGATAATCAAAAAGAGTAATGGCAAGACCCTACGACCGTTTATACCAGAGCTGGTTGAACGCCTCCTCGGGCTGCTCAGTTCGCTGGAGCCACAAGCGGTCAATTACATCCACCTCAATGCATCCAAATACAACCTGACGGAGCAGAAAATCGACGATATGCGTCTCGCCAGCGTCCGCGGCAGTCCTCTCATGGAATCCATCGAGCGGTGTCTCGATCTGCTCGACGGCGACACCATGAAGCAACTTGTTCCCCGCATCGAGTCCGCTATCAAGAACGCGGTCGGCCTGCCCTCCAAAGTCGGCTGCAGCCGCATCCTGGTGACACTAAGCACGCGGCACAGCTTTCTCTTCACGCCCTACGCCGACAACTTCCTTAAATTGATCGAGAAAAGCATCCACGACCGCAACGAAACCGTGTCGAGCTCATACGGCGCCGCAGCAGGCTACGTCGCGCGCATCGCGTCGGACAAGCAGATCCTGGCCACGGCGGGCTTCTGCAAGCGGCTGTACTTCGAGTCGGACGACGACCGCAGCCGGCTCGCGGCAGGCGACATCGTCTTGGCAGTGTCGAAGCACGCGCCGGACCGCTTCGCCGCGCTGGCCGCGACGCTGCTGCCCTTCGTCTTCGTCGCCAAGCACGATTCGCACCCGCACGTGCGCCAGCTCTTCGCCGACACCTGGGCCGAGCACGTCGCTGGCGCTCGCGCCGTCCTGCTGTACGTCGCCGAGATCGTCGCCCTCGCGCTGCTGCACCTCGATTCGCCGCGCTGGGTCCTCAAGCATACGGCCGCGCGCGCGGTTGCGGATGCTGTCGTCTCCATCGCCGCGGCGGGAGACGAGATCAGTCGGCAGAATGCGGAGGTCGTGTGGCCGGCGCTGGACAAGGCGGTGGGCGGGAAGACGTGGGAGGGCAAGGAGGTCGTGCTCGAGGCGTTTGTGAAGTTTGTTGAGAAGGGCCGGCTGCTGTGGGGCGTGGATAAGGGAGTTGGTGCTCATGTGCAGAAGGTGGTGGTTAGGGAGGCCAAGAGACAGAATAAGGCGTACAGGCCGTTTGCGCTGAGAGCGTTGGGGCAGGTGGCGAGGGCGAGAGAGGATCTGAACATGAGCGAAGTGGTATGTGAAATTGTGGGAGGTGTGGTGGAGGAGCTGGTGAGTAACCAAGAAGACGGGGATAAGATGGAGGTGGATGGTGGGGAGGATATTGTCAAGGATTCGGCTACGTGAGTTCAGGCCTTTATTCCGTATATTAGGAGACTGGTGGTGCGGAGCTAATGGGGTACACAGGAAAGAAAAGACGCTTGCGAGCGCTGTGGAGTCGTTAATGGACTGCGTCAATCCAAAGGTCATACAGGGTGCCGGTAAGCATTATCCTCAGTTGAACCAACCGTCTCGAAGTCTTCTATTCCTAGATTAATATCATCCACAGATCTCACAAAGACCATCGATAGCATTCTCGCACTCGCGGCCCAAGCTTCCTCCTCCCACTCTCGCCCTGTCCACCTTGCCGCCTTTGAATCTCTCAAGACCCTCTTTGACCGCCTCGCGCCCGTGCCTGACTTGGAACTTGATTCACCGGATCTCGAAAGGAGCTTATCAAAGCTGCTGTTCGATCCTAGTTTCGAGGGTTTGAGCGAAGCTATCCGTCTTAAATGCGCGCAAGCGATTGTGGCCGTGTCGAAGATTGAGGGCGTCGAACTAAAAGAGAGGGTGGAGAGTGAGATGGCGAGGGAGAAGAGCCCTGTCGTCAGGAAGGAGCTAGAGAAGGTGGGTGTGGAGAAGGGGAGTGGAGGGTAGTTAAGTGCATTCAACTGCCATCTTTCAGGAGGGTCATGTACGTTAGTGGATGGAGATGGGGCCTGCTGGATATCAATGAGAAGGCCAGTGGCTTGTTAATTGGCATTGAGAGACGATGTGGTTTGTTCAAAAGAGTTGCAAACTGTATCAGGCAGTGCTCTACGTGCTCATTCCGCCGAAGTGTCAAGAGAAGAAGCACTGCTTAGAGCTCTAGTCACACCAGCAGGCAGGAAGATGAAGGCCAATGTCATGAGACTTCGAAATCAAGCATCGCACGAACCCTGGTTTGCCCGTAGCTAGGGCTTTATGCTGAGGCTTCGCTCGGGTTGTGATGCTCGCCACTTGGTCTTTGCTGTCCAGTTTCCTCGTAGGCTTCATGAGACGGTCTCAGTAGAGGTGGGGGCTAGGATACTTTTTCTATTGAATGGCTTCACTTTGTTCAAGGCATATTTTTGGAAGTCAAGTCACAGGTGTACGCTGATGGATAGCTCAGGAGTACCCATCATTACTTTTGTGCCATGGCGTTTTTCTGGTTGGAAAAAGAGGGTCCTTCACCAAGCTTGGCAGAGCTGAGATTTAGCCGGCATCACGGCTATCTCGCAGCGGTTCCAGACTGTCTTCATGGATTTTGGCCCACTTGATCGGAACGAGCAATGTTTACCACTGATGAGCTCGACTGCCAATGACAATATGGAATGCCTCCAAAGTTGTGGACTCTCAGCCCATGTTGATTGACTTGCATGCAGTTGACTCCCTATTAGGTGTGGCTTTGTTAGGTCTTGGCGAATAAAATGATACATAGCCTCGTTCTGGCAACGATCACCGCCGGGGCACATCAATTGCGGACAGGAAGAAATTCTCGTGGCTTGAAGATCGCCGAAATGCGACATTGATGGGGGGGGTGATAGTCAGTGCGTTGTCTGCCATGGGAAAGGCGTGTTGTCGTAGCTGGTGTGCCGGTTGTTGGAGAATAGAGAAAGCCATTCTTCGACTCCTGACCGCGCTTTTGGAAAAAATCGCGATGACAGTCCGAGCGCCAATTGGATTCGCGTTCCAATTCCCACATAACCGCCATGTAACGTTACCACCGCTATCAACCTTGGCCTGCCCAACCGCAAGTTGAAAAAAGCTTTGAATATTTTCAAATGGGGCTTCAGCACTTGCAGATGTGCATATGCGTCAACGAGAGTAAGCAATGGGGTATTATTGACCGGTTGAAGCAGTCTCACACCAACGAGACCTTTTGTTTGACGGCCGAGCAGCGTCAGCGATCAAGGGAATGCGGAGTCGAGCGCGGGAATCGGGAAAGCCTATCTCTACAGCGGCTACGCTTGTTTCCTTCAGTCCAAAGACCCGTCCGCGCGTCTTGGGATCACCAATCTGAAAATTCTGCGGGAGATGGCCAGGGCCCAGACCGTTGACATGGTGAAATGGAGTAGGGAAAAGGATAAAGGTTTCCTGTAGTGTGAAAGCCCGCAATCGCTTGCATAGCTTAAGGCCTTTAACTTCTGTGTCTATGATGCATGTGGTCAACAAGGCCAACGAGGCATCCAAAGAGCGCAATGCGAGAGTCACATCTCCGACGGGAGGATTTTTAGATGTGCGATGGCTGAGCAAATTTCGGACCACGTACGTGGGTAGAGGCATGAGAGGGGTCTGCTGGCTCCTGATCACGGGGAGTTTGATTGGAACTTTTGAAGGCCATGTTTGCTGCCCACGGCTAGTCATGGAAAAAATGTCTAAAGGATCTTGAGCAGAAGTATAGTACTCGTAAAGGCGATTCACGATTGGCCCTGGGGTTTATCCGCCACTCTCCCTCGCAAAGGAGCTAAGCAACCATTTATCCAGCACCACTCAGCAACCAGAAACTAGAAGCCAGCAGCTACCAGCCAGCAGCCGGAGCAATTAATGAGGAACATGTTCAGCAACAAAAAGTCAACGGAAACAGTGCAACACGTCATGCGCACCAACAGCCGTTCGTGTCTCAGGAGTATGTGGCACAGCACGTGCAAGCGACGGTACAATAGGCTGACAGGCTGACACAAAGAAGATGCTCTCCCTGGCCGGGCCCGGCTGCACGCTGGTTCGAGGGTTGCCTCACCGTCAGTCGCTGCTCGTAACGCAACCGCAATCGCAATCGACAAAAGACCCGCTGCCGCATCGCCCGAAGGCCAACGACGAGCATCGCGTGAGTTCTGCAGAGATTTGGACTCATGTGCCGATGCTGGCAAAGCCGCTGACGAAGGCCAAGCCCCCCTCTGCAAGCAGCTATCCCGCCGAAATGCCGCGCTAGCCCTGGCGGCTCGGGATGGCGTTTCTGGAGACCATACGGGATCCATGGATGCTGCTGCGTGTCGGTGCTGGTGCCGGTGCTGGTGATGCTGCCGGCCTACCCACTTGGCCTTAACCAGATCGCCCAGCAGGCACAACCACTCGCACCATCCCCAATCATCCCCAATCATCCCCCCGACGTCGCCAATCTCCGCCGATGCCCTCAAGCTGCATCGTGCAAAAGGGAGAGATCGTGCGACGCTGTGCTAGCAGCCCTGGAGCGTCCAGAAAAGGCTGAAACGCTGCTATTCCCTGGTCGGCCCCCCTTCTCACCTTCTCTCCTCCTGACCCACTAAGGCACCCTCGATTGGGCTGACTTCGGGGCTGCGCTAAGCGCACAATCCCTGCTCGAACGGCAAGATCAGCCCGGTCTAGAACCCCCCCCCCCATCTCAGCGTTGCTGTGCAGACTCTGCCGGCTCTTGTGGCTCTTGTATCTTCAAACATGCCCACACCCGCCTATTTTCTTCTATACAGCCGCTGTTCAAGCAGTTATTATTATTGCCCCGTAGTAGCTCGCGCGGTCCTTTTCTAGTGTTCCCGTCGAGCACTCCTATACGAGCTCGAGCTGTCGACGACTTTGCATGCTATTGACCGTGCCTCGTGAGTCCGCAGTGCACCCAGATTCCCGGGACCGACGTCGTGTTTGTGGACAAAGCCCGCGAGTCTAGACCTCGAGGCGCAACCCTTTTGCACTTGAATTCCAAACGCTTCGCGTCCGTTCCTTATGGACGAGACCGCGCATCATTACTCCTCCCATTCCTCGCCGTTTCACAGTCGGCGCCGCCTCCATTCCTTTCCCCCACACCCTCAGGTCGCACACACCCGTTAGTCATCCTACGAATGCGACTGCATACACAGCTTCTGCTCGTAACCTTACCTGAGCCGTCACCGTCAGCCAAGTCTTGTGCGAAACTGGATCCTCAAGTGTCACTTCCGGCCCTGCCGCTGCTGCACCCAGCACCGCGAGGTCGACTCCGACATTCCACAAGAACGGTGCTTCCGGCTACTCCTTCGCCTACCCGACCAACCAGCCTGCAAGCGTATACCGTGGAGCACTTCACACACGCTAAAACATTGGGGGAGTACGACGATGGGGGGGAGTGGAGTGGATACAAGTACTGAACCACCCGATATAATCGAACGAGAGTCTTTGTGCTTTGCACGTTCTTCACCAGGCATGGTGGTTCACGGAGGCGAGGATGGGTTTCGAGAAGAGCTGTCACGACTGTATTCGCCTGCCGAGAGCAATGCTGCTGAGAAGTTGATCAAGCTGAAGGAGAAGCTGCGGAAGGCCGACTCCGAGGCCTTTTGGCCTTTGCTCACTGAAGAACTTGCTGGGATCGCCGATGCCCAGTATGCTTTTGTTTCCAAGAGGATACTGCTTGACGACGAGAACATCGCCGTGGAGATGCCGCCGATTGGAGAGCCTGGAGCCTGCCTTATGGGAGCTGCATTTTACGTAAATGACGGACACGGCGTTGAGCATCAGCTGAGGAATTTCAAGTACCACGCATACTCATGTCCCTGCGCGTATATGCGTCACGACAAAATCTTTATCATACCAGAAAGGCTCAACGAATTCATCGTTAACAATCCGAACAACCTCAGGGTGCCTGGTGAAGCATACTTCGGAATACCCCTCTTTGCGGAAGGAAAATGTTTTGCGCATTTTGGCGTCATGTGGTCTCCTGAAGGTGCTGCTAGACGGAAGCTTGGCTGGGGTTATTTGGAAATGCTGTTTCACAGTCTTGAAGACCTGATATTGGGTCGTGTATTGGAAGGAAAGAGCTTTGCAACCCCCCCAGCACCAGCAACCGAGCAACCACAACGAGTAGTCCCGCATGAAGCTATTTCTGTTGCACAATCACTCAAACCTTACGCTCGCAGTTTATCGCACGAATTAAGAACTCCAATGCAAGGCGTCGTGGGAATGTTGGATGTGATGTATGCAACGGTTCAAGAAGCTGCCGAAGGCCAAGTAGATCCTCGGGTACGGAAGGTCTTTGACACACTCAAGGACAACATTGAGGCTGTCCAAGGTACGGAGCTTTGCCCCCTCTCATCACTAATTTTTTAATGTGTAATCCAGATAGCTCGAGACGCGCGGTGGAGGCTGCTGATAACGTTGTCCATGCATATGACATGAACATGGGCGTTCCAGATACGCCACTCTCTCCATCAGATAATGGCTCTGCAGAGGTCCAATCCCACGAACCAATACCCAGAGAAAGACGGCCAGACATATTAGTGACTGGAAATAACATTCCGTTGAACTTTCGTGTGAATAAACGACGAAGAGAAAATTCTACGTGGTCGGGTGGTAATGCCACGAAAATCCAGGCTACCGAGTCGAACTGGATTTCCCGCAACTATAAGTCTGAGGATTTCAGGCATCACCTCTCTGGAAACAGCCCCTTCAAAGACATGAAATTTACGCAGACGTTCGACAGCAACTATTATTCACAATCAGATGCACACGTTGAGCGGGAGAATACGCCGAGCTCGCCTGTATTTGCATCAGAACATTCGGTTGTGCCTGGCCTACGGCATACAAATCTGCGCGAGGTGCTTCAATATGTTATTAACGACTCGTTAAAAGTGGGAGGTCGGCCAGAGTCAGCCATAGCCCGCGAGACGGGTGGTGGCGAGACTATTGAGGTCAGGACGAGGAGCCCAAGCGGCGAGGAAAAGACTAAAATCATCGAATGGAAGGTGGATCCTAACGTACCAGAGACCATTCTTAGTGAGTACATCCATTCTATAAACAAGCAATTATTAGAATACTAATAGTTTCTTAGTCGATGAGAAAGACCTTGCGAAGATGATCTCTTGCGTTGCGCTCAATGCTATGAAGTTTACCGATCGAGGAATAATAACTCTCACCGCACAACTAAGTCCAAAGTCGAAATACATCATTATTAATGTCAAAGATACTGGTTCGGGGATCCCAGCTGCATTTTTACCAAATCTGTTCAAGCCATTTTCAAGAGAGGACGATTCTCTAACTCGACAAAGCGAGGGATTGGGCCTCGGCTTACTTGTAGCAAAGGGATTGGCTCGCAAACTTGGTGGTGACTTATTTTGCCTACGCTCAGACGTCTCAGGGCCAAATAAAGGCTCAGAGTTTGAAATGCGTGTACCACTCACACCGGGCGATGTGTGTAGTAGGCCAGGCTCTTCATCCGGGTCACCAACGCCGTCTATTAAGTCCCGCCTCTCTGCGGAAGTCGATGTACCACCGATGGACGCTGCTCAACCACCTCAGACACCGCCTACAGTATCGGAGGCTCTAAAAGCAGGACTCAGAGAGTCGCGCAGAAACACTCCTTCTAATCCACCTACATCATTTAATCACCTAAGCATACCTTCTCCTCAACGTAATTCCTCCCCTTCCCGTCGGAATGGCAGCATCTCCGGCCGGCGGATGTCCATTAAGAAATCCAATTTCGACCGTAATCTAGCTAAGAAGCATCCGTTAAACTTTCTTGTCGTCGAAGACAATAAAATCAATCGTAAGCTTCTCGTCAGCATGCTCCACAAACTTGGGTACCGAACCATTTTCGAAGCCTATGATGGAAGAGACGCTGTGCACCAAATGGAGATAGATCGCGGAAATGAGCAAGAGATCGATGTTATTCTCATGGATCTGTGGATGCCTTTCATGGACGGTTACCAGGCCGCCGAAGCGATTCTACGTATGGACAAGAAGCCCACTATCCTTGCCGTCACCGCAGATGTAACTGACGGAGCGCTCGAACGGGCAGCAAAGGCTGGCATGAAGGGCTTCATGACGAAACCATTCCAGATACTCGATCTGGAGAAGCTTATTGTTCAGTACTGCGCCAGTCGAACCGCCAATAATGAAGCTGTGAGTTTATGACTACGTGATTATCGCGCGCTCACGGCGATTGCTTCTACGTTTTAAGCCGCATTTGTGCGCTTTATATTGCAGGGTATTTTTACAGGTGATTTTAACAAGCAACCTGATGATGCAGCTTGGCTTGATTTTTGGGAGCTGATGAAGGATAGCTCGGTTCTTCTCGTATAGCGGATTCCCACTTCACGTTTTTCCCTTTTTCTGCTTATACGTTGCATTCTTGGATTGGATTCGCCATTGACGCGATTTGCATAGCGAAGGGGTTGGGCAGCGAATTTGGCGCATTGGATTAGGATGGGAAATGTGGGTGCTAGGGATGAGTGACCCGTGATTACCCTAGTGATTTACAGCGGTCTTGTTGCAGATGAACAGATCAAACTTTTGTTCAAATGATGGAACATGGTAATTCTGCTTGTATATTTGTGACGGGCCTCGAGGCATACCCTGAAGCACTGCCTCGTGGCCTAAATGAATTACTTCCACGGGTAAAACCGGGCCTCCTGGCCTACTGCTTTGATTTGCTGCACGTGTTGTTCCTGGGTGCCAGTATTGGACTAGATCTCTCGGTTAAGCTTAATCCCGATGACAAGGCAAACTATACCAAAGAGCCTCCTAGCCCTTCGCTTCTTAGAAAAGAACACCTATCGGTTTGAACCGCTACACTGGAGATAACTACGCGCGGCGGCCTTTGTTTCTACTCTGTACCGACCCAGTCCGTCTTTTGATCTTTAGATACTATTTTTTGATTCTCTTCTCTTGCCCACCATTTGGCATCTTCCTTCTCTCTCTGCTTCTACCTTTTTTTTTTGCAAACGGTAAGCGACGGATCGTTATAGGAATCACGTTGCACCTTGCCACTTGGAAACGACAGTCTTTGTTGAACAAGATGGAGAATGCGTACATACAATCTACGAAAGATGTTCTGGCCCATTTCCAAGTATCTGAGTGCAGTGGGCTATCAGACGAGCGAGTACTAGGCTCGAGACAAAAGTATGGACGAAATGGTATCAACCGCGAGTGACATCAATGGTTTGCGCTCGGGCTAACATAACGCCGCAGCATTGCCGGAGGACCCGCCAACGCCCGTATGGGAACTCATTCTTGAGCAATTCAAGGACCAGCTAGTCATAATACTACTCGGATCAGCCGCCGTCTCTTTTGTGCTGGCGCTCTTCGAGGATGGGGAGGGTTGGACTGCGTTTGTAGATCCCGCGGTAGTACGTATCCCCAACGGGACCTCGGGACTAGACTCTAGCTCACACGATTTATGCGATATAGATTCTTACTATCTTAATATTAAATGCTGTCGTCGGCGTGTCACAAGAAACCAGCGCCGAGAAAGCCATTGCAGCCCTCCAGGAATACTCTGCCAATGAGGCGAAAGTTATACGCAATGGAACTATCAAGCGCATAAAAGCCGATGAGCTAGTGCCTGGGGATATCATATCGGTTGCGGTGGGCGACAGGATACCGGCGGACTGCAGGTTACTCGCTATTCAGAGCAATAATTTCAGTGTTGACCAGTCAATCCTCACGGGAGAAAGCCAGAGTGTTGGAAAAAACCCAAGGCCAATCAAAGATGCGGAAGCCGTCAAACAGGATCAGATCAACATGCTATTCTCTGGAACAACGGTGGTAACTGGGCATGCTACTGCACTAGTTGTTCTCACTGGAGCCTCGACTGCCATTGGAGATATCCACGAGAGTATAACAGCGCAAATTTCTCAGCCCACGCCATTAAAAGAGAAGCTTAATGATTTTGGTGACATGTTGGCGAAGGTCATCACGGCGATTTGCATCTTGGTTTGGCTCATCAATATCAGGAACTTCAATGACCCTTCTCATGGAGGCTGGACTAAAGGCGCAATCTACTATCTAAAGGTAAGCAAGGCTGACCTATCACGGTGATTCGTTGCTAACCGGGACAGATCGCTGTCTCTCTAGGCGTCGCAGCTATTCCGGAAGGTCTCGCAGTTGTGATTACGACATGCTTAGCACTGGGTACACGGAAGATGGCAGCCAAAAACGCAGTTGTCCGAAACTTGCCATCTGTTGAAACCCTTGGTAGCTGCAGTGTTATCTGCTCCGACAAGACCGGAACTTTAACAACTAACAAGATGAGCGTTAATAAAATTGTCTTCATTAGCGAGGATAGCACCGGTCTTGAAGAAATTGATGTAGGAGGTACTAGCTTCGCGCCTGAAGGGGCCATCTCTTTCAGAGGTCAAAGGTTGGAAAACCCTGCGGCATCATCTGCGACTATCCGGCAAATGAGCGAAGTAGCTGCGCTATGCAACGAGGCTAAGCTAGCTCTAGACTCAAAAAATGGCACCTACAGCATTGTTGGAGAGCCAACGGAGGGAGCGCTACGCGTGCTTGTTGAAAAGATTGGCACTCCTAATGCTACGTTCAACTCTTCGAGGAGCGGTATGCCTACTACGGAACGTCTACACTACTCCAGCAAATACTATGAAGATCAGGCCCGGATATTAGCGACATACGAGTTTTCAAGAGACAGGAAAAGTATGTCAGTTTTGGTTGATGGCCAAAACACCCAGAGACTACTGGTTAAGGGAGCCCCTGAATCAATTCTCGACAGATGCTCCCACGTGTTAATTGGAAGTCAAGGGAAAAAAGTCGCTCTTAGCGGGAAGCTGTCAAACCTGATCTCCAAAGAAGTGGTTAATTACGGCAACCGTGGCCTCCGCGTCATTGCTTTGGCATCAGTGGAAAATGTTGGTGCGAATCCGTTGCTTAAGACCGCCAAGACAACAACAGAATACACCAAATTGGAACAGAACATGACTCTGATTGGCCTTGTTGGCATGTTGGATCCTCCTCGTCCTGAAGTTGCTCACTCAATAAGTAAATGTCGCTCTGCTGGCATCCGTGTTGTTATCATTACTGGTGACAATCGGAACACCGCTGAGACCATTTGCCGTCAAATCGGCGTCTTCGGTGCAGACGAGGATCTGACGGGCAAGAGCTACACAGGCCGCCAGTTCGACGATCTAAGCGAGTCTGAGAAGCTGGATGTTGCGAAACGTGCCTCGCTCTTCTCGCGTACAGAGCCGGCGCACAAGTCGAAGCTCGTGGATCTCCTCCAGCAAGCTGGCGAGGTCGTCGCTATGACGGGTGACGGCGTCAACGATGCGCCTGCTTTGAAAAAGGCAGACATCGGCGTTGCTATGGGCTCTGGAACCGATGTTGCGAAGCTGGCAGCTGATATGGTGTTAGCTGATGACAACTTCGCCACGATTGAGAGTGCAGTTGAGGAGGGAAGGTCTATTTACAACAACACTCAGCAGTTTATCCGCTACCTGATCTCGTCTAACATCGGCGAGGTTGTATCGATTTTCTTAACAGCGGCGGCGGGTATGCCCGAGGCATTGATTCCGGTACAGCTATTGTGGGTCAACTTAGTTACGGACGGCCTACCGGCGACGGCACTGTCGTTCAATCCACCCGACCACGATGTTATGAAGCGGCAGCCCCGGAAACGGGACGAGGCGCTTGTTGGTGGATGGCTGTTCTTTAGATACATGGTCATTGGAACTTATGTCGGTGTGGCGACGGTGTTTGGGTATGCTTGGTGGTTCATGTTTAATCCTGCAGGACCGCAGATTTCATTCTGGCAGCTCGTAAGTTATTAGGCTTCCATCTTATTTCTGTCACAGCTCACGAACGCTCTTCCTTTGGGTTTGGATTTACTAACGGTGACATCTGCCAGACACATTTCCACCGCTGCTCATCTCAGTTCCCTGAAATAGGCTGCCAGATGTTCGCAGACAGCTCGGCCAGGTCCGCCTCTACCGTTTCCCTCTCCATCCTTGTCGTCATTGAAATGCTGAACGCCATGAACGCTTTGTCGTCTTCGGAGTCCCTACTAACGCTGCCGCTGTGGGAAAATATGATGCTCGTCTACGCGATCATGCTAAGCATGGCGCTGCACTTCGCTCTGCTTTATCTGCCGTTCCTTCAAGGCTTGTTCAGCGTCGCGCCGCTAGATTGGAGCGAATGGAAGGCGGTTCTGTTAGTTAGCGCGCCGATCATGTGAGTAAAGAAAGGAACAACTCCACATCTTGCTACTGTAGAGATGCTAACAATACTTCAGTCTTATCGATGAGGTCCTTAAATTCATCGAGCGGAGAATATACATTCAAAAGCCGTCGTTGAAGCACATCGGCATGAATGGGAAGACAGTGCGGCCGAAGGCTGAGTAGAATATATACCGGCGACGGTGGACTTTTTTGATCCTTCCGTATTTCGATCACTTCTGCTTTACCTGCACATATAAGCTAGACCAGCCTGCTCGCGCGGGCGATGGCATTTAGAACCTGTGATTTTACTATCGGCATTTGACGCGCGTAGAGAGGAAGTCGAATCATTTGTTTTTGAACCCTGCATTCTTGATTTGACTTTGATTTTGATTCTAAATTTGAATATTATGCATTTGTTATGGAGTGCTGGAGGAGTGATTTCATGTGGGGTCTGCATAGCTTATGGTGTAGGTAGGCAAATTCACATCTTGCTTTTAAAGCTGTGTATTCGGTAATTAAGATTAATCTTGACACTTCGTTGAGTCTTCATCGGAGACTATGATCTATTTCTTACATCCAACTCTCCCGGCACCAGGCCACATAACCCGAAGGCTTCATACCGTAATCAGACACATCCAGAATCCAAAACATCAAAATGCTAACAGCACTCAAACATCATCCAATACAATACAATGCAATATAAAAGCAACTCTAAACTGTCTCCTCTCCTTCCAAAATCTCCTTTAAAATTGAACAGCCAGGCCCTACCAGCGCCGCAGACAGCTCCTTACACCCCACCGCACTAGCAATCCTGCGCTCCTCCACAACTCCGGCACCAAATCCTCCCCTACCCCTCTTGCTCGGCGTCGCAGCCGTCACGACCAGCGATCCCGTCTTACCCTCAACAGCCGAGATGAGCGAAAGCGTCTCCAAGCTGCCGACAATATCTCGAAACTCAGTGTTGGTGAGCGGGTGCAGGACATTCTCGCGCTTGCATAGGTTGGTGTAGGCTTCGAAGACCGCCTTGATGGTTGGAGCTGTGCTATGGGTTTTCGACGGGGTGGCGAGGACGTTTTCGACGGGCACGTTCCGCTTCTTCGTCTCGAGGGCTGCGAGAGCGCATAGCACTGCTTTCTGTTGGAGGTTGAGGTTTTGGAGACGCTGCACGGTGCCGTTGCTGAAGACGGCTGCGGTAATGCGAGCCATGTGGGCGATGGTGGCACGGGGCGCATTTTCAACGGTGATTTGGGCAAGTGATGCGTTGAGGGTATCGTAGCAGGTTGGCTTGGCGGGATTGCGGGCGACGGGTGGGGAGGAGAGGTTCATGTTCTCCACAAGAGGTGTTTTGGAAGGAGATGGCGTTGGTGATGGCGTAATTTCGCTAGCTTTCTTCGCGTGCTGGTCCCGAGTGTCGGCTTCAATGAGATCGATAGCTCGCCTGCAGATGTCGAATGCTTTGCGGAGATCGCCGGATTGCGCGGCGACTTTCTTGGAGAGAAACTGGACCGCGGTTGGGTGTATAAATGGTATGTAGTCTCTAGGGCCAGAAGTGCTGGGCGGAACCAAAGAATTGAGCTTCGAAGTAATGACGGAGGCGATTTGAGGCGCGGTGTAGGGAAGAAACGGCAAAAGGTGAGGCTTGAGACCTCGAGCCTTCAGGCGGGGAAGAAAGCGATCCGTGAAGTCGAGAGCGTTGGCAATTCCAACGAGCACGAGGCTAGAGGAGCGTTGAAGAGACCATTGGAAAAGATTATAAAGCAGTTCAAGATCGAGATCTAGAAGACAATCGATCTCATCGAGCGTGACAACGTAAGAGAAGTCTTGCAGCATGAACAGCTCCTTCAAAGCATCCACTTCGTCTCCCTCAGCAATCTCAGTGATGTCCACAAACTCTTCAAGAAGCTTTCTATACAAATCGCTCGCGTTTTTCGCACTCATACAATTGATGTATGCTGTTTTAACAGAGGTCTCCGAGTCAAATTTCCTGCAGATCTCATTTACAAATGCGCTCTTTCCAGTCCCTGGAGGACCAGAAATATAAATACATCCAGATCGGCTCGTTTTTATACGTTCTGAGACAAAGCTGTCCAGCTCTTTACGCTCATTTTCGCGACCAAACAGTGCTAGCGGTGCAGATCCTCTCGCGAACAGCTGACGGGCCTCATTGTATACGGTAGGCGCGGCGTTCCGAGGTGTTGTGGGTGTACGTGGAGTGCGAGGCGTTAACGGTCTTCCAGCAACGATTACACGATGTCTGGGCGTTACTGCGATTTTCTTAGATAACGCATCATAGTGTCGTGGTGTCTGAGGAGTTGAGATTTGAGATGGTTTATCGTTAACTTTAGGGGCCGGTTTCGTGGCTTTGAAGTGGGCATTGATCTTTGCCGGAGAAAGAGCAACACGGATTTGTGAAGTTCCATGTTTCGCTCGTGTAGTGCTAGCTTTCCTTCCTCGTTTATTGGGTGGCTTGACATCCTCAGCCAGCTCGTCCAATTCCATCTCGTCAACATGATGAATCGACTTCTTGTGACTCGGTGTAACGAATGGGTTCTCATTCTCGCTATCATCTAGAATCACGAATTGCCCTCGACGTTTCGCACATGTAGCGACTGCGGAAGAAGCATCTGCATGCGCTTGGTTAGTTTGTTTACCAAGCTCAGGAGTCCGAATGCGCCTACCGGGAGAGTCTGTAGAACCTCTAGTCCTCTTTCCAAGTACAGTGGAAGGCATTCTATACAATATAAATCAACAATGGGGAGGGTTGTGAATGATGACGGGAAAGAGCGAGTGGGAGTGAGTTGAAATTGACGGCGGGAAGGAGAAGTCGAGTCGCGTTCAGGACGTGTTTGCGCTAGTCCTTTTTCGCTTAAGTGGTTTCGTCATTTGTTCCAATCGCTTCACCCAACCGTGATCCGAACTTCTTCAGAAGACCACAAGGCGGCCAGAGCCTTAATCTACTGTATATAGACTCCTCCCATTAAGAAACTAGTACTACACCACAAGGTTCTAAATATTCGACTTTTGGATAGAGCTCTACGGCTTTAAAATCACGGTCTTGGCAAATCTGGCGTTGAGGTAGCCCTACTCGTTGAGATGGTCGGCACTTACCGGAGATGAGTGTATTTGCGACAACGGCACGGTATACATACGCCAAATAACGTCTTCAGATCTCACCGCAATAGCCAATTTTTTGTTTGTCTGACAGGTTTTCGTACAGATCCAATGCAGCTATGTCAGTTGTTAAACATGCAGCAACAAATAGTCATCTCCGGCTTCCATAGGTTGTCGCCTCGTCAATTGATTAATATATTAAGGAGACTGCTAATAACTAATATAATTCTAGTTCGTTGTTATAAGAAGTGCTCCATTTATTGAAGTTGATACGCCAACTTTAAGTCTTTCTATATCTACAAAGGGCTCTGGCACGTAGGGCGTTCGCTCAATCCACTTACTGTGAATGGTAGAACGTAGATAATGTACTCAGCCCTCCTTTTTCCCTTCTCATAAAGTAACAGACTACCAAGGCGGCTTATAAGGTTCAATCGGCCGTGCGATACGCATTTCTTTGGTCTATTTAGAGGCTCTAGTCGATAGCAACGTCTATGACTGTCTACACCGGATTGCTCAAATATGCTCCAGGAAATACGCCTCCACGCAGGCTGCCCACATCCGTGTCATCGGCATTGGCTGTACTACCAAGTTTCTCGGAGAGCTCGATGGGTGCATGGACGACGGACTTGCTGTGATTGGTATGAAATATGGTGCAGTCTTTATCCAGAATATGTGTAAATATATAGAACTTAACAACAATCAATCGAAGCTGGTAATATCTACATCACAGCGCGAAGACCCTGTTTACGAAATTCAACAAACAAATTCCGCTCAGTCCATCAATACTACAGGGGTGAAGTGCGAAAGAACCCCTACGACGTTGCTCGAAAGATCGACAACTTGTGAAGAGCCCTTTGGCACCTTTACAAATTAAACCCTCACGAAAGATAGCAGACAGCAGCACTCTCTAGTTCATTGAACGATATGTTTAAGAATATTGTCATTAGGCCACCGCGCACTTTGTATTACAAGCTACTGCACCTTCTTCCTGCTTATTAGAGTTTTGTATGCAGCAGGATATGTTTCCGGGACATTGAGTCTTAGTTTAGATCATTTCTGCAGTATACTGTGTGGGTTTTTTTATTTCACAAAAAATATATATATATATATTGATTGTATTGTGTTAATGAGAGATACGGTTCAAATCCTGCGATACGCCGCGATAAGTAGCTACTATCGTTAATAACTAAAGGGGCCAATTTTTAGTACCGAAGAGGAAATAAACGCTGGTTCGAGATGTCGCCTCATGGCCTCCGCCATGCCATAGCGTTCCTATATTACCTACTATGTTTCTTGACGCATCATAAACGACCTTTTCACCCACCCACCAAAGGCCTTTCCCACTCAATCAATAAGCCACCACTTGGGCTCCACATATTCGCCCTTAAGCCAGCATTTATTCTCTGCGATACCACCAAAATCACCAGTCCTACTGGTCCTTTCTACAAACATCGGCTCCCTGTACTCAATCATCGGTACTTGCTTGAAACTAAGCCTCTTACTTTTTACAGCCGGGTCTCTCGCCTTCCCCACTACTTCAGCTAAAATGCCTTTCTGCTCCAGGTTAAACCCGCGGCACTCGTCATGNAAGAACATTGCGAGAAGTATGACGAAATTCCGTTTACCCAGCCCCAAAATCTTTTGCTTGCCTTCCGCCCTGTCCCTATTCTGCAAGAAAAATCCCACCCGAAGGACCTCTCCGTCGGACAAATCGATCAAGAATCGATCTTTTGAGAAATCAATCCTCGCCACAGCGACAGCCGGCAAATATGCCATAAGGCCCTTTCCGCTAGGATGCAAGTAGTTTAGAGGCCTAATGATCATTTCCATCCCTTCAGCATTCATAGACGCTGATGCTGGAACACGTTCTGGAACCGGCTGACCAGCCATCCCATGGGGTTGAAGGAGACTCGCAGGCGCCCAACGATAGCCCTGTTCCGCCAGTCGCGGGCCAGCGCTAAATAGGAGATTAGCTGGAATGGCAGGGAGGAGGGAGAGCAGGACTTTCATCCTGTCCTCTGGCGGCGATTGGAGTAAGGGGGAGACATCGAGGTCGAGGAATGAGGCAATGCAAATTGTTTCATCTCCAGGGCAACTGGTGGTGCGTTTGGAGATTGCGCAGAGCATGTCCTGTACATCTCTGTCGGAGTCGTTGTGTAGAGTTTCGGATGTTTTGCGAACAATTAAGATGCGGAATGAAGCCGCGGCAAACATATTTAGGGAGTGTGAGATTGGGTCTTGGAATTCGCCTTCGAGGAGGCGCTGCTGAAGGGTTTCGATGAGAAAAGTAGTATCATTGCCTAGGATATAGAGACGGGGAGGAAGAGCACTTTCTTCGTATGTCCATAGCCGCGTGTTCCATCCACTAATACAGATTCTTGTAATGATTTCGGCGTAGCTAGCATAAGCGGTGAGTAGTTTGAGATCAGGGTCTAGGATTAGGACGCCGTGAGAGGATTTATATATTTGGTGCATCCGTTGGATGGAGAGGTTGCGGAGGGACTGGTGTTTGGGGTCTGCGGGTATGCAAAGTGTATCGAGCCAGAAGGACATCGGCCGTTGCTGTTCGCTGTTGGCGATGCTTTGTATACCTCTGGCAATTTCCATGAGCTGGCACCTACGAATAGAATTGGTTGAAGAATTTCCGAGGCCATCAATAGAAACGTGACTAAGTGCAATATATGGTGTTGCCCTATCACCCTCATGTACCTGGAGGGTGAGGGTTTCGGATGCCGTATTGTCACTGGGTAATCTAAGGAGAGGGATGTTGCCCTTACGAAGCACTTCTATGATTTCTCTGGTTGGAGGACTGATGAGTTCGCAGTCGCAGTCATCCTGTAGATGTCGTTCTTGATGTAATTCGCCAACCTGATTTGCTACGCAATACTGATAAGTGCAACGGCCATGGTCCTGTTTCACTCTAACCGTCCCAAGGCCTGAAATATACGCCTGCATATCATTCGGGAAATCCGTGGAGAGCCGGGAAACAATGTAGGGACACCAACCAGCGCCTCGCATTCGCCGCTCCAGTAAAGGGATCCGTGTCTGACCCATCCGGAAGACGTTAGGATGTCGCCCAAGAGCCTGCTCTGAGGCGACAGACAAGGCTCTGATCAACAGCGCTACGCAGAAATGGACACCTTCCAGTTGCTCTAGATATGGAGACAAGCACTTCCTATAAACGATGATGCGGAAAATATTTTCGTTGATGGCTTGAGCGTGGGCTATGTTTTCCGCTATCATGGCTAACATGCCTGTGTTTTCTAGCACAGGTGAGTAAGGTGATGTGCTATGGTGAACTCGGAGCTCCCAGTCTTCGAGGTACCTTGTAAGTTCAGCCGTGGTAATGTAGTTTCGGCCATCTAAATCCTTGCGCACAAAGTCCTCTAGAGGAACCGCATACTCGATAACGGAAGCCATCAAGCCAAAGAAGAGCCACGTCTGTAAAAACGCGGGTAGTTCATCCACCGTTCTACCATTGAAAGCCAGCCAGCTCTCAAGATCCAGCGAGGTTCCAGAGGTATCAAAGGCTTGCCATAGTGAGAAGTCCCAGCCTGACCTCTGGGGGTATTCGAGAAAGTTACCTCCATCGAATATATCGGCGGGAATGTATGGCACAGAGATAGGCGCTTTGTCACCCTTTAGAGGAAGATGCTCCATTATTCTTACAGACCCACAAAAATATCCATGAAGGATAGAGGACGACGAAAGGTGGATCCTGAGTGTGCTAGCCTGGTCTCGATATTAAGGTGGCACAGCTGCGCTAGCATGCAGCTTGATGTAGCTCTCTAGGGCTGTCGCTTGAAAAATTGAAAGAGATTGCAATGCATATTGTCCTGGAAACGCTATTAAAAGGCAATAGTGAAAAATATCACACTTGGCCATTTTCTGCTGCTCATGTTTTGCTGGTGAGAATCTTCATCCTAAGGCAACTTGGTTTCGAGCGAGGGCATGGGTGGACGTGACAGACGATCCAAACAACGCCCATTTTTCACTTCTGAAGTTCTCGGGTACCTTATGAGCCTAGGATGATAGATAGGTATATTTTAAGATTTTTCCCACTGAACATAATTTCTGTGGAAGCATAAGCCGTATTTCTAGAAGCCAGTAAAGCCACTTAAACGGCGATCAGATTTTCCATTTCTCACGAAAGTCGTGCTATAAGCTACGTAATTAACCAAACCACATATTCTCAACTTTGTCAAGACGAGATGGCCGGAGGGCTAGGAGCATCTGGCGGCATCTGGATAATTTGCGGGCGAGCCTTGTCATGGAAAACGTATACATCAATCTTTTCATGCGTAGTCTCGTCATCGCCGGGGATTTGAAGTACAGTCCGGCTCCCAATAATGAACCCAGACTCGGACATCAAATCAAAGAAAACAGCCTCGCTAGAGTGTCGCACTTTCATAGCTACCACCACAATAGCTTTGGACGATCTCTTCACCAGCACGGCCAGTGTGCGAACTAGAGCAGGACTGCTATCTGGGTTATAAGTACAATCGGCCACAAGGATGAGATCGAATAGTCTATCCCTAATAGGTAAAGGTAAAGGATTCTCCCAATCCAGAGTGTTAAATGAAACGTCGGATGATATTGCCGCGTTCATACCATTGATGTTCTTCATAGCAAGTTCTTCGGCTTCAGGTAGATCAGTCAGGATAACTTCACAGTCTGGAACCGTCTGTGCCAGCCCAATCCCAACAATGCCACATCCGCTTCCAAGCTCTAAGACTTTGAGCCTTTTATATGTGGCAGAGCTGAGAACTTCCTCCAGCAGTGGCAAGCCTTCTGCTTGTAGACCTACCATGCGGTCTAGAAAGGCTGAAAGAGCCATGCCAGCATCCCTAATATTAAATTCAGTTTGTGTTTTCTAGTCGTCAAGAGGCGGACAACGAATACCATAGATGGCAAGCTATACTCTCACCAGTCTCCTCCCATATGCTGAGAGTGCGATTACTCAATAGCGTGAACCGCCTCTCTACTTTTTTCTCGGCTTCATTTATGCCTCTGGGAACATCTACCAGTCCACTCCAAGCAGATATTATGCTTGGCGGTTCTGCATTATGGTGCTTCTCAAAATGATCTGAGTTAGGGCTTCCTTTGGTTCCCACGTGCACTCGTACAGGCCAATCCAAGTCGGTAAATGCCAGGTCAAAGACAATAGGAAAGGACCGCATGCCGCCTGTCCATTTCAGGGTTTTGCGCAGATAGATATCTCCTTCGGGATCGTCTGAACGAAGGGTAGCAGCGAGAGTTACGTCATCCGGAAGAAATGTCTCTCCCAAATCGGAGGTGATGGTGATGAGTGTTTTCAGGATGTTTCTTTCGACTCGAGGTGGTTTGAGGAAACGAATGTATCGCATATTGGCAAGCCCGTGGCGATGGAAGACAACATTCAAAATTAAGGAGCAACAAGGCAAGGCCCGCCACAAGCGGCGGCAGACGATAGAACTTTTCAATGCATAGCAATTGTTTGGTAGGGCGAGTAGCTGCTTCAATCTCGAGTTCTAGACCAGCTCTTGCTGGAGGGTATGAGATGCTCGAGGCTGAGACGTCAACCCTCCTGACTCGCACCTTATAGTGCATGCGAGGGTCGCAGAGCAACATCCCGCCATCCCGCCATCCCACCATCGTAACATCGCAACATCGCAACATTGCAATCTCCATGTCCTTTTGGACAGCGGCCAGCACCCGCTGCACCTCTATCTATCTGATCTATCTGAATTCGTTACTCTCAGCGCGTCGGTAAAATGTACCGTCGCAACGACCCTCGTTTTACCCGCACTCTACAGAACGTCGTCCACAACATCGAATCCGCAAATGAATCGGCACAAGCCAATCTCTTCACCTTCGCACACGACTATATCAATCCGTGCGTTTCCTCCATTGGGAACTGCTTTCAGTCCTGCTTTACGCCATGCTTCCCTTCACGCGAGGATCGCCTCCGTCGCAATCGTGGTAGGTCGCGGGGAAGGGCCGAATTAAGCTTCGACTTTTACGACGATTGGGAAGATGATGAAAACGATGGGTTATTAGGATGGGGGAACGACGAACTGGACAGGTTACTCGCAGGCTCGAGGAGCTATGGAGGCGCGACTCAGCCTAGCCGTCAGCGAGCCATGAGCTATGGCACACGCCGGGATGGAAGATTCCCCAGCGGTCGAAGAAAGAGCGCTGTACAGCCTCACGATGGCGGACCTGATCCAACAATCATTCCGAGCAGCTCTTATTTCGGATTTCTAGGCCGGCTGCCTTGGAAGATTGGCGGAAAAGGACTGAGGTACAAACCTTCGGCAGCGGACCTTACGGAGCATCCTGGCGCATCACGCAGAGCAGGGTTAGAGGAGCAGCCATTGATCGAAGACAGCGGTGAAGATGAGATGCGTGGTGAGCGAAGGAAGGGCCACAGACGGAATAGAAGCCATACAACAGGGTCGGGCCACACCACAGATTCACTAAGTTCACGAGGAGATATATTCCCTAGTGAAGATGAAGATGATGCAGTACCGTTGGATGATGAGTTCGCAACGGTCCTGGAGCGACGGACAACAGGACTAGGTGCTGATGACACCAATAGCGGGAAAACACGTTCTGGAAAGAGGTCAACAGGCTCACGAATGTCGGCCAGGACGGCCTCCTCACGAAGCACGCATGAGTCTGGGAGAAAGTCAGGAGGCAATTCGCAAGTGAAGCGCTCGGAATCGGTCATTGAGGCTGTTCCTACATTGTCAGATCTAAAGCACGAAGAGGAGCGTGTACAACAGGAGGAGGAAGCAGAAGTGGAAAGGAAGCGCCGGGAAGCTCGCCAGCTAGCTGCGAAATATGGGCTGAGCGTTGAACAATCCATAGTGAGTGATCTCAAAGACTTCACCTAGCAAGTTCTGGCAAATTAATAGCACAACCAGTCCCCCACCACGGAGAGCAAAACAGAACCTCCCATCTCATCCTCCCCCATACCACCCTCACAAATGATTTCCATCCTTCCTTCAGCATCTCCCTTACTCTCGCAACCTAATGCCGAAACTTCATTCACAACCGAAACGGTTCCTTTCCCAACCTTCGATCTTCAGACCACACCAGAAAGTGGGGCGTTCGATGTGGATGGCTCCGAGCTCGAAAGCGCCGCCCATACACCTAAGAGGCCATTGTCAGTGAGAAGCGGACAGACTGGACTTGATAGCAAGCCGGCGTCGACGTCCACGTTCGTTCCCGCCCGTCTACCGCATTTTGAAGGCAGACCGGATTGAGCACCCTTCCCTGCTGTTTTTGTCTTGAACTTTATTAGCCTGCTAATTAAGAGGCGTTCTATGATGTTCTCATGAGAACAGAAAGGCTGGAATCGTCTGGAACACCACGCTCCAAGGCCATTTTTGTCGTTCCGCAAACCCTCAGCACAATCTAGGATTGTGGTGGAGCACAGTAGAGGGGGCTCGGGCTGCAGGGCTTGCTAGGAGCACTCAAAGACGCACATATTCCCCAGTCTGTACTGGTAAACTTTGTTCCTGCTGTTCTCAGCACATTCAGAGTTCCTGCCACCTCAATAACGTTGGAGATTCTTCCCAAAGTAATACCATGCAGAGCCTCAGCAAAATAGTCGGACTTGGAATTCCTAAATTTGTGTAAGACAGGGTACACACTAGCATTACGCTCTCCTGAGCTTCTCTGTCTGCATCAACTGCGGGCTTAGATGAGAGGCACAGGAGTGGCAGGGGTAGAAATCACATGCAACCAATAGCTCTTCCTATACATCCCCTTTTAATTTTGGAATTTCTTTCTAGACTAAGAATAAATGTCATTTAAGGACGGGCACCCAACTCTAGACACTTTGCCACTTCTCTTCAGTGGAGTCATGTAATAATAATAATAATAATAATTCATTGCTTAACGTCCGATTCGGATCCCTATTAGGCCCACACAGACTACTCCTTATTTACATATAGGGAGAAAACTCTATTTAAGAAAAATAAGAAAACCCCGTAATCCATCTCCCCGCCTTTTAGGACTCGCCTACTTAGCGCCTACAAGTCGCCTATAGTGCTCTACTACCTTACTATTTAACCTCCTTAGGAACCACTGCTACCGTAACAAGCCTATAAACGCGCTAGTATTACAAACTATTACTCTACTACTATAGAGTTACTAGGGGGCACCTACTACTCGCCCCCTTACCTTCTATTACCATTTCCCTTATAACCCAAAACTAATTTAGCATATTTTAACTAATAAGCCACTAGGTAACCGCCTTAAGGCCTTTTTATATTAAGAGCAGTGTATTATAGTTCTCTATACTAGCTACTAAGAGTATTATTTCTTAATTAGTATATAGGGGGCATAGCAGTATTATATATTTTGGTATCTATCTTAGCTAGCTATATTCGCATCTTAGGCTACCTACTAGAACACCTACCTAGTAAAGCTAATCTTTTAGTCCTATTATTCCTATTCTTAAAAGTATTGCTATTATATTTTCTACCTTTATTAGGCCTTCTCAGAGCCCTTAGGTATTTACCCCCTATAGCGTTAACTATATTATAGCTTAGGTTTGTCTTACCTAAGTTAGCCTCTATACCTTTAACTCCCATTTACCTCTTTAGCGTTAGTCTAACCAGTATTATATTACAGTAGATAGTTTCCTAGCGTTCTTACATATTCTACTTTAGCTCCTTTCTCTATCTTACTATTATCTTTACTAACCTCTTATACGTCTCCCTTCCTCCTCTATATAGGCCTAGGCCCTAAAGCAGCACTATTCTTCTTTTACTTTCTTTACCTATTTCTCTAATATCTCTTCCCTACTTTAGGGTTATTAGTTTATTCTCCTATAGGGCACCCTAAAGTCCCTCTATAGTTTACTTAGGCGTATCTTAATATACTTTATAACATTAGAGTTACGTTTATTTTACGTCCTTTATATTACAGCGGCTTTAATATATAACTATAGGGGGGGAATATTAGATTCCTTCTTAAGCAGTGCTATAGCCGTTCGCTTATACCCGCCTATAATACTCTAAAAATAGGCTATTTAGACCTTTTAAAGTGGTTTAAGAAGTAATTTAGGGGGGCCCTTTTTAGTTTCTCTAATGGCCTAAATACTAGATCTATATATTATGGTTAGCCGGACAACTACTATATATAGTAGGCGTAACCTCTAAAAGCATAAACCCTATATAAAATTAATAATCCTAAATAAAGTAATAAACTATACTTAGCCTTTATAGGCCGCTTACGCCATATATACGCTCTACTAGAGCTTACTATTTACCTATACTCCTAATACCCTTAGGCCCTAAACTAGTTAACCCCTAAAGCCTTAAATATAAATTATATACTAAAGATCTATAGATTAGTTATATTTTCTTATAAAATAGATTAGCTAGTATTTCTCTAGTAAAAATTAGACTCTATAATATTTTGCCCATTCTATATAAGTATTATAGGCTTTCTCTAGTATTCTATAATTCTCTACGGCTATTAGCCCATATATAATTAAGTTTATATTATTAATAAAGCCTATTCCTTAGGTTGCCCCTTCCTTAAAGAAGTTAAGTAGGTTACTTATAAAGAAAAGGAAGAGTATAGGCAAGAGGGGTAATCCTTATAGTATTCCTATTACAACTATAATAGGGGGGCTCTAGTATCCGCTAAAGACTAGTAATATTTCTTTCTAGCCTATAAACCCTTAAATAAATTATATAATCCATTCTAGGAAGCCCTTTGCCCTAAGAATATATAGGAGACGCTTATAGGGTATATTATTATAGGCACCACTAATATCTAGGCTAAGCATTAATACTATAAAGTCCTTTTATATCACCTATATAGATTTAATAGTAGTAGCGAGTAGCGTAAGTACTAATAGTATTAAGCGGTTCTTTCTTACCCCTATTTAGCTTTATAGTAGTAGGGTATGTTCCTCTACTATATCTACTATATATTCCGCTATTACCCTTTCTAAAATCTTACTAAGGGTATTTTCTAAGGCAATAGGGCGGTAGCTTCCTAGGATTAAGTAATCTACTTTACCTTCTTTTTATAGGATAACTATTATTATAGATCTTCTAAGTCGTGGGTAGTAGCCTATAGTAAAGTATACTCTAGCTACATTTATAAGCTAAGGTGCTATAAGTGGCCTACAGGTTTTTAGGGCCTTATTTAGAATCCTATCTAGTCCTAGTACTATATTATTTAAAAGGCGGCTAATAGTTCTAGCCATTTCCTCTATTATTATATCGCTGTTAACCCACAGGCGAGTTACCGGTATTTCGCCTATAATATTACTAAGGTCTACTAAAGCTAGTTAGGGAAAGAACCTTTCTATAAAAATCTTTACCTTCTTATTATTATTGTTTATAGCCTATAATTCTCCTGCTCTTTATAGGGGTAGTAAGTATAGATCTTCTACTAAGCGCCCTACCTTTTTCTTTACCTATTTTACTATAGCCTAAAGGCCCTTATTATAGGGGAGGCTTAGGTTAGAAGTATACTTATTTATAAACCATTTCCAGTTATTCCTTACTTCTTTTTTTAGGGTATTCTTTAGCTAATTTCTTATATCTTTATATCGTCTCTTATCTTTAGGGTTATAGCTACTTATATATTTCCTTTTTACTTATTATTAGCTAGTAACTAGAACTACGCATTATATAGACCATATATATTACGCATAGGGGCCTAGTTTTAAGATTAGGCAGTGCTCTTTTAGTCTATTTTTAATTGCTACCTAAATCCTTTCTAGTCTTCGGTCAATTTCCTTAGGGGTGGCTAATAAGCCTCGCTCGTTTAGTATTAGGTAGATTTCTTCTAGGTCTTAAAGTTATTATTTAACTATATTAAGGAAACTGTCTATCTTAAGCTTCCTTATTACGTATCTTTTTCTATTTAATTATGCTTTAGTATCTAGGTCTAGCTATATCTAGATAGGGATATAGTCTAGGGTAAGTGCCCATTTTTCTTTAGGGTTACACCTTTTAAGTCTCTAGTATAGGCCTTTATCCATAAATATAAGGTTAATTATACTTCTAGCGGTGCCTTATTGCCATATAATTGCTCCTAGGGGGGTAGCTAGCTTAAGGCCCCAAATATCTATAGCTCTTAGTAGGCACTCTAACTATTAATCTACAGTAATATAAATACCCCCCTACCGCGGATAGTAGAGGTTTATATCTCCTAGTAGGATAGACTCTATACCTTTGGTTTCTAATAAGCTTATTACCAATATAATATTCTCTATTTATAGGACCCCTTTAACCCTAGGGTTATACACATTAATAATTTATACCGGTCCCCTATATATTTAGATTATTATAACTATAATATCTAGGTTAACTACCTACTATAACCATAAGAACAGGCTAATAGCCTTATTAATTATAAAGTACACGCATATAGCTGCTTTTAGTTTATATAGGAGCTGGAATCCTTAGGGGCAGTATATTAATTATATAAAGGTATTATAATACGGTTCTTATATAGTAAGGATATAATATTTCTCTAGGTCTAAACTATCTAGTAAGGGCCTTATAAGGCGGTAGTTTATATTGCCGCAGTTATACTATATAATAGATAGGTAGCGGACCCCTAGCAAGGGTCCTTTAACTCTCCTTTGTTCCTTACTTCTTCTATTTCTACTTTCTCTAGGATATTTAGAGCTTCTATCTCTTATATCTATACCCTAGTTACTACTTATTTTATATAGAGCTTTCTATTCCCGTATCTTATATTCCTATTAGCGCTTCTATATTTAAATCTATTATTATTACCGGTTTTTCCCCTATTCTTACTAGTTGGCTATATGCCCTTTATAGGTCGGCTATAAATATTATATTTACCGCATTAAGTCTAATTCTTAATTATCCTAGTTTTAAGCCTACTATCGCTGTCTATAGGGGTCTTCCTACGGGGCATCCTCTCCCTTATATCCCCTATAACCCTTATGTCCCTAATTAGTCTAGTAATATTATACAGCGTCACTTCTAGCCCGTTAAGGCTTAGGATAGCTAGCCTAGCCCTCTAGTATTAAAGGTAAAAAACGCTAGGAAGGCGCCTGCGTCCCCCTAGCTTATTACCTATTATTTCCATTTATATAACCTAGTATATAGTTATTCCCGCAGCTATTAAGCCCTTACCTTCCGTCTCCTATATTTAATATAGTCTTCTCTCTCCTACGCCTTATATATACTTTAGTAGCAGTTTACGCATTTTATTTAGTCTTAATTTAAGCAATATCTTATATTATAGGGGCCTATATAGTAGCCACAGCACACCTATACTACGCATATAGATTAGGTATGTCCCCATTATATATAGCAATAATATTATTCTAGGCGTAGTTTATAGTTATAAAGCCTTATATTATATATAAAGCCATTTATAATTATTCCTTTTTAGATAAGGAGTTTTTGCATTCCTAGTATATATATACTGATAATAAGGGAGCTATATATTCGTCCGGCGTCTCCCTAGCAAGTCTTTAGTAACCCTTATATCCTCTTATTATTCTCATTATATACTTAATTTGCATTTTCCTATTAAAGCTATTAAATTTAGGTGATTTTAAGTCCTAGTATAAGGCGTTCTATTTGTCTTACTATCTTCTATATAATTGCTGTGTTATCTACCTAGCGTCCCTTTTCTACCCTAAGGCTTATAGAAACCGCTAGGACTTTAACTAGGTAATCCTTATAAAGTACTTTTATACTAATACATTCTCCTAGCCTATCCTCTACCCTTACAGCTCGTTCCTTTACCTATTAGTCCTTTAAGGTAACTCTAATATCTCCGCTCTTAAGGTATTAGACTATAATAGTATTATAGACCTCTTTATATATCTCTATAAGGACTTCTATTTCTAATTATCCCCTAAGCCCCTTTACTTATTCTATATTTAGTTATATTATAATTATATACCCAATTATTAACTTAAGGGAGGTAGGTTCTCTATGCTATAAAAGCATAGCTATAGTAGCCTAGGTACGGTTCACCGGTAAAAGGGAGTTATACTTATTTTTAATTTTACTTAGCCGTTAGAGGATTTAATTAAGGGTTTACTAGAGGGGCGCCTAAGGTTCGCTAGACTAGCGAAGCTATTCTACTAGCTGCATTAGTTTATTATAGCTAACAGTTACTCCCCTATAATTCTAGATACTAGACACGTCTAATAGGCTTTATATTTTATTAGATGCCTTCTTAATAGAGGTATTTCCGCTTTATAGTGTGGTATTCGCCCGTCTTTATTGTGGAGGGCCATTGCTAGGCGTAGTTCTAGCGGTCGCGCGCGAGTGCGAGCCACCGTCGTTCGACGTGTGCCTCCCCTGCGATNNATGCATCTNAGGGGGATTCTCTGGGTGTTTTTCAGGGTTCTTTTGGTTGGTTTTGGTCTTTTTGGGCCGGGTGCAGCAAGAGCTCCTTTTGGAATTAGGTAATTTCTAGAGTGGAGTCATGTATATGTGTTACTAAAATTATACACTGTGAGGTTGGCTTTAAGAAGGTCGTTTCTCTACTTTTAAAATAGTCCACTGCTAGTACATATATGAAAATTAATCGATGCATTAAAATCCGAAACACCCATCGCGCAATCAACCCATCATCACAACAACTAAATGCAACCAACCATCGGCATAAGTTGCTGCTCTAACAAGGTCTTCAAAGTTCGCGCTTAGAGGTACCACAGCTCCATGAAGCACAGCATGAGCAAGCAGGGGGCTGCGTCTACTTGGGAATAAAGTGGGGAGGATAGAATTAAGAGCCGTGCCGAGTGTTTGTGGTTGTCCTGCAGTATTCCTATAAGTGTTAAAAACGCGAACTGCCGAATAATGAGGACTCACGAGATGAGAGAGCAGGAGTGACTAGAGCTTGCACGACTCGTAGTGACCCTGGCGTGAGTCTTTCTTCAGTGGTGCCGGGAGCGGCGTGGGGGAGGTAAAGCTTCACTGGCAAGTGCCGCAGAGTTGAACCCTGCGGGTTTAGTAGCTTCTGATTGACGGCGTTGAACATTGGGAGGTCGTGCTTTTCGACTGATTGCCAAAGCTGTGTTGAATCATCTTTGCTGAGGGACATGACGACTTTGGCGGTGCCGTTACGAAGAAAATCAGCCTTGTATTCGTTAGATATCTCCATTACAGATACCCCCTTGCGTGGGCCGAATTTCGAGACAGCTTCACACTCCATACCTCTTTAACGCTATTGATAAACGAATCATGCAAAACCCTGCCTTCAGCATCTAGCTTAAAGAGTTGTTCAACTGGCCATTCGGTGAAATGAACCGTTAATCTCCAAGGCAGTATATCATCTTCAGTCTTCGTTTCTTCATTTCCCACGCTTGGCTCTTTTGTTCCGAGACCGTCACGGCTAGTTGGATAGGTTGGCTCACTGCCGGAGTACAGATCATAGAGGAGGCCTACTGGATAATGCCATTTCAAAGGCACGCCCTCGTATGAGAGCCAACCCTCGGAGAAGGAGACATCTGGGTCTATTAGGAATGATGAGAAGAAGGCGAGTAGACGGGGGAGAAGGAAAGGCAGGTAAGAAAGGCGGGGAAATTGGATCTGTCACAATTATAAGTGTCGATATTCTGAGGTTGCAAACGAAATAGCATTCCTAGCAACGCTAATGAACTCATGGGAATACCAGATAAGGATCTGAATGATCAAACGTCCTGCACTCCGAGCTCGCCAGTCTAATCTCTAGTGGTATAGAGCCATTCCAGACCTTCTTCTGCAAGCTGCTGAGATTGCGAGGACTACTCATCGCCGCAGGAGAGTTGTACACGGGAAGCTTGGCCTGCAAGCGGAATGCCAAAGAAGCATCGTTGACAAGGCTAGTGTTTCTTCTGAAGGCTTCCGTTATGTGGGAACATGTTTCGTTGGCGTCTGCCTAATGAGGTCTAGCGGAAAAATCGGGTGTTCAGAGGGCTGAGGAACGAAGGCCCGTTCACTATTTATTTCGTTGTTATGACAACCCGGCATGAATCTCTCACTGTTTAACCTGTACATAGCCACTTTGCTGCAGTCTCTGACTTCTATCTTATACTCCGATATTATTCCTCAATGGTAGGTAGCTCCATTCTCCAGCCCGCTCTCCAGGCGCCCTGGACGATGGATCTTGCCTTTACCCGCCCACGAAAACGCTCCGCAAGCACCCCCGAGCTAGAGGAATATGATCGAGGCTCTCCCTCAGACCCTTTCGGCGAGCCATTGAAACGGACAAAGACAGATAACGAACTCGATGCCGTGGACATAATTCCTATCGCCGAAGCCTGGCCCGTTGATATTGCTAGCATACTCAGTTCGCCAACCTTAATGAAGCCGGTAGAGACTGGGTTACAGGCACATAACAACTTTGGAAATTACAGAGAGGGGAGCAGCATGTTCGTTTTGTGCGTACAGGGAGATTATCAATTGCATTACGACTTGTTGTGGTAGGAATAGAGCTCCTTACGTTCTACACAACATCTTTTTTTCCAAGTTACAGAACCTCTGACATTTGTTGCCTAGCTCCATTCTCCCAGACCTATACTCAATCTCTCCGAGTCTTCAAGCCCTGGTTCTCTGTCGCAATCCTTCCTCGCATAGTCCTTCCGCCTCTGCGTCCTTTTCGCTACCATTAGTACAGGCCGTGGGGCCTTCATATAATCATTTTGTTAGACTGGGACTTTTACATCCTTTGGGTGGAGGTCAATGTCCATTAGATGCATTGGTTTTGGTAGACTCTAGAGGACGTCGGAGGCTGTTGCTTCCCTTTGGATGGGGCGCAGGCCGACACGTAGCCGATGTAGGTGGCGGGAAAACAGTTCAAGATAGGTTGATGGACTTATTAACAAAAGCCGTTGGAGAGCTGCAGAAGGAAACTTAATAGTAGAGAAGTGGAAAAGGATGCCACCTTTAGCTTAAATTTTATATTGCATGGTCACCACTACCACAACTCAGATATGAGCTCGTAATGTCTGTGCCTTCCGCAACTATGCTCTACCAAACAAATACCATTGAAAATTAGTCAGTTTAATGACAAGTTAGGCCTTGCGGATGGTGCCCACTCAACACCCTTCAACTAAACCTAGTCTCCTTGTCCTTAATTGGGATATCCTTTCCGGTTGCATTCTTGTACTGACTGCGAATGAAATCCGAGATCTGCTCGTCCTTTGCCTGTTCTACCGCCGACTCGTTATTCTGCGGGCCTTGGCCGAAAATCTTCTCCTGAACTAGATCAATGCCTGTAGTTATCCGCATGTTAGTATACTCTACATGTTCACATTGACTAATACATTGTTGGATTTTCCGTTAGGTGAAAGGAATTTCAGGAGGATGAGAGAGGGAAACTCACCCTTATCTAGATAATCCTCATTCTTCTCACTCTCCTTACCACCCCCAGCTGCGCTATTGAGCTTGTTGCCAAGACCGCCGAGAAACCCGCCAGCCCTCTCTGGTTTGTGCTCGTTGGAGGGGTTTTGACTTCCCTCGTTACGCTGTTGCATGTCGCCGGCGAATTTCTTGACAAAGTCCATGACGATTAGTTGATCGAGTAATCTTGGAGTAGTTGTGATGCAGCTGAAAAATTGCTAGATAATTGTTTGTTGATGAAGCTTCAGGAAGAGAGGAGGCAGGACAATGATGGATTGGGTCAGGAGAGTAGCTACCCTGTTTCTTAAATACACAACTTCCAAGTTAGCTGCATTGCGCAGTGAGGCGTGTTAGTCGATCATTCCGATCCACATTATCATTGGCGCCCTTGGCAGATGGAAGAAGAAAGCTGAAAAGAAGGTCTGGACTGGATGGAAGAGTAGCGAGATGCTTGCGCGCGAGAGGTGAATATTTTGTAGCTACAAACACAGTCACAGTGGTGTGGGTTTCGGAAGAGACTGAAGCTGTTCTTCAAGAGAGCCTCTTCTCTCGTATTTATAGAACGGCTAATTGCACCTACTCGTTTAACTCTTAGGAGCTTCGTGATATCATACTCAGATCCGGACTNCCCCTCCTGCCCCGCCATGCCCGATAAGCGATGCAAGAAAAGAGTTTGTGGCGTTGTGGCTGATAGCTGATCCCACGTCGATTGAAATTTTGGCTTGCATTTCTCGGCGAGAACCGCTCTGGTATATGCGCCTGTGAAGGAAAAAGAAACACCACTTATTTTTCTTTTCCGTAACATCCTCCTTCCTCATTACAAACAGATGCTACTTAGTCAAATCGACCCTGTACCATTATTAGAACTGACTTCAATCTTGCCTTGAAATGCCTACTTCTATCCGCCCAATTCCTATCACCATTATAACCGGTTTCCTAGGTTCTGGAAAAACAAGTACAATCCCCATTTGCGCTCCTTTTAAATTTTCAGAGTCATTCTAAAGTTTCACAGCACTTATCCTCAACCTAATCCCTCAGCTCCCTAAGTCTTACAAACTTGCTCTCCTTAAGAATGAATTTGGAGATATAGCTGTAGATTCGCAATTGGCCTCGTCTAGCGCCATCTCCGGGGTCCAAGAACTTCTCAATGGTTGCATCTGCTGCAACCTCGTCGGGCAACTCTCCGACGCCCTAGATGCTCTGGCCCATGACGTATCGCCTGACCGCATCGTCGTCGAAACATCTGGCTCTGCCTTCCCGGCAACTCTGGCTATGGAGGTGAATCGTATTGCTCAGAAGACAGGCGGATATGTCCTTGATGGTGTGATGTCGGTCATCGATGTGGAGAATTGGAAGGGTTACGAGGATACGAGTTACACAGCTAAGATGCAGGCACGGTATACGGATCTCATTGTATTGAATAAGTGGGAGCTGGTTGATGAAAGAAAGCTCGAAGATTGTGAAGATCGTATCTTAGCGCTAGAAGTCGATCCGCCGACGCCACGGACGAAGAGTGATAAGGGCTGGGTTGACAAAGATATTGTGTTTGGTCTGGACGCGAAGCTGGCTAAGGACATTGGTGAAGACCGGAGGCATGTGCATGGACACGAACATGGACACCATAGCGAGGTTGAGGTGCTATCAGTAACGCTATCATCGCCAACGGAGAGTAGTGGTGTTGATTTGGTGAAGCTGGAGAAGCTCCTTGAGGAATCCTCTAAAGATGAGATTTATCGTATCAAAGGGATACTTTACACCGCCTCACCCCCTAGATCTTCAACAGAGAATAAAGCAACACTGTCTGAAGTTAGTCTTGTTCCGGATGCTCTTTCGAGATACATCCTTAACTGGGCATTTGGGCGCTGGACTTTTACACCTGCCTCGTTAGACTCGACGCATACGACCCCAATGACTTCTAGATCTGCAACCCCACTGACGTCCGGCCAGACGACACCGTTCAGTGCAGTTGACGAACCCACGTTAAGGATGACAATCATCACGGCAAGGTATGAATCTACTAAGTGGCAGAAAAGGATTCAGGCGGGGGGGTTCATTGCTTTGGAGAATGTCATCGAAGGATCTCTAAGCGTGAAACGAGTCTCATAATGATCTCATATGCACGGTTGAATTTTTCTGTGCCGAATGTAGACGTGACAAAGGAAAGTCTGGATTTGGGTGTCTATTGTGGACTTTTCCATATCACTTTACCTCTGAGCTATCCCGGGAACCATGGGTGGAGAGGACCCTCCGTCGTTTGGTGAGCGATCCGCTAGCCAATCGCCAAGACAAAATCATCGAGAAGGGCAAAGATAATTATAACGGAGTTCAGAAGCTAAAGACTCAAGATACTGCATACCAAAAGATGTAGTGAAACGAAACCCGGGGTTATGCATATGCTATAACACCTAACGCTGCTCTAGACAGTAATGACCCCAGCTCGCGATTCAACCTTGACTATATGCGATAATTCTGAAATTGTATGAGACGGAAATTTTATTTTAAGGGCCTCGCACAACTTAAGTTATTGTGATCTTAGAAGACCTCTCTACCAAGAGCCTGAACTTGAAACATTAGAAGATTAACTGTTTAGACAGTTCAAACATAGACCGCTGAGTATGCACATTGTGAAATACGGTGGTTTTGTCGACCGTAAAGATGGGGTAAGAAAAGAAGGACTCGTGTGTAGATTGATCTATGAAGAAAATGAGGCTATATACATGGGATAAGTGAGCCATAGGTAGACGTGAGTCACCGGCTGACGACAAAGCTGATGACGACAAATTGCCACCAGGTAGGCAGGCAGTAGGCGACAGGTCGACAGGTTTTAACACTGGAACAAGTCCCCAAGCATTGCTTTACTACAGTACCAAGACATTGGTCTGTGCACACGCGAGCCAACACCACACGATCGCAATATTGTCGCCAAATTCAATCAATTACTACAATACAATGCAACGCTCGTTTGGCACGGAAATTAGTAGAAAATTGAAGGCCTGGAGCAGAGATTTCAGATATACAAAGAGCTAGAATCCTTAGCGCAGTAGAAGCAGGGGAGGAGAAGATTGGAATCGCGACCCGATACCGCGTCTGTCGTCGCGTTGTTTACAATACAATCGATCGATGGAATAACCACCACACGCTCAAATCTTACCAAAACCTGGACAGCCCGAAAAGCTTACTCGACGCCAGAAACGTCTACTTCTTCGAATTGTACGTAAGAATCCTCGAATCGACTATGCAGCTCTCAAGTACCAGGTTGCAGGGATTACCGTTCAGCATAGAACTTTGCAACGTCTATTCAAAAAACACCATATTACGAAGTGGCTCGCCAAAAAGAGACCAAAGCTGACGCTAGTGGTAGCTCGATTGAGGTATCTTTGGGCTCGAAAGTATAAGGGATTCCCTTAGAGACGTGTTAAGTTTTCTAATAAATGTTCCTACAAACAAGGCTCAAGAAAGAAACCTGTCTAGGTCTTCCGAACGTCTCTACAAAAGTGAGATCATGATTTTATTATAGGGGTGTCCAACGGAAAGGATCTTACGCAGATAATTTACGCCGTATTTTAGTACGATGGCCGTTCGGAGTTGATTACTATAGAAAGGGACGTTTTGGCGCGGAAGGATGGCTACAGCGCCCGAAGCTATATTTGGGCCTTAGAAGAAGGTCTTATGCCAATCTACGAGCCTTTGGATATCTATTAAATGGATAACGCCCCAATCCATATGTCAAATCTTGTAAAGAAGTGGTTGGAAACTGTCGAACTAAATCGGATTTCCTTACCAGCGGCTCGGTTAACGACTCAGTCCGACACGGTCACCGACGTAGTCTACTGCCCCTTCTTCCTTATATATATATAGAGGCTATAGAGCCGCATTCAATAGACAGAGTTCTCATTCCTAATCGTCCGTTCAACAGAAACGCACGGCGTTTGGACCCTAGATTTCCCTCCATACTCACCCGATCTTAACCCAATTGAGCACCTTTGGCTAGCACTTAAAAGGAAGATTCTTGAGCTTTATCCAGAGCTTGAACAAATGGGACAAAGCAAGGAGGATTTAGAGCGTTTAATTAAGGCGTGTAAAGAGGCGTGGTTGGCTATCGATCAAGGCCTTATGCGACGGTTGATCGACAGTATGGACAAGGCTGGAGGCAGTAAAAAAAGCACGTGGCTGGCAGACAAGGTATTAACTATAATTAAATAATCTCGTACTGATTTGGCTGCATTTGATTGCTGCGGCGTTGTGCGACTGTTCAAAGTCGTTCGATTTTGGTGAGAATTTGTGTGCACAGACCAATGTCTTGGCACTGTAACATGCTCGTGTTTGACCTTTGCGAATAAACGCTCGCCTCGTTCTCACTACTAAAGGTATACCTATAAGATTTTAAGGACCCTTTTGTGGATGCGGACCAAGACGACTTGGTCTAAGCAAAGTGCTTCCAAATATCCTCACAGATCAACAATTCTTTGATGGATGATTTAGTTTACTATTCCCATTACTCCTTTATCCCTTAACCCGCCAACGTCCACAAATCAAGTGGTCAGTGCGGAACGCCAGGATCAGATTGTACTTCCAATGATATAGGCCTTATTCAGCCGACTTAGTATAATGTTTAACTAAGTCGTGTCTCAAAAAAGCCTCCCCTGGGGTCTTGGCTGTTGCCCGATTTTAAACCTCTTAACATTAGCTGTATATTCCTGGGCACAGCGATTTTAATGCATTGATTTGATTGGTAAATCTTTATCGATAACGTGTGGACGAATTTTGGCGGTTAAGGGATAAGAGAGCCTTAGAGTCAACAGACCTTTGCCGGATTTTATGTATTAAACAATCCTAAAACTTAGCTCATTAAAATTTGCCTATATCTTAGAGCCAAATGTAACTTTTTGCTTTGTCAGGTCACGATAGATATCCTCCAGCGCCTCTCTCTTGCGCTTCCTACTCTCTTCTTCGTCCTGATCACCATTTAATTCATGATCCTCTTCCTCATCCAAAAGAGCTTCTTCGGAAGTCCGTGGCATCCATGCTCCGATAGAACCATCTGAATGAGCAGAATAAAACTCAACATTATGAGGGCGCCATGCAAGAGCTGTAACTCTACTCTTCGTATTCCTTTTACCAGCGATAGGCATCCTATTCGTAATAGTTTCTGCAGAGTTAGGCCGTTTCAATCTCTTAAGTAAATTTCCTTCAAAAAGTTCGTACATTAGTATCTCATGTCCGTTAGGGTAGAATAACACATCTTTTTCCGATAGCGCTAACCCACTTGGCGCGAGTAGCGGTATCAGGGATGAAAGGTGTGAATTCCTGACAATGGGCCCAAAGCTCACGAGGGTATTTGCGCCAGAGTTGGTATCCCAGACTCGAATCCGCTCGTCGTGGCCTGCAGTGATTAGGTGGTAACCGTTATCCGTCCATGCGACGCCGTTGACGGCCCCTGCATGCGCTCTACCTCGATCGCGGTGTCTAGCTCCAGTACCAAAACCGTTGTGTCCTAAGATGCCGACAGAGTCTTCCATGTCTAGAACTCCTATCTCGCCGACACTTCGGCGGATATCCCAGAATCGCACAGTCCCGTCAATGCTTCCGCTCGCGAGGATATGTTCGTGTATGGGACTCCATGATACAGACAGCACCGCCCCGCTATGGCCAGCGAGAGAGTGCGTGCTAGCGCCGGAGCGAAGGTCAACAAGACGAACGGCGGGATGCTGGGTGGCACATGCCACGAGAAGATGCGATGCGATTGATGAGAGCGCAAGGGTATACACAACACAGTCCAGGTCGAAGGATGCAGAGGCGCTAAGGGTTTCGGACGAGTATATCTTGACGGTATGATCGTAGGATGAAGATAGGAAGGCGAGGGAGTCGAACGGATAGAAACAGAGCTGTGTGATACCGAATTTGTGCTCTTTTGGGGTCCTAGACGGGGATCAGAACTCTGGCTAGGTTTATATCTATAAAGATGGAATGAGAGTTACCTGTGCACTGAAGAAAGCGGTACATACGAAGCATCTGTTGTGCTAAAACTGGTTTCTAAATCCCATATTGATATTGAGGAGTCGGCGCCCCCAGACAGAAGGCTATTAAAGTCAGCGCAATTGTTATTTATGTCATGTGAAAACTCACTATCTGCCCTCAAACTTGTCAATTGTGATGGCATTAACTCCAGAGGCGTGCGCTAGACTATCCAGCTGAATACCAGTCTCTGGCGAGACATCCCTGCTATCGCCGTGGAATTGGACATCAGTAGGCTGTAAGGCGTGAAGCAGGTGTGCGGTCTCTACACGCTCAAGAACACGAGGGCTATTTAGACCGAGAGAGCGATTGAGAAGATAGGCACTCATGCGAGCTCAAATTAGGCTGGGTGCTGTCTAGAAAGGGACGATAAGCTTCCAGCTAACTTGGGTGATAGGGTTATGACGGCTACTACCGCCTTCCTAATGTAGCATATTGCCGGTTCCAAAATCAACTTATTTTAAATGCTTGCAACTAAATTAAAAAATCTTTTACTAACACTATAATACCCCGCTGGCCCCTATAACCTAGCAGGGAAGAGAAAATATAGAGCGCTATTATTGCCTAGAATTTTAGGCTCTATAAAGACCTGGAAATTTTGGTAAAGGCCTATAGGATAGATCTATAGATATTGTCGGAGCGCGTAATAAACCTTGTGAAAGTGCCTCAGACGTGATTCCGGTGGTTTCGCACAAATGTAGTTAGTCAGCTTGCGGACCGATTGAAAATCCGCACCAACGGAATGACGTCTGAGCCTGCTGAGGTAACTCAGATAGAATTGACTTTGCGCGGAGCGGAACATATAAAGATCCGTCGATTCTATGGCACCCGGCACGCTGTGGACAAAAAAGTTGGCACTGCGAAAACACGCTCCCCACCTAAATTTGTATGCGCATGCATGAATGCACCTATTACCACTATGTCTCACCTCCATACTCCTCAAAATAGCGACTAAATTATTTACTATAAGCCGTATAAAGCCTCATACTTTATAAAAACGTAATTAATGGGTATATTTATACGTAACGTCTATCCCCGTGCAACGGAACACCCTGCGTGCCGGAACAAGCTCGAGGTACTTTGCCTTCAAACAACGCAGCATCTCCGTACACACTGAGTCCCTTCTAATGTTGGTGTTAATATGCTCTATAGTTATATCTATATAATCGAGAATCTTCCTAACGAAAATTTCACACGTATGGTTGTCCTGTCGCTCCATTTTTGCAAAGAGCGCCTTAACGCCACGACCAAATTTCTTCACCACAACACCGCCATCACGAATTTTGTCATTGTTTGAATTAATACAAGGGATTGATGTGAACTTTTTAATTTCATTATTGTGCTAGAAATTCATAACCAACGATGGGCGTAGTATAAGAAGCAAATCCGCCACACAGGTCGGTACCTCTGAGCGTCATGCAACAATGAAGGCTCATCTGACTGTGTTCTTATGTAACCATGAAACGTAAGTAAAGCTTGGTCATCGAGTTTTTTTACTCGGCCCCCAGTTTCTCCACGGCTGGCAGTCTTGACCTTTCCTGGCGGGACACAAAATGCCCTGTGTGGAGGAACAGAATATTTGCTCATTACCTCAGCGAGCTCAGACGTGATTTTTTAGCTAGCGTCGGAATAACCTACGCCGTCTTCCGAATTGCAAAATCACGTCTGAGAGGCTTTGGCGAGTTTTGTTAAAAGCATAAGCAAAAATCCCAGTTTTAGCAATTTTGTATAGGGATTTCCTCTACAACGTAATAAAATAAAGTCTTCAAAAGTTCATAGATATATCTTAGGTGGCTACTTTATATACTAACAGCTTTAGAATTATAATATCCCCTCCTAAATCTAAGATTAATTTCGTTAAAGTTAAAATTCCCGTTGTTAAAAGCATAAGCACTTTTACGTACCCTTATATACGGGCCCACGTAAGGTATAAAAAGCCTAAAATTTCATAATCTATAGAGCTAGATCTCCTGAGTAATTTAATATATTTTTTACCTTAAAATACGTTATAGGGAGATTAATTAATTTTGTTGGGGTTTATAAGTTTTCCTTACAAAAAAAGCTTATGCTTCCATACAAATCTCGCCAAAGTCCCTCAGACTAAGAAATCGATCAAATATCCGAAGGAGTTTAGCGCGCCAGCGCAATCGATTTCTTAGTATGAGTCCACTGAGGTAAATTTGCTCAAGCAACCCCGCTGTGCAGCGTCCGATGACTAAGCTCTTCGACTTGGCGAGAGCGGCCGCAGCGGAGTGACTGCCTTCGCCTAGATCAAGTTCTCTCCCAGCTCAAATGACATCCCAGCAGGAGACAAGGCCTCTAGACACTCACTCTTCTTGCTGGACCCATCGAGCTATCCTACCGCTATGCCCAAACACGAAAGGCAAACGCAACTCTCGACTTCGCGGTCGCAGTCGAGTTCGAACCGCCTTCGACATACTCTCCTCCAAAGCCTCGCGGTCCTTTCGGAACAATGCGTCTTTTAGAAATCCTACCGAACGGAGACTTCCGCCTGACCAAAGAGTTGCCCGACAACGCGATCCCTCGATATCCTTATGCTATCCTTTCGCACACTTGGGGAACAGAGAGCGAAGAGGTCACCTTTGAAGAGATAGGCGAGGGTTCAGGCCGAGTCAAAGCCGGCTACAGGAAAATCCAATTCTGCGGCGATCAAGCGGTTAGAGATGGCTTACGCTACTTCTGGGTGGACAGCTGTTGCATCAAGAAGTCGAGCGACGCTGAGCTTTCGGAGTCACTCAACTCCATGTTTCGCTGGTACCAGCGCGCCGAGAAGTGCTACGTGTATCTGTCTGATGTCTCTATAAGGAAAAGGAAAAGAGGGGATAATAACATACAGAATACGTGGGAACAGGCCTTTCGGAGAAGTAGATGGTTCACTCGTGGCTGGACTCTTCAAGAGCTGCTTGCTCCTAGTTCGGTTGAATTCTTCTCCAAAGGGGGCAGCCGATTTGGTGATAAACAGTCTCTCGAGCAACAGATCCACGAAATAACGGATATTCCCATTCTTGCACTTCGAGGGTCTGCCTTATCTCAATTCAGCACCGAGCAGAAATTTGGCTGGGCAAAGAACCGGAAGACAACACGCGAGGAAGATTGGGCGTACTCGCTCTTGGGCATTTTTGAAATATCAATGCCGGTTGTGTATGGAGAAGGGAGGAGAAACGCAGTCAGACGGCTGGAGAAGGAGATCGATGATGCCTCAAAGGCTAAGCAGTGCTTGCGTGACCTACGCGTAACCGACCCTCGTGCCGACAAGGTCCGCATCGAAGAGACGAAGGGTGGCCTGCTAGTGGACTCGTACCAATGGATCCTCGAAGATGGCGACTTTAAACAATGGCGTAATGACCAGCAGAGCCACTTGCTATGGATTAAAGGCGATCCTGGGAAGGGCAAGACGATGTTACTCTGCGGAATTATCAACGAGTTAAAGAAGTCAATAGCCAAGACACATCTCCTGTCTTTCTTCTATTGTCAGGCAACTGATTCACGAATCAACAGCGCCACAGCTGTTTTGCGAGGTCTCCTGTATTTGCTTATCGACCAGCAACCATCTCTTATTTCGCATATTCAGAAGCAGCATGATCTCGCAGGCAAAACTCTCTTTGAAGATACAAATGCCTGGGTCTCCCTGTCCGATATCTTCACAAACGTTCTGCAAGATCCGAGCTTGGAAAGTGCTTACTTGATCATTGATGCACTCGACGAATGCGTGGCAGCAGACTTGCCGAAACTGTTAGACTTCATCGTCAAGAAGTCGCCTGTATCTCCCCGTGTCAAGTGGATCGTCTCTAGCCGCAACTGGCCAAGTATCGAGAAGAAACTTAACACCGCAGCGCAGGGAGTATGGCTGTGTCTTGAGCTGAATGAAAACTCCGTCTCTACAGCTGTTACTTCATACATCCAGTTCAAGGTTAACCAGTTGGCGAGGGGAAATGCATACGACAATGAAACGTGCGACGCTGTCCAACAGTACTTGTTGTTAAACGCAAATGGCACCTTCCTCTGGGTGGCCTTGGTCTGCCAAGAACTAGCCGATATCTCTGGATGGGATGCTGAAGAATTATCTAAGGCATTTCCACCTGAGCTCGATCTCCTGTACAAGCGGATGCTGGATGAGATCTGCAATTCGAAACATGCTAAGCTCTGCAAAAGTATTCTGGCCGTCGTCTCGGTCGTACGCCGGCCCATTATGTTGGGCGAATTAGAATCTTTCGTCGATATGCCTGCTCGAAGTTCTGGCAATTACAAAATTCTGGCGGAGATCATAGGGCTTTGTGGCTCTTTTCTCACACTCCAAGAATGCACCATCTCCTTCGTTCATCAGTCAGCGAAGGACTTTCTAGTCGGAAAGGCATACAATGAGATCTATTCTTCTGGAATAGAATACTTACATCACACCATCTTCTCGCGATCGCTGCAGATCATGTCTAAGAAACTAAAACGCGACGTGTACGGCCTAGGTGCTCCGGGAGTTCCCATCGATCAAGTCAAGCAACCCGATTCGGATCCGCTCTCTCTAGCACGATACTCGTGTGTCTATTGGATTGATCACCTACTCGACTGTAATCCCACTAGGAATGCGACTAACGATCTCCAAGATGGTGGATCCGTCGACAAGTTCCTGCGTCGGAGCTACCTTTACTGGCTCGAGGCTCTTAGCCTTTGCAGAAGCATGTCGGAAGGAGTGGTGTCAATGGCGAAACTCGAGGCTCTCCTCCAAGTAATCCCTAGCCTAGCCTCTGTGTATGACATATGCTTATATAACATAGGTAAGAGCAGGCGCATCCGGATTGCTCGAACTAGTTCAAGACGCTCGTCGATTCATTATGTATCACAAGCAGGCAATACAGATCAGCCCTCTTCAGGCATATGCGTCCGCACTCATATTCAGTCCAGCCAGTAGCCTGATAAGGCGTCATTTCAAAAAGGAGGAGCCTGAATGGATTACGATAAAGCCAAATATAGGGGATAAATGGAGCGCCTGCCTACAGACGCTCGAGGGCCATAGCGGATCCATCAACTCGGTCGCCTTCTCACGCGACTCGACCCGACTTGCGTCGGCGTCGGACGACCGTACCGTCAAGATCTGGGACGCCAGCAGCGGCGAGTGCCTACAGACTCTCGAAGGCCATAGCGAGTCCATCCACTCGGTCGCCTTCTCACACGACTCGATCTGGCTCGTATCGGCGTCGTGGGACCGTACCGTCAGGATCTGGGACGCCGGTAGCGGCGAGTGCCTGCAGACTCTCGAGGATCATAGTGATTCCGGTACGTCGGTCGCCTTCTCACACGACTCGACCCGGCTCGCATCGGCATCATGGGACCGTACCGTCAAGATCTGGGACGCTAGCAGCAGCGAGTGCCTGCAGACGCTCAAAGGCCATAGCGAATGTGTCCATTCGGTCGCCTTCTCACACGACTCGACCCGGCTCGCATCGGCATCATGGGACCGTACCGTCAAGATCTGGGACGCTAGCAGCAGCGAGTGCCTGCAGACGCTCAAAGGCCATAGCGAATGTGTCCATTCGGTCGCCTTCTCACACGACTCGATCTGGCTCGCGTCTGCATCAGACGACCGTACAATTAGGATCTGGAACGCCGGCAGCGGCGAGTGTCTACAGACTCTCGGAGGCCATAGTAATTCTGTTAGGTCAGTCGCCTTCTCACACGACTCGACCCGACTCGCGTCGGCGTCGGGGGACGGTACAATTAGGATCTGGAACGCTAGCAGCGGCGAGTGCTTACAGACGCTCGAGGGCCACAGCCAGTCTGTTACGTCGGTCACCTTCTCACACGACTCGACCCGGCTCGCGTCAACGTCGGGGGATCATACAATCAGGATCTGGGACGCCAGTAGCAGCGAATACCTACAGATGCTCGAAGGTTACAATAATTCCGTCAACTCGGTCGCTTTCTCACGCGACTTGACCCGGCTCGCGTCGGTGTCGGAGGACGTTATAATCAGGATTTGGGACACCGGCAGCGGCGAATGCCTACAGACGCTTAAAGGCTATAGCGAGTTCGTCCATTCGGTCGCCTTCTCACATGACTCGATCCAGCTCGTGTCGGCGTCAGGGAACCGTACCGTAAGAATCTGGGACACCAACAGCGGCGAGTGCTTGCAGACTCTCAAATGTTATAGCGAGTCCTTTACGTCAGTCGCCTTTTCACGTGACTCGACCCGGCTCGCGTCTGCATCAGGGGACGGTATAATCAGAATCTGGGACGCCAGTAGCAGCGAGTGCCTGCAGACATTCAAGGGCCATAGCGGATCTGTCAATTCGGTCGCATTCTCACACAACTCGACCCGACTCGCGTCGGCGTCGGACGACCGTATCGTCAGGATCTGGGACGCCGGTAGCGGCGAGTGTCTACAGACTCTTGAGGGCCATAGCAAATCTGTTACGTCGGTCGCCTTCTCACACGATTCGACCCGGCTCGCGTCGGCGTCGTGGGACCGTACCGTCAGGATCTGGGACGCCGGCAGCGGCGAGTGCCTGCAGATGCTTAGTATTGGCGAGGTGCTCTACAATATATCATTCAACACCACAGGCTTGTATCTTCATTTTGGTACCATTACCGTTGATGCACCATCAGCTTTAAACATAACACTGGACAAAATAGAACGTCAAAATCCGCGATATCAAGGAGTGGGTTTGAGTCCAAATGGAGAGTGGATAACATGCAATTCAGAAAAGCTTATATGGTTGCCATCTGAGTATCGGCCGTCGTGTTCGGCCGTGTCAGGGAGGGCGATCGGCATCGGCGTTGGATCTGGAAAGGTGTGGATGTGCACTCTCCAGGTCACCGGCTTTTGAACATCGCTCGAAACATTTGCGAAATGTTCGATTTCAATATAATTTTTTTATAATATCTCTATTTCATAGGGGGGTCTGGGGATAAGCGTGAATATATAGTCGAGTAGTTTTGCCTACTACTCGTGTCAAAAGCTTCTAGAATACCAGGGCAGGCTTTTCGCCATAACCTTGGGATACCTAGCGGGATCCATCTACGAATAGTGGTAATGATGAACGCAAACCAGTGACGGAGCTGAGCGACGCAGCAGAATCAGAGGACGTTGTCGTGGACACCCGTCGCCACTTTTATAATCTTACCGAAATGTAATTTTCAAGTATGCAGCGAGGTGCGTAATGATACGCTACATACAGCATAACGTAAGCTGCGCGAGTAAAACGTCATTACGTGCTGTGGCCGTTGTCCCTACTCACTCTCGGCGAAACTCCCGGAATGCCAGTTACTGAGTTCTGGGTGTTAAAAAAGCTTATTACAATAATCATTGTAGATATTAATTTATTTCTATGGCCTCGAAAATCGGAGTGCTTCCGATATTCATGATATGGCAGGGGAGTACATCTTGAGCGTCCTTTCGTGAGATAAGAAAGCTGCCCGAGAAAATAGCCAAGTCACACGTATTTTTGTCGTTGTAAGTAAGAATCATTTTGAATAGAGACTGAAGAATACCTGAATTTCAATTTTAGATTTATAAAGAAAAGGAGCGGGATATAAGATGTTAATTAATCTAAGTATTTCCGGTATGGTGGGTTTTCCGCCACACCGGGAGGGAGGTTACGCATACAAATTTGGGTAGGGAGAGGTGGGTGCGGGCATCTCGCATATTTTCGCAGTGCCAACTTTTTTGTCCACAGCGTGCCCGGGTGGGGTTTGTGAGTTCGGTCTCGCTACACCCATTAAATCTGAATTGCCATCCATATATCCACAATAAAGGCCTTTTTTATTGTTATCTATATTATAGAGGGCTAAAGTAAGGTCACTACTATTATATTCACGACTTTCCTTAATTAATTTTGGTTGTGTTTTAATGGTACAGGTCTAATTCGCAATTTCTGCCTTGCTGACTTAACCGAACTCACAAACCTCACCCAGGTGGTGATGGTCTGAGCTTGCTGAGGTAATTAGACGTGATTTTGCAAAAGGAAAACGGCCCGGCTGTTATTCCGACGCTAGCCAAAAAATCACGTCTGAGCTCGCTGAGGTAAGGTTAAAGTTGATGTCTAAAGCTCGGAGGCGGCAGTTTTCTACGTTAGGAAATTAACTAGCTTGAAAAAGAGGGCGGTCTGCTGGCGCGAGCAAAACTCACGTTAACTACGCCAAATGGATAGAGTGCACAGACTAACGACGACGCTGCTTGACTCATGACCTCCCTCTTTGCAACCAACACGCCTACCACGTCCCTCGAACCCCATCATTCATGGAAGAAGTCGCTCCAAGACGGCGAGGTAGTATTTCAACGTCTACTAAACATAAAGGGGCTACCGTGACGCCTCGGAAACGCCAAGCCACTCTCTTCGATGCTGTCGCTGGTACATTCACCCATAACCTTCAAGAGCGGAGTAGCACAGTGCTGACATTTCCACAGGCAGAGTGTCAATAAATGGATTTATCGCACCTAGTTCAATACCTTTGAAGAAGCACAGGGATACAATCTCATCCTCTACAGTACCCATAAAGCCAGACGAGCTCCTCTTCAAACGTTATAATGCTCCAACAAGGTTTGCAGAGACCGATCAATACTTCGCCAATAGACACCTCAGCCCTCACCAGAAGTTGCCTCACTCTGAATTACTAATTTCCTTACATGCGTATATCTCGAAGTTTTATGGATGCTCAATTCCACGAAAAAGCAAGAAAGCCTGGAGGTCGATGGATGAAACTGCTCTTCTTGCTATGGGAATTCTCATTGAAGAAACTGCTAAAGAGTCTCTTGGTGAGACTGGGGACTTAACCTTTACCGAGGGTGAAGACCATGATCACTTAGGCTGTCCAGATGTCTGGGATGGTGCCAATGGGGTGAGAAGCGTGCTTGCCAGAGAACATGCAACCCCGGAGATTGAGCTACGTAGACAGCCATCTAGAGTCAACCAGAATGTGCCAACACACATCAAGAGGAGGAGAACAGCATCCACCTCGAATTCCAAGCGTGACTAGAGTCGGACTTAGACTGCATGCAGCATCCCATCCTGATCGATCAGAGTCCAAGAAAAAGTCTTGCGGTTCTTGCGAATAATTTGGCAAATGCTTCTTGGAAGTGAGCTAACCTGTTGGTTTCATCGGCACATTGGTCCCACCATACTGGGATATCGATACAATACCACTTAGGCCGACCTTGAAGGTGCTACTCGTCGCCAATAAGACGTCTACTACCCGAGCTGCTCTATTGGTCATTCAAATCTGTCATATTTATTTCATAGCGGATTCTCTTCTGTGGTATATTTCGAAAGGCCGCTGCCAAAAGAAAATTTTGTCCAAACTTCTAGGCAAACCCTGCGTAAATTGTAGCATTACTTTCTTCGCTCAGTTCTTTAGTCGATGAATCGTTTTTACTTAAAGATCTCTCACCTAATTTCTATGATATTAAGCTATGTTAGAGTTGAAAAGAAGGCTAGCGTTAATACGTGATGCTAACTATTAGGAGAGGGAAACAAGGATAGGCTAATCATTCTAATTGTTACTACAATCTTGCCGCAACAGTCCAGTTGTAGTAGATCAAAAATGCTTATTAGACCTAAGCCGTTCTTGAATACACCTCAAAAAAGCTTCCCAATATTAGATGACTACAAAGTCGAGAGTGCGGAAAATGTCCACCAATTTATTCAGATTGTAAACGCTATTGTCGCTGTTCTTACATACATTGCCAAGGAAGGATCTACAATTCATTGCTGCTCGATTCTATTTTCTGAACCCGGGTTCTACTGGATTTGTCAGCGCCAATACTTAGCGCAACCTAGGTGTCTTATAACTGTAAGTGTATCATCCAAATAAACGGGGTCTCCCAGAGACGGAAATGACATTCTCAAGTACTGCACCCTTACGACTTTCTCTACAGCAAAACGCGGTTAGGAACACTGGTTGATCACCAGATACAAGACTTTCTATACAGTATTTGTTCCTATGACATGTGAATGGAACTATTTGCGCCGTTCTCTTTAATACATATATCAAGCCCTTTATATTCCATTAGACGTAGATATGGTCTTATTCCCAAAATATAGACCCTTCGTTCCTTCTTGAAAGTTTTCTACTAACGTTCTTTAGTGCGTCTAGCTTGTCATCAACCTTGCGGTGAGAGGAATATGAAAACTCTATCCCAAACCCCGTCACACTTTAAGGAAGACCGCAAGACTTCTCAATGATAAGGCGGCTATTTTATATGGTGATACTGCAACAGGTTACTGAAATGTACTTGCTCAAGTGCTCCAACTTGGAGGGGGATATGAGTCTATGAACACGGTGCCCGCACAACTCTTTCAATGTTGTGTGATAGTTAATTTGAGGGATTGTCGCTGCACGAATGGAATATTCTTATTGGTCAGGGAGGTCCCCTCTATCCGTAGAAGCATCCTCCGAAATATGGGTGGAAATTTGGTACTCTGAGTCGTACATCGTTAAGCTTGAAGGGCTCGGTATCAAACCTCTTTGCAATGACGGCTTGGGCTGTTCTCCAATCTCCAAGGACATGACTTCTCACGAACTAAACTATACATTTTAACAGCCACAATCAGGTTGAATTCTGCTCAAATTCTTCGTGGATGCTGTGTTCTTATCGATTGCCCCCCAAAATCGAGTACCTCCAAATCCTTTCTTTCCTATCAAAGTCGACTCACTCAATAAAGAGTGATTTACATCCATCCCGTTCGTATACCACCTGATTCTTTCCCTCGTATTCAGTGCTAACTCACTAAACTGTTGCAGCTCTATGGTAAAGATTCTGCAAACCCGTCACCTAGTCGAAGAGCGCTTTTACTCACCTTAAATACTCAGGCACCCAAATCATCCCCTCCTGCTGCAAAGCAAGCACTTATCCTTATGTGGATTCAGAAATCCGGCATAGCGCATAGCATCAAAGACCTCGAGAAAGCCTTGCCCTCCATCGCATCGATCAATGGCATGCAGGTCAAAGACTATCTTCAGGCACTATCAGACGACGACAAAATCCGCGTTGAAAAAATAGGGAGTGGCAATTGGTACTGGTGCTTTCCGAGCGAAGAGAAGAACGCCAAGGATACTGCTCTCAACGCAGCTCAAGATGATAAAGAGAAAGCAGTCTCATTGGTGGTAGAACTGCAGAAGAAGGTTGAGGAAGCAGGCGCAGCTCGAGCCGAGGACGAAGATATGCTTCTTGGGTCTGGGAACGATCGCAAGTCGCTCACTACAAAGTATACGGCGTTACTGAAGGAATTAGACATGCTGAGGCAAGAGTTCGCTGGATACAATGAGAATGATCCCATGGAAGTGGACAAGAAGAGACATGAGACGGAGCAATACAAAAGAGATGCTGAGAGGTGGACGGAACATATCCAGAGCATTGAGGGATGGATCAAGGAACAAACTGGTGGCGATAAAGATCAGATAATGAACATCATGAGGAGTTATTATGGAGATCAGTTCGACAAGGAAGACGAATGTCTACGCGAATTCTAGAGCTTCTGTAGTATGAACATGACCAATGGTGATCCTTATGCTGAGGAGGAGGGCATGGCATAAGATGATATTGCTTCAGATTCACCAGGTACTTCAGTGTATTCCAGAAGCTGCTCCTCTGCTTAGAAATTGAAGTGCCTTCCATTTCCCATCTTAGTAAATTGGTTTAGATTACATAAGGCTCTGATGGTCGTGTAAATAGAATGATGGTGCTTGGAACCACTGCTGCAGGGGCAGTTATAGATTCTTTACTGTTCCCTTTCAGTTGCTATAATTTGTGGAGGGCTATAGTCGAGTGAGGGGCGGAGGCCGAGGCTGAGCCCACGCCATGGTTTTTATCCACCGCAATATCTCAACTCCGCCAAGTATTGATGACAGGAGATTAGTCTGGTGACTCATGCCCATTGAATTGGTGAATCATAGTCAAATACTTGGATGTTGATAATGTCTATATAAGACGACTTGTTGGCAAAAATCACCAACCGAATACACTATCGTCATCGGCTCGTTCATACACCAAGCGCACGAAGCCAAACATCTACAATACCTGCCATTCCTCCGAAAGTCGACACTAAAGCACGAGTTCTATTCCTCGCCATCCCAAAAACATCCCCGGACTTATAGCTACACTATCGCCGCCATTGTGGTTAGTCCTTTGTCCCCGAAAGACCACGCGTCTCTGAAAAATGGCATCCTCCACAGAAGTCTTTGGTGTCGCATCAGCAGCACCAACTGGACCAGCAAGCCCACAACGGAGGGAAAACAGAGGAAGAAGGGATCAAGGTAGACCTCGTGGTTCTGAAGGAATCAATCCAACTGCACAGTCTGACAGAGAGCGGGGTGGGCGTCGCGGGGGACACGGAGAAAGAGGACGTAATACCCAAGGTAGAGGGAACACTCAAAGGAACAGTATTCTAGAACACAATGTAGAAAAATCGCCTCCGCAAGCACCACCGCCCCCTCTCCCTGGGCAAGGCACCTCCGGTGTGCGCCTGATTGGAGATGCCGCAACGAACGAAGGCGTTAATGGAGCTACAAAGGATAAAAACCAAGACATAGACGAGGTAGAGGCTGAGATATGCTTCATATGTGCTTCTCCCGTAGTCCACAATGCTGTGGCTCCTTGCAATCACCGAACTTGCCACATATGCGCATTGCGGTTGAGGGCTTTGTACAAGACGAAAACTTGTGCTCATTGTCGGGTAAGTACCGTCAATATTTTGACTGAACCATTAGCATGAGGCTAATTGATAAATTCTAGACTAATGCCAACTATGTAATCTTTACTGATGACGTGAACAAGCGATATGAGGACTTCTCAAGTGATGACTTTTCCAGCTCGGATGACAACCTAGGCATTCGATATGAGAACTCCGATATATTTGAGGATACTGTGCTCTTGTTACGTTACAATTGCCCAGATCCAGGTTGTGATGTAGCATGCTTAGGCTGGCCAGATCTTCATCGACATGTCAAAAGTGTACATCAGAAAGTCATGTGGTAGGTCATACTCTTTTCTGAAACAGCTGTCAAACAGTATCTCATACCAAGTTAGTGAACTGTGTACGCGGAACAAGAGCGTTTTCACACACGAACACGAATTATTTACATTCAATGAACTCAAGAAGCATCAGAAGTTTGGTGACGACAACCCAGGCGCAATTGACCAGAGCGGCTTCAAAGGTCACCCAGAATGCGGTTTCTGTCGACAGCGGTTCTACGGTGATGATGAGTTATATACACACTGCCGTGACAAGCACGAACGATGTCACATCTGTGATAGACAGAACCAGGGACGGCAGCAGTATTATGTTGACTACAACGCTCTGGAAATTCATTTTCGAAAAGACCATTTTCTCTGTCCAGACCAAGAATGTTTGGATAAAAAATTTGTTGTTTTCGATTCTGAGATGGATTTGAAAGCCCACCAACTGGAAGCCCATCCTCACGGTCTTTCGAAAGATGCCAGAAGAGACGCTAGGAAAGTCGATATGTCTGGTTTCCAGTACCGCGCTCCACACGAGCCGGAAAGAGGTGGGAGGAGAGAAGGCCGAGGAAGAGGCAGAGGCAGAGGCAGAGATCCCAATACAGAACCAATACCCCAGTCTTCTGCCCAGCCATTGCGAAGGGATGAGCTTGCATATCAAAGGCAAATGGCCATTCAAAGCGCTCAATCTGTGTCCAGTCGAACCTTCGGCGGCCAACTCACTTCTACCAACGCTTTTGCTGCAAGGCCCCCGCCACGAGCGCAGGAACTAGCCGCCGTAACTGCTCCTCGCCCTGTCCAAAGCGTGAACGCAATTTCTGCCTCAATGGGCTCTCTCGGCATTGGTTCGAGCGCCGACTCACCAGTGACAGGCTCCCCTCCTCGAGAGGTAACATTGACGCCACAGGAGCAAGCCCGTCGCTTGCGCCACAATGCCGTCACAGAAAGAGCGGCGAACATACTCCGAAATGATCACACCAAGCTCGCTGAATTCAGGTCTAGAATATCCTCTTATCGCAGCTCCAAGCTTTCCGCCACTGAGCTAATTGAGTCATTCTTCTCACTTTTCGATACTAACTCAGTGGAGCTGGGAAAGCTCGTTAAAGAACTTGCAGACATATTCGAAATAGCCAGCAAGCGGGACGACCTTCTCAAAGCATGGAGTAATTGGAAAGCTATCAATGAAGATTACCCCTCTCTTCCAGGCTCAAGTGGGCTCTCGTTGAGTGGTGGTTCTGCCGCGCATGGAGGATCTAGGGTCTTGAAATTAAAGAGCTCCACTGCACAATCGTCACGTTCTGCCGTGAGCAGACAAGGCAGCTGGGGTTCTGCTTCAAGCAGCAATCCTTTTCCACCATTGTCATCTGGTATAGCTGGACCAGGCAGTCGTGCTGGAGCTTCTAAGCCTGGAGCAACGCCATGGGCTGCTTCTTCTGTGCCGGCCCGGCCTTCTCCGGTCCCATCCCGCGTCTCCTCCCAAGTATCGCTAGCTAGAAACACTTCCAGCGATCTCTTAGAAGCGTTTCCTGCTCTACCAGCAGGAGCGAAGCCCACTAGCACATTATTCAGCCCTGGATATGGAGGTGGAGGTGTCATGCGACGGGACAATGGCGCCCGTAGTACTCATGTAAATGCCTGGGGGCCTGGCTCCACGTCTGGTACTAGTACCTCTGCTATCTCTTCCAACGATCCAGCTGAAGACGGAGCAGCCGGAGCTGGTCAGAAGAGAAAGGGAAACAAGAACAAGAAACAGACCCTATTCCATTTTGGGTAATGAGGGTGCAGGAATTACGCGCTGGCACATGATGTACGTGCTAGCGGACGACGCGGTGTGACCTATGATTAGAAGGCTCGTTTGGGTGGGTGTCAGGGGCTCGAAATATCCCGATTACATAGCGTAGGCGCTGCAATTAGGGAAATAAATGCGATGGGGTGGCTGGAATGGATGGGATAAGCGCGGCGTTGAGGATAAAATGCAAAGGCTGCATGCCGTCTGGAGCGGGAAGGGTAGTAGATAGGTGTGCAGGCGCAGAATCGGATAGATTAGAGGCAGCTGCAGGGCGCGTTCGAAATGACAGCGATGTGCTCCAGATCCGCGGGCGACTGGTCAGAGGCGGCGCGGATGAGGGAAACAGGGACGTGGCTCTGGGCCGCGGTAAGGCTGCTAATTGGGGCTCCTCGCCTGACCTCCGCGGGCAGCTCTCTGTATCGCACCCATATCACCACCGCCATCGCTCCCACTGCTGTTACCATTGCCTCGTCGCTGCTATCCTCGTCCAACCTCGCCGTACTGCAGCCACGGCCCATTGCATTCTTGCCGGCACGGCGAGCTCTCTGCGCATGCAGCGTCCGCGCAACCGTTGCTGTTGTGGAACAGCACAGTCGCGCCTAGACCTACCGCTGCTGGAGTAGAGGCCATGAGACGGCAATAATAAGCTTTGCTTCGTACCGCGACCATCCCCACCTTCACAGTCATCGCCAAAGCATAAAGCACCCTTATTCTACCTCCGCACGCATGCACAATCCCAGCGCCTCGAAATCCTCACTAACATCGAGCGCGATCCGTGGTCCTTAGGCTCTAACGGACGACAAAACATGTACCCGCGAAATCCATATCCAGTCCCAGCTCCTCTACCACCGAATTCCGAGGGTGCAGCTCAATCGGCCACAAACGCCAGCCACACAATGATCCAACTTCCGCCCTCCCAGAACCAACAGATGTATGGCGGGAACGACCATCTTAAGCCATTTCGAGGGAAGAAAGGAGATAGGATGTTCAGGTATGCTTGCCCCACAATTTCCGGTGCATATGCTCATCCTGCTCCAGTCTGCAAGTCGAACAACAGCCCATCCGTGCCCGTATGTGTGGTTTTGGCGATAAGGTAGGAGCAATCCGGTTTATGCAAGTTTGGGCTCGGAGCTTTACTGAGACATGCGGGAACCCACAGGACCGAAGACCAATTACCCCACCGCCATGCATCAGACTCATTGTGTGTGACGCAAGTACTGGGAAAGAGGTTGACTTCACGTACGAAATGCCCTCCGCTAAGCTTTTCTGCTGTTCCTGTTTGAACCAATCCATCTGACGGCCGTTCCACTTCTAGCGAAGTCGATAGCACCTTTTTTGTCCTCACAGTCGACCTGTGGGATGCAGACGGCACACATGAAGTTAATCTCGTCCGTCATTCAAGTGGTGCACCAACCGTTTCCATTTCTAGCTCGACAACAACATCATATCCTCCTCCCGATCGCCCTCCGATGTACATGACCCAGATGTCCATGCAGACATATCGTGACCCTTACGGCCAACCAGTACCAAATCCACAACCTCAAGGCAACCCTTACAGTGCCCCGCCGCCCATTCCACCCAGCTATTATCCACCAACACCCAACACACCAATCACCCCTGCTGGGTTTCAGTTCTCTTCAGCGCCTAACGTTACAGGCACTTATGTACCGATGACCACTGCTATGCCGTTACCACCGCCACCAGCTACAGCAACTGGAATGTTTACAAGAAACCTCATTGGTAGCCTTACTGTCAACGCCTTTCGCCTTACAGATACAGAGGGCAAGGTCGGCTTTTGGTTTGTCCTTCAGGATCTCTCTGTCAGGACAGAGGGCAATTTCAGGTAAGCTGTAGTGATCGCTGATGAGGTTCTTCGCACTCACGAGCTGGTGTTAGACTCAAGATGAATTTCGTTGATGTGGGGAGCGGCCAAGGAAACAATACTTTAAATACTGGCAGAGCCCCCGTTCTAGCTACATGCTTCTCCGAACAATTCCAAGTCTACTCGGCTAAGAAATTCCCTGGCGTAATCGAGAGCACGCCACTCAGTAAGGTCTTTGCCAGCCAGGGCATTAAGATACCTATTCGCAAAGATGGTCCAAAAACGCTGAGCAATCAGGCCGAATACGATGCTGATGATTAAACATAAAAACCTCAGAAAAATTAGGAACCGGCCATGGACAGATATGCCGATCTATGGGTATAAGTATTGAAAGGGACGGGATTACAGTATTGCTAACGATTGTTGCGTTTCAACTTCTCTAATAGAACGCACAATTGTGGACACATTTGAATAGGGCGCGGGTTGTTGTCCACGAAACCCTTTTGTCAATTATATCTGGCGTCATGGAGACATTGGCGTCGATGAAACCAATGGCTATTCTCGCTTTTTTTACGGACTGAAGTAGAAAGGGAGAAGAAAGAGTCTTGTAGACTGCTGTATGAGAAAAGAGACCAAGAATCTCGCATCACAAGTCTGAAATGCGAAACAGGTTCATAGCTCTTTAATACGCATCGCTTGGCTTCCACGTCATTTTCTTCGTACGCAGTTTTCAGTAGAGCCCTACTTGTATCTTCAATCCATTTTTTAAAAAACCACGATCATGATGGCGGGAGTTCAAGTTCAAACTCATTCGAGAAGGCACCTGAACATCCTTCTGATACTTCATGGACTTTAAAGCATGAAGTGATTTTGGAATATTCAATCTTCTAGTGTATTAGGAGCGTATTAGGATGGTAGGTTCCTATCAGGAACCTATTAGAATAATTAGGGAATTAAAGTCCTACTACAGTCATGGGTTATAAGTCTCCGGTCGGAAGCAATTTCCCACCAAAACTCAACTTGTTCGCAGCGTATCTTTATAATAAAAACAATTAAGATTTTAAGCTATAAAAATCAATATTTATAAAAATTTACTTGATAAATGACGCAGGTGATAGGGTTATGACGGTCGGCATAGTTATGACGGTGGGCCCCACCGCCTTCCTAGTTAGGCTTACCGCTTGCCTAATTAAGTATATTACCAATTCTAAAATTAAGACAGGAAAATCAAAACAGAGGAAATTTTAAATGCTCAAAAAAAATTCTTGTTAACACTATAATGCCCCGCTGGCCTCTACACCCTAACCGCAACGAGACTATATAAATTACTACTACTGCCTGGAATTCTAGCCTTTATAATAGCTAGGAAGGCTGCGTAAAAGCCAATAGGGTAAATCTATAGATATTTTAACGTCGCCTTAATAGAAAACAACAGCCTTATAAAATCGCCCGTACTAACTAGAATTGTATTACTATTCCTAGCAAATATATAATTACTAAGTACTATATCTATCTTGCTAATGCTAGATTTCTATATCGCCGGCACGCTCTTCAAACTATTGCGACAATAGTGCTTAAACGAGAGTATATTAACCTTCCTTAATACCTTTAAATCGAGCCTTTAGGCAAGAAATAGGTATATAATTTCCTAAAACAGTAAGAAGAGCTTCATTGTTGCTATATATATTTAATTAATTAAGAACGAGCTTTTGCTAATAATAATCCTAGCTATATTAAGAGATTCTTTTTTAACTACTATAATGTTATTACTAAATATAATATTAATAAATATATTATATAGAACATAGGTAAGACGGGCTTTATAATAGGCTTAGCTTTTAGTGCTAAGGTAGTTATTTTAAAAGGAAGAATTATTAATTTTAAGATAGTTAATAGTAATAGAGAATGGGTTACCTAGGTAGACGTAATTAGTATATATAGGCAAACGATTCTACCGTTTATTATTTTTAAAGGACAACAGTATATAGATTTTCTATAGGAAATGGCAGAGGAAGCTATAGGAGACCGTTTAATTAGAATAATAGAGAATGGCTGGTTAAATAAGGAAATAGGCCTTAGGTAGCTTGAATATTTTAAATAATATACCTAACGATTAGAAGCATAGGAGGCCTCTAAAATTAGTAGTTTAGATATTAATTGCTTATTATAGACGGATATACTTTTTATACTTATATTAACTTTATAAAGTTCTGCTAAAACTATAAGAATATACCTATTTATCTTTTACCTTACTTAACCTACTTCTTACAGCCTCTAGATCTTATTATCTTTTCGGTACTTAAGCGCCTTTATTTAGCTAAAGTTAATAAATATATAGCTTATAGCATTATGGGTATTAATAGGGACGACTTTCTAAGAATTCTAGGTAAGATTTAACCCTATATATATATCTTAGATTTAATTAATAGCGCCTTTAAGGCGATAAGGCTTCTTCCTTTTAATCCTAATTAAGTCCTTTAGCGCCTTATAAAAGGACCTTTATTTATACGGCTAACTATACCCCTTCTAAATAAATTAACAATTTTATCCTTATCTCTACATCTAAAAACTCTTAAAAGTTACTCTAATTAAGCTCGGTACAGCTACGTTAGGAAAAAAAAAAACCTGCATTTAGCCTGCATTTCGCTACATCTCGCTGCATTTCGCTACATTAAAAAAGACTATAGGCCTTAAGCAGCATAACGTCTTAGTCACCCAGACGAGACAGCCACCCACCCGAGACAGTGTATGGGCCTCCTACGAAAATCAAAATCAAAACATCAAAATCAACCCTAAAATCAACCCCAAAATCTACCCTAAAATTAACCTAAATCTACCCTATTATGTAAATACACTATAATCCATTGGTAGTTTCTTTCAAACCTTCTTTATAAAGGTAATAACCCCCTATAATACAGCCTTTCTTTCCTTCACCCTCTTCTCTTCCTGCTCCTTTTAAAGCTTTTCATCGTTCTTCTTTTATGCCTCTACTACTGATAAAACTCGTGCCTTCCCATAGGCGGCTTTTGTCTTACTATAACGCTCCTTCTTCTATCTTTTAAGAAGTTTCTAATTTATTCGCTTAAGGATTATATTATTAGCTACCGTACTTAATATAAACTGCTAAATATTATATATAATTTAAGAATATAGGGGTAATATACCTTGTAAGAGCTGCCTAAATATTTTAGTAAGTCTTTTCTCTATAGAAGGAGACATGGGTATATTAAATTTATAGCTATTTTTATCTGTAAAGTTTATATAGGAAGGAGTTATTAGCCGAATCTTTCCTAAAATAATTAAAGGATTAAATGGTAGAAGGCTAGTTACCCGCTATATGCTTACTATATTAGTTAGTAATATAGCTTTATCTTATATAGCTTAGTAATACTTAAGGAACTTAGGCTTAGTAATATTAACGGCTCTATAAAAGGCGAAGTTATAAAGGCGCTTTTAATAGACTTTTAATAAGGGGTTAAAGTAGGTGTGTCAAATAAGGTAGTAGATAGAGAGGGATAATCTTATAAGCCTTGCAATATTTAACAAACTATATTAATATATAGCTCTCGTGTCTATTAAGAATTAATCCCTAAGTCGCTCCTTAAACCACTTTAAAAGGTCCAAACAGCCTGCCTTTAGAGTATAATAGGTGGATATAAGCGAACGGCCACAGCACTGCTTAAGAAGGAAGCTAATATTCCCCCCCTACAACTATATATTAAAGCCGCTATAATATAAAGGGCGTAAAATAAATGTAACTCTAATGTTATAAAGTATATTAAGACACGCCTAAATAAACTATAGAGGGACCTTAGGGCGCCCTATAGGAGAATAAACTAATAACCCTAAAGTAGGGAAGATATATTAGAGAAACAGGTAAAGAAAGTAGAAGAAGAATGGTGCTGCTTTAGGGCCTAGGCCTATATAGAGGAGAAAGGGAGACGCGTAAGAGGCTAGTAAAGACAATAGTAAGAGAGAGAAAGGAGCTAAAGTAGAGCATAAAAGAATGCTAGGAAACTATCTACTATAATATAATACTGGTTGGACTAATACTAAAGAGGCGTATAGGAGTTAAAGGTACAGAGGCTGACTGAGGTAAGAGGAACCTAAGCTATAGTATAGTTAACGCTATGGGGGGTAAATACTTTAGGGCTCTAAGAAGGCCTAACGAAGGTAGAAAATATAATAGTAATACTCTTAAGAATAGGAATAATAGGACTAAAAGACTGGCTCTACTAGGTAGGTGTCCTAGTGGGTAGCCTAAGATACGAATGTGGCTGGCTAAGATAGACACTAAAATATGTAATACTGTTATGCCCCTTACATACTAACTAAGAAGTAATGCTCTTAGTAGCTGGCATAGAGAACTATAATACACTGCTCTTAATATAAAAAGGCCTTAAGGCGGTTACCTAGTAGCTTATTAGCTAAAATATACTAAACTAGTTCTAGGTTGCAAGGGAAATGGTAATAGAGGGTAGGGGGGGTAAGTAACGGGCGCCCCCTAATGACTTTACAGTAGTAGAGTAAAGTTTGCAATACTAGCGCGTCCGTAGGCTTGTTACGGCAGCAGTAGTTCCTAAGGAGGTTAAAAAGTAGGATAGTAGGAGCACTATAGGTGACTTATAGGCACCTCGCAGGCGCCTTATAGGCGAGTCCTAAAAGGCGGGGAGATGGATCACGGGGTTTTCTTAAATGGAGTTTTCTCCCCATATGTATATAAGGAGTAGTCCGCGTGGGCCTAATAGGGATCCGAATCGGACGTTAAGCAATGAATTATTATTATTAAGAATTAATAAGTAATAGATTCCTTAAAGACGTGGCTCTATATATTAGTTAAAGTATTTTAACTAATTAACTACGATGTCCGAATTTGTCCAGCCTAAATCGCTTACTTAAATTACTGTCTCGCGATTAAGTTTAGGTAATATCTAAGATCGTTACATTTGCTTCTCTTAAAAGATAAGGTAGGGAGGAAATTAATATTGACCTCCTAATTGACCTCCTAATTAACTTCCTAATTGACTTCCTAATTGACCTCCTAATTGACCTCCTAATTAACCTCCTAATATGTACTTAATAATAGACACCTAATCGCGATTGCCCGGCTCTATAATAAAGGCTTAAGCCTCTAATTAAGGAATAAGCACCTTAACCTTATCACCTAACCCTATTGCAATTCCTTTCTTATCTATATTATATTAATCGCCTAGGGAAATTATATACTTAGTAATAGTAGCTTTATAGAGATTAAACCACTCTTTAATAATCTCTAGATCCTTAGTATCCTTTCGCTTTTAATTAAGGCCTTAAGTAAATTAAGCTTTAAGCTTTAGGTTTTGGGTAAGGAAGTTTTTATACTAGTATTAGCCAAGCTTTAAAGGACGTTTCATTGTAGTAGAAATACTTTTAGCTATAGATTTAAGGTATTAAATTTAAGGTGGCCAACTCTAGGCTCCCATTATATTAATCTATTTAACTAAGGAGTCCTTCTTAATAACTAAGAGCTTTTAAAGCTTTTGGTAATACTCCTTGCTTAACTAGCGGTTGTTATAATAATAGTAAATAAAAGAAGGCGATAGACCGTATATTTAGGCAAGCAAACGACTAGATTAATTAGGATTAGCTTCTAATAATTAAAGAACAATTTACATTCGATCTTCTTGGTTAAGCAACAGCAATTAGGGGGTAGTAGAGGATATAGTGGTGGTGTAGTCAAGGAGTATTTTGATGTTTTAATTTTGATTTTCGTGGGAGGCCCGTGCACTATCTTGGGTGGGTGGCTAGTGCTGGCACCAATAAAATATCGGTATTGCCAATATTGCCAATATTCGGATAATATCGCAATATTTCTTAGCACACCAAAAATTTTCACCGCCACCTAAGGTTACCTTCTATCTATATAATATCGTACAATATGTCTTCTAGAAATTAAGAAATTAAGGATTTTAGATTATCTCTTACTTTTAATACCATTGAGGAAACTATAGACTTAATTTCTTTAATAAAAAAGTTACGAAAGACCTCTCTAATTTATAAGTATTGTCGTACGCTAATGCTAAAAGAAAGATTAGAAAAGCTAAAATAAAAATGGATTTAGTGTAAATATTATCTAAAATATACGGCTTAAAGTATAATAAATATAAGATAGTATTTAGAGAGTGTTTATAGAATTACCGTTAGCAAGGTACTTAACTTTAGCATTTATACAACAGCTTTTAAAACCATTAAAGCGTTATATACTAAGCTTCTTCTTTAGCTTAGTAATAGTAAAGACAACCTTAATTAAGAGATTCTTTAGTGTACGGTTAATTAACAGGTTGTTAACCAAACGGTCCTAGATCTGATTATTGTACAATAGCTTCTATTTTATATATAGAATGGCCAGAATAGTATGCCTTTATTTAAGTAATAAATCCGAAGGGCCGTATATTTATACTAATATCTTATAATACAATTAAGTAGAGGATAGGGGCTTGGTTTCCGCAAGTAAAAGATATTATATAAAAAAGGCTTTAATCGTTATAAATAAGCATCTATTTTACTGTTAATATTTAAACCTTACTAAGTTATAACCTTTTACTTATAATTTGCGCCAGCTTTATTAATACCCAGAATCACTTTTAAAATATCTTAATTGCCCTTCGTACAGTATATGGCTATAGTGGTTTAAATTAATAGGAAACCCTTCGCCCCGTCCTTAAAGATTATAGAATTATAGGAAATATTAGCGTTCTTATTAGCGATAATTCCACTATAAATAATACGCTTTATTGTATAATGGCAACTTATCTTAGTATAGAGAATTAAATTAACTAGAATTAGACTTTCCAACGGCTCTGCTGTATAGGCTATATCCTTAATCTTATTACTAAAGCTTTTCTCTTTACTAATAATAGCGAAGAGTAACTTATAGAATTATATAATAGAAAAGATAAATTAGGAGAAGAGTTAGATAATAAACGCCAAAAAGAGAGAGCAAATTTAATAAGAGCGAAGATAGGTATTATAGGGAAGATCTATAATCTTATTATTTATATCCGTGCCTCGCCTAATCGTATAAATAAGTTTAAAGCACTCTCCGGAAAGTTAATCCCCCTAGGTAATTATATAAGATAGAACAGCTAGTTCCGTATACTTTATATTATACTTAAGACGAAAGTTCTTAATGCGCTTTAGAACTATACTAAAGCGTATATTTATAAGGGTACGATTAATAAAAGAGATAAGCTTACTCTTTCTAATATTGCTCTCTGTCGTATAATAGAGCAATTTCTCTCTATTTTTAAGAGTGCGACTCTATTTCTTAAAGGTTAACAAGTAATAATTAAACGGGTTCTTAAAGTTATTAAGATTATTAGAGAATATCTTAAAATCTCTTTAGTATATCGTATAATAACATTTGACACAATGCAATCGCCCGCCAAAGAAACCTGCGAAACAAGCCCAATAGAGCTCCCACGAGCTCCAGAGGACTATAGAAACCCTTCCTATTAAAACCACACACCCCAATTTGGCGTTAGTGGAGGTATACGTGGTGTTTTCTAATATATAGCCCCTAAAACTAGATTATAATAAATAAACAAACCCCTAACCCTAACCTCCCTAACCACCCTAATTAAACAGCGCGCCTTTTAAGAATACGTTTTATAGACTATACAAACCGCAGAATAAACCTAGTAGGCACTATAGAAACGATCTCTTAATGTAGACAAGGAGCGCTTTACTATGCTCTCCTTCCTTACTACCGCGATTACAACCCTCTAAATAGCCTTTATTACGTTGGCGGAGCTTATCTAGACTTAAGGAACCTAGGAGCAATATGTCTAGGATATAAAGGCAATCCAGACAGATATTGGCGCCCTTAGGAAGGCCGTAACGATGGCTATAAAAAGCGGACCGACGTTTATAGGCCCGCTATTGTACGCACACGTTGCTGCCACTATACCTATAATGCCCCAAGCTATAAGATAAGTTGCCTATAAACCTATAGAAGTATATAAGATTATAATCCGTATAGGCGACGCCGCCAACTATAAGGAAACCTTAAAGTAGAATAGCTAAGCCCTAGTATATAAACTCCAGGCTATAGGACCCCTAGACACCCACAGAATATAGGCCGTAAAGAAGTTATAAAGCGGTAACGTTAGGGCGTATATTACGGATAAAGATGTAAAAGATAGGTTGCTATAAGAAATAGAGTAGACGAAGGTCCTTAGACGATCTGCTACACTAGCTGTTCCGCTAATACTAGTAGAGGTCTATATAGTACCTATAAGCCTTACCATCTAAGGCCTAAAGGCTAAGTAGATAATAGAAGATATAATAAAGCAGAACTATACTATAGCGGGGCTTATAGTAGAAAGGCTGGCGTGGAAAAGGCTAGGAAGAGTCCAAACGGGATAAAAGGTTAAATTGTTACTTATTATGGGTATATAGTTAAAAGAGTTAGCAAATATGCTATTTAATTAGGGCCTCTTCTTAGGAGGAGATTACTACCTAGTTATAAGGTATAAGACAATATTCCTAGTAACGCAGTGTTTTAAATACTAAGGCTTTAACTATATAGCTAAGAGTTGCAGAAGAGAAGCTAGATGCGGATACTACGCTAGGTAATATAATACTAGCGAATATATAGGAGACCTACCTAAAAAGTATATTAACTATAAAGTAGACTATAAGGTATAGAATAGGGCATATAGTATTAAGCGGATATAGTAGGAGAAGGCTATAGTAATTAGGGCCTATACACCAACACACTACGCAGGCACCTATAAGGCACCTACAAGTGGATAGTAATCACAATTATAGTACGAAATTACTACTAAGGAGGCCCTATAATAAGCTAAGAAAAGGAAGCTAAAGAAGATAGTTACGTAAGAGAGCTCTATATAGGCAGAGGAAGCCCCCTAAAAGGTCGGCCGGCCGTAGACTTTTAATTATTTTAGGAAGGAAATAGGCCAGAGGACCCTCTAATTAATACTCTAAACAGTACTATATAGTAGTATACACGCCCTAATTTAAATCCTAGTAACCTAGGAGCCCCTACTAAATATAGAGTTTAATATAGAGGTAGAAGTAGAAGCCTAGATCTAGAGAGAGGTATCTAAAGGCTCTAAAACTACGTTATAAGGAAGCAAACGGACGCCAAAAGGCACCGACTTAGCTAACTTAGAGGCCAGCATAGATCTCTTATATTAGGACACTAGAAAATACTTATAATTATATAGTATAACACTAATAATAGTAGGAACGGCGTACTGCTCTACTTTCTACAGGAGGTGGAGCAGGCGGACCCCTAGCTAGATATATTAGCCATCTAGGAGCTGTGGCGGAGAGACTAAGGAAATATAATATATACTACAAAATCCTACTACCTAGTATACGCGGGAGTAGGTAATATAAGGGTCTGCTTTTATATAAATAAGACTATTAATATAAATAAGTGGGCGCCTATACACTACTTAGCGGACGCATATATAATTAAGCTAGAGGGCTACGAGAGGACTATCTAGATTTATAATATTTATAACCCCTAATAGACGAATAGTAGTATCTATATACTACTAGAGCTACTAAGGGCCAAAGGAGAATATATACTATTAGGTAATTTTAATCTACACTACCCCTTTTAGGGGGGTGTAATAGTAATATACGTAGATAACGCGGCGGATAACCTTATCCGCGCTATAGAGGTAGTTAACCTAAGCCTAGCCACTAAGGCGGGCATAGAGACGTAGGCAAAGGGCATATTAAGGAGCACGCTAGACTTGGTATTTACCTCCCCCTAGATTACTAATAGGCTACTATAGAGCTAAAGATAAGACCGCTGGCATATAGGGTCTAACCACTTTCCTATTACTATAGAGGTGGATATAGAGACGCTAGAGGGGCCCCCCTTACCTAGGAGACCGCTATAGAAGAAGGCTAATTAGAAGGCGGTGTAGAGTAAGCTAGAGGGCTGACTCTAGCCCCTATATAGACTCCCGTACGATATAAAAGATAAACTAAACGCGTTAGTAGAGGCTATACACTAGGCGATTAAAAACACTATAGTAAAAATAGTGTTTAACATACGGCCCTTGCCGTAAGCCTCTAAAGCATGGTTAAAGAAATATATAGAAGTGGTAAAGGAAACCTAATAGGCCTTTAGGGCGTAGAAGGTCTCTTAGTTAGTACCTAACTAAATTAAATATAGAGTTGCATAGAATAAGAAGAAAAGGGTAATCTAATAAGAGGCTAATAAGCTATAAAGGAGGACTGTTAAAAAGTTAATAAACAACCCTAAAGGGATATAGAGGATGGTAAAATAGGCGTATATAGCGGACGGGAAGCCAAAGGCCCTACTATAGTTTTCTCCTATTAGTAGACTAGAAGAGGAGACCCTACACTATAATAATAAGGAGAAGGCTATTATCCTTATAGAGCAGTTCTTTCTACTGCTAGTAGAGGCGGACCTTAGTAATATACTAGGGTTTATATACCCAGAGCCGTAAATAGTAAAGGAAGTAGTTAAGGAGGAGGATATTATTACGGCCCTAAAGGGGCTTGCCCCTAATAAGGCCCTAGGTTTAAAGAAGATTACTAATTAATTCCTTAAGATATGCGGAGAGCAGCTAGCCCCAGTACTGGCTAAACTCTTTAGCAGCTGTATAGTAATTGGATATTACCTAAAACTATTTAAAGACTCTATTATAGTAGTTCTCTAGAAACCGTAAAATCCATTCTATACCACGGCAAAGGCCTACCGGCTAATTGCGCTGCTTAATACTATTAGGAAGCTACTTAAGAGAATAGTAGCTAGCTAACTATCTAAAATTGCGGAGGAGACGGGTATACTACTAGCTAGTTAGATAGGAGTAAGGCTAGGGCGCTTAATATAGATAGTACTAGAGCTACTAACCTAACAGGTATATACGGTATAGAGAAGTAACCTAAACCTAGTAGCCTTATTACTTAGCCTTAATATTTCTAGGGCCTTTAACTAAGTCTTCTATAAAAGAATAATCTATAATATAAAGGCCTANGCTATACCCTACTAGATAATATAGTTTATAAAGTCCTTCCTTAAGGATTAAATAATAANGCTCTTAATTAGAGGATATATAGTATAAATAATATAAATAAACACTGGTATACCCTAAGGCTTAGCGCTATCGCCAATCCTGTTCCTCTTTTTTGCCTATATACTCCTACTAGAGCTATAAGGGGGAACTACTACGGCAGTTGGATTTGTTAATAACTCTAATATACTAACGTATAGCAAGACTACGGAGAAAAACTGCAGAACTATAGAAAGGGCGCATAAGGTATATATAGCGTAGGCACGCCAGTATAGGGTAGTATTTGCCCCTAAAAAGTACTACCTTATCCATTTTATAAGGAGCCATAAGAAGTTTAATATAAAGGCTATAGCTAATATACATGGCTTTACGGAAGGCCTAGTTAGTAACCTACGTATATTAGGGGTATAGGTTAACTTAAAGCTTAAATAGGGACCGTACGTTAACATTGTTAAGACGAAGGTAATTACCTAAATAGCCGCACTAACCTGGCTCACGGCCTCTATATAGGGCGCCTCCTTCTAAAAAGCGCGGATAGTATACTCTGCCGTAGTCTAGCTAGTAATCTTATATAGATATAGCACCTAGTACTTGCCACCAGAGTAGATAAAATCTAAGAAAATAAGTAAAACTAAGCTGCGCCAGCTGGGCGTAGTATAAAACCTATACCTCCGCACTATTACAGGGGCGTATAAATTAACGCTAATAATAGTATTAAAGTACGAGACGGGGTTTCTACCGCTTTAAATACACCTTAAAGAGCTAGCTATAGCCTATACGGAGAGGACACTAAAAGGACTAGCAAGAGAGTATATTAAAAGGGAGTGCAATACTATACGGGCTATAATAGCCTACTAACTCCGGCCTAGAATAAAGCTACTAATGCGGCCCACTAGATAGGATAAGCTTAAGAAGATAGCGGCCGCTATTTTAGGGATAGATATACGGCTAATGGAATTATCTAAAGCGCAGTATAAGAGAAGTAGAAGGGCTAGGGTATAAGAGGCGTTTAAGGAGTAGTGGAAAAGGGAATAGGAAAAGTACTAAAGCATGCTTACCTACTATACGATAGCTTAGGCCGAGCTATAGAATAAGGAAGTCTTTAAACGCTACGCGAGGCTTATAAAGGTAAAGAGCATAATTAATACGCTACTTAGAACCGAGTATATAGGGCTTAATAGATACCTCTACTACTAAAAAGTACTAGGGTACCTAACTCCGGCCTGCCTATGCGGCTATAGCCAACAATTAATAATATACGTAGTGGTGTTCTACCCTAGGCACGCTGCTAGCTAAGTGGAAATATATTACTATACTAGAATATCCTTATATAAGGAGCTCCTAACTAAGCTAAAGGCTGCTAAGGTAGTTATGGACTAGTTTATATAGACAAACCTCTTACTATACCTTTTATTTACTAGAGAGCTAGCTAGGGTAAAGAGAGAAGACTAGGAAGTACTTTAAGAGGCAAAGGATAAATACTATAGGGATGGCAGAATATAGTAGAATTTTGTAAATAGTAACCTAGTAGAAGTTGGCAGAACTCTAGTAACCCAGCAGAATTTGGTAGAACTTATTAACCTAGCAGAACTTAGTAGAATTTAGTAACCTAATAGAAGTTGGCAGAATTTTAGCAACCTAATAGAATTTAGTAGAGTTTTAGCAACCTAATAGAATTTAGTAGAGTCTTGGCAACCTAACAGAATTTGGTAAAATCTTGGCAACTTAGCAGAATCTAATAACCTAATAGAAGTTGGCAGAACTTTGGCAACCTAGTAGAATTTAACAGAATTTGGTAACCTAGTAGAATTTAGTAAAGGTTAATATCCTAATAGAACTTAATAAAACTTAGCAAGGTATAGAGCTGCGTACGTTAACGTAGATGTAAACGACGGAACCTTCTATACTACTACTAGCCTTATAGGCCACTAGCCTACGCCCTACCTAGATAACTAAAGCAGCCAGGAACGGAACCCAGGCCCTAGCTATATACCCCACTAGATAGACCCAGGAGTACGCATTAAGATGGCTTTTCTGTAGCGCCTTAAAGAGACGTCTACTCGTGCTTAGCCGTTACTAATTAGAAGAGAGGCTATATAGGCCGTATAATAAGAGAAGGAGAGGTTTTATCCGGCCCTAGTGGTACGGTTCCCCCCTTATATATATATATATATATATACCCATATAGACCCGCTATATAGACCTTAACAGGAGCCGCAACAGCGTAATTAAATATTATAACATAATATATATCGTATAATAATATTAATTGCTTTTACTAATTTAAGTAGAAAGAAAACTAATAGCTTAAAAATCGAATTAAATATATAAAGGCTAAGTTCGACTTCTATGCTTTAAAGCTAAATTAATCGCCTTACTACGCTGCGGCTTATATTCTTTATCTAAAATATTATATAACCTAGTTTAAGGATATAGACGATAGTCTTATTAATCTATATATCGCCTATAAACTTAAAGTCTAAAGCCTTTAAAATAAATCCCACTAAGAGAATTGATTCTTCTTTTAATTGTATAATAGCCTTTAAAAACTAGCTAATTCTTTAGGTAATTAGGCCTAGCCTCTAAATTAGTTTAAGAAACTTTATTAAAATATAAAGTAAAAATACACGCGACCTTAAAGTTAAGATGAATTTAATAATTACTGTAATAAAGCAGCGTCGTACGACATTAAGATGCCTGTATTAAAGTAGTAGTTATAAGATATATAGCGAAAACGATGGCCATAGCTTTTGCGCTAGGCAATTAAGATCCTATTAATCCCATTAATAAGTAATAAGCTAGAGAGAATCTTTTTAGGAGGTCATTATACGGTTACTTAGGATAAGACGTTAATAACGGCAGTAATATTAAAGCAATTAGAATGCGGAAGAGATTAGAAAAGGGGAGACCTACTTTAAGATAATTTTTAGGAGGACGTTATATGATATTATGGGAAAGGATGCAGCTTAGAATAGGAGAAATTTTAAGGAGTAGTTATACGAGAAGAAAGGGCAGAAAGGAGATAATATAATATTAATTAGATTTTCCGCCACCCTAATCGTATAATAGGATTTTTATTTATTTTTTATTTAAAAAAAAGCTTTTTCTATAAAGTAATAAGGCTCTATTATAATATAAGGCTGCGTAGGGCTGGTTATTTTAAATTTTAACCCAATATTGGCAATATTATATTGCCGATATATTGCTAATAACCGATATCTTATCGGTTCGTATTAGTTCGTATCGGTGCCAGCTCTGTGGGTGGCTGTCTTGTCTAGGTGGCTAAGACATTATAGGCAGCTGCATTTATATATTATTAAATTTTTTTTAAATAATAATAGTAGGCAAAAGATACTAGGAAGCGTATAAGAAAAAAAAGCAATATAGCTATAGTTATATAGGCGTAGATCTAAGAAAGGAGGCTTATATTTTTGTAAAAATAGCTAAAGAGTTTGTAGATTAATATAAAAGGAGTCTATAAGATGTAAAGAGGAGCTTAAAAAAGGTATAGAAAGCGTTAATAGTTATAAATAAGGCCGCTATTAAGAAGAACATACTAGAAGCTTATATAGTGGCTATTAAAGGAGTAAAGGAGGTATAATTAATAATAGAGGCCCTAGTGACGCTATAGAAGTAGTAAAAGGACTCCTCTACTATAGCTATAGAGATTATAACTTACTTTAAGGCTCTATAAAACACTGTAAGGGCCTTAAAGAAGGATTCTTAATAAGCTATATAGTCTATATAGGAAGAGAATAAGGAGGAAGGGTTAGATAGATTAAGTGGAAATAGGGTATTAAATAAGGACAATTCTAAAATAGATAACGTGGGGTTAATTAAGGAGTAATTAGTACTTAAAATACTATAAAACGTTAATATAGAGCCTCTTTTATATATATAAAAAGCTTTATACTACGTAGTAATATTATAATACTATACAATACTTTATACTAGTATTTTACCTATAATTGGGCATCTAGTTAGAATTTTAATATTCTAAACTGTTATAACCCTATTATATACGTTATACTTAATTAGATATACAGTAAACCTAATTAGGAAGGCGGTAGGGCCCTACTGTTATAACTATGCCGACTATTATAACTCTATTCTATTTATTGCCCAATTTAATCCCTTTTTAGGTCTATATAGACTACTACCTTTCTATATAGGAAAAAGCCCTATAAGGGGAAAAACCTAAGTATTTCCTTTCTGCTGGTCTTACGCGCTTCGCTTTCGCCTAACTAGTATATCTTTATATCTTTTAGTCTACCTTATATACTATACTTTTTAGATATATTAGACGATTTAAAAGGGGGGAAGGATATAGTAGAAGGGTTTAGTAATTTGCTAGTGTACAGCCTATAGCTAGGCGGGGGGTATTTAGTTATTAAGGGGCTAGAATAGGGCGTATTCTTTAATATCCTCCTATTAGATCTTATATGCTATTTAAAACTACTAAAGGATTTTCTAGCTAATAGGCTATTTTATTACTACTTATAGGCTCCTACTTATAGAGAGTATTTAGGTAATATAATTTATACCTACGCTAGTAAGTAGCTAGTCCCTTACTAAGTGGTGGCTATAGAATAGTAGTATATAGCGCACTAACTAAATAGGCCATCTATATATATATTAAGGTATAGTATTTAGGATATAGATGCTTAATAGCTATATACTTAGCCTTAAGACCTCCGTCTATAGTAAGAAAGCATTTATAAATTCTATATTTATTAGTCCTTTATATAGGAGGAGAGTTAGTACTAACTATAGGGTATTCTATATAGTTGCGTCTTATATTTTTACTACCTCCTTCTATTATCGCTTCTATTTAAGATATGCTTATCTTATAATTAGTATAGTAAATCTTTATCTATACTAGTAGCCTTCTATTCTCTATTACCATTATAGCGCTTTACTAGTATAGCACTAGGTCTTCGCCTAGTAGGCTAATAAATTCTATATTTTTCTTTCTTTCTTTACCGCTTATAGGTAGAGGGCTTCTTAGCTAATATACTTAGGTATATTACCCCTTTAAGGGGCCCGCGTTTCTTATATATGTTTTAGAATTTAGTATATCTTTTCTTCTACTAAGTGGCCTTATACTACAACTGGTTTTTATATAGCGGTTATATTAATATATAGGTCTAGTAGTAGGACTACTACTTTACGTTTAAGTACGGCATGTAGTGTTTTTCTATAGGCACTAGTTTTATAGCTTAACTAGTAGCGCTAGTAAGCTTTTTACTAGCACCTTACCGTCTAGTCCTAAGCCCTAAATCTAGGAGCCGTATAGTATTATTAGCCTTACCGCTAGTATATATAGTAGTCGTGTATATCTAAAAGAGGGTCACTATATTAAGGTAGTAATTTAAAATACCGCTAATAATACTGCTACTCCCTTATAGGTTGCCTATATAATATATTTATTCTAGTTTAGTCTAGAGTTTATCTAGACTCTTAGGACCTTAAGGGTAGTTTCTAGTTTTACTTTATATCCCTAGATATTTACTATTAAGACTAGGTTATTATTTACCCTCCTTTTCCTTATAAAGTAGATAATCTAGTATTTATTTAGTATAAATTTAAAGCCGTATTATTTTGCCTATATAATACACCTATAATATATCTAGTTTAGCCTAATACAGTTTTCTACTACTATGTTTCCCTATATAATTAGGTTTATATTATTAATAAATCCTAGAGCTATTATATTTTAACTATTATTATATATCTCTAATAGTTTAGATGTAAAGAAAAGGAATAGGATTAGTAATAGAGGTAATCCCTATAGGATACCTATAGGTATAGGTATTAATTCGCTTTTATAGCCCTTAATTATAATCTTTATAGTATGCACCGTTAAAAAGGTTTAAATAAACTTAATTATCTAGTCTAGTAGGCCTTTATTTCTTAGAATCTATAAAAGTCTCTTATATAATATATTATTAAAGGCTCTGCTTAGGTCTAGGCTTAATATAAATATAATATATTGTAACCGACTACCTAGACTGTGCTGAGACATAAGATTATAGCCTGGAAGGCTGCATCAACACTACTTTTATATGCCTCGTATACCTCGTATATGGTTAAAATCGAGTTATAGACCCTACGGTTATGACTCTACATTTATGTATATATTCTAACTGATTTCCATAGGTTTTAAATCAAGTTGCTCGTTTAATCCATATACTGCAAAGCTTATATATATCCTAGGCAAGCTTGCTATACTACTTAAATACTAAAGGTAATTAGGGAGAGGGCTAAGAGGGCTAACCGTTTCTTTTTTACGCCTATTTATATCTACGATAGCAGCTTCTTATATACGTTTTATAACTATCTTTTCTAAAAGCTTTCCTATAGTATTTTTTGGGTAATTAGTTAGTAGCTTTCTAGAAGAAAGTTGTTGTTTTTCTTTACCTTTTACAAGACGACTGTAGTTATTGTTTTAAAGTATTTAGGTAGTTTACCTCTTTAGAGGTGGGTAGTTACGGCGTTAGTAAATAGTATTACTACTGCTTCTACTACGGCTTTAAGTACCTTATTTAAAATCTTATTAGGCCCTAGCGCTTTACTGCTAACAAGCTTTTATATAGCGTTCTTAATTTTTTTAACTAATATTATATAGCTTATTTTAATAGGTAATGGGTAAGATTAACTACTAATATTTTATAGGTCTACTTGGCCCGTGTATAAAAAAACCTTTTTACTAGTAGTTTTTTCCTTATTATTATTTATATACTAGTCCTATTCTATTTAGCGGAGTATAGGTAAATAGGGGTTTTCTAACGTCTCTGTAGAGACTTGCCTACTCTACTTTAATATACGCTAAAGTCCTTTATTATATAGTTTAGTAGGGTTTAAGGCAATCCTCCTAGGAATTAGCGCTAGTTATTTCTACCCTCTTTCCATATTATTTTCTTAAGCCTACTATTTAGGGCCTTGTAGCTTTATTAGTAGTAGGCTTTACGTATTATACTATACTATTACCTTACCCTTTTTACGCCTATAAGTAACTAGGCTACTTTTAGCAACTATTTATAGCGGGCGTGTTTACTAGGCTAGGCGTTTAGGTAGTATTCTTTTAAGTAGTTATTTATAATCCTTTAAATATCCTTTAGTAATACTTAGGGCGTAGCAGCTAACCTATTAGTAATTTACTATATATACTTTTCCTAGTTAAGTTTCTTAGTAACGTATCTTTAGTAGGTTTATTACACTAGCGCGGCGATATTAAGTATTATCTGTATAGGTATATAGTCTATAGTATTTACCTATATATCTTCTAGGCCGTAAAACTCTAGTTAGTTTATAAGTATTTCTTATATAAATATAAGGTTAATTATACTTTCTTAGGTTCCTCTTTTCTAGGTAGGTTTACTAATTAGAGTAGTTAGGGTAAGGCCTTACGTTTTTAGCTCGTTTAGTAGATAGATTACCTATACTTTAACTATAGCCTATTATCCTCCCTATAGTGTATAGTATACGTTAAAATCCCTTAGGACTATTACGTCGCCTTCTACTATATTAATAGCCTATTAAAGTAGACTATATATAGTAATTTAGGGGTTATTACCCCTTAGGTTATAAACGTTAATTATACTAATTTAGTCGTCTATACCACTTTTAATATAGCTTTATAACAACCACTATGCAATCGCCCGCTAAAGAAACCTGCAAAACAAGCCTAATAGAGCTCCCACGAGCTCTAGAGGACTATAGAAACCCTTCCTATTAAAACCACACACCCCAATTCGGCGTTAGTGGAGGTATATATAGTGTTTTCCAATATATAGCCCCTAAAACCAGATTATAATAAACAAATAAACCCCTAGCCCTAACTATCCTAACCACCCTAATTAAATAGCGCGCCTTTTAAGAACGTATTCTATAGACTATATAAACCGCAGGATAAACCTAGTAGGCACTATAAAAACGATCTCTTAATGCAAACAAGGAGCGCTCCACCATACTCTTCTTCCTCACCACTATAATTATAACCCTTTAGACAGCCTTTACTATATTAGCGGAGCTTATCTAAACCTAAGGAACCTAGGAGCAATATGCCTAGGATATAAAGGCAATCTAAACAGATATTGGCGCCCTTAGAAAGGCTATAATAATAGCTATAAAGAGCGGACCGACGTCTATAGGCCCACTATTGTATATATACGTCGCTGCCACTATACCTATAATGCCCTAAGCTATAAGACAAGTTACCTATAAACCTATAAAAGTATATAAAATTATAATCTATATAGGCAACACCACTAACTATAAGGAAACCTTAAAGTAGAATAGCTAAGCCCTAGTATATAAACTCTAGGCTATAGAACCCCTAGATACCTACAAAATATAGGCTATAAAGAAGTTATAAAGCGGTAACGTTAGGGCGTATATTATAGATAAAGATATAAAAGATAGGTTACTATAAGAAACAAAGTAAACGAAGGTCCTTAGACGCTCTGCTATACTAGCTATTCTACTAATACTAGTAGAGGTCTACGCGGTATCTACAAGCCTTACTATTTAAGGCCTAGAGGCTAAGCAAATAATAGAAGATATAATAAAGTAGAACTATACTATAGCGGGGCTTATAGTAAAAAGGCTGGCGTAGAAAAGGCTAGGAAGAGTCCAAACGGGATAAAAGGTTAAATTATCACTTATTATAGGTATACAGTTAAAAGAGTTAGTAAATGCGTTATTTAATTAGGGCCTCTTTCTAGGAGGAGACTACTACCTAGTTATAAGGCATAAGATAACGTTTCTAGTAACGCAATGCTTTAAATGCTAAGGCTTTAACTATATAGCTAAGAGTTATAGAAGAGAAGCTAGATATAGACGCTGTGCTAGGTAATATAATACTAGCGAATATATAGGAGACCTATCTAAAAAGTATATTAACTATAAAGTAGACCATAAGGTATAAAATAGGGCATATAGTATTAAGCAGACATAGTAAGAGAAGGCTACAGCAATTAGGGCCTATATGCCAACACACTATATAGGCACCCATAAGGCACCTACAAGCAGATAACAATCACAATTATAGTATAAGATTACCACTAAGGAGGTCTTACAATAAGCTAAGAAAAGGAAGCTAAAGGAAATAGTTATATAAGAAAGCTCTACATAGGCAGAGGAAGCCCTCTAGAAGGTCAGCCGGCTATAAACTTTTAATTATTCTAAAAAGGAAATAGGCTAAAGGACCCTCTAATTAACACTCTAAATAGCACTATATAGTAGTATACACGCCCTAATTTAAATCCTAGTAATCTAAGAGCCCTTACTAAATATAGAGTTTAATATAGAGGTAGAAGCAGAAGCCTAAATCTAAAAAGAGGCATTTAAAGGCTCCGAAACTACGTTATAAGGAAGTAAATAGATGCTAAAGGGCACCAACTTAGCTAACTTAGAGGCCAGCATAGACCTCTTATATTAGGATACTGGAAAATACTTATAATTATATAGTATAACACTAATAACAGTAAGAACGGCGTACTGCTCTATTTCCTATAAGAGGTAAAGTAGGCAAACCCCTAGCTAGATATATTAGCCATCCAAGAGCTATAGTAAAGGGACTAAAGAAATATAATATATACTATAAAATCCTACTACCTAGTATATACGGGAGTAGGTAATATAAGGGTTTGCTTTTATATAAATAAGGCTATTAATATAAACAAGTAGGCGCCTATATACCACTTAGCGGATATATATATAATTAAGCTAAAGGGCTACGAGAGGACTATCCAGATTTATAATATTTATAATCCTTAATAGACGAACAGTAATATCTATATACTACTAGAGCTACTAAGGGCTAAAGGAGAACATATACTGTTAGGTAATTTTAATCTACACTACCCCTTCTAGGGGGGTATAATAGTAATATATACGGACAACGCGGCGGATAACCTTATCCGCGCTATAGAGGCAGCTAGCCTAAGCCTAGCCACTAAGGTAGGCATAGAGATGTAGGTAAAAGGTATATTAAGGAGCATACTAAACCTAGTATTTACCTCCCCCTAGATCACTAATAGGCTGCTATAAAGTTAAAGACAAAACTGCTAGTATATAGGGTCTAACCACTTTCTTATTATTATAGAGGTTAATATAGAGATACTAAAGGGGCCCCCCTTACCTAAAAAACCGCTATAGAAGAAAGCTAATTAGAAGGTAGTGTAGAGTAAGCTAAAGGGCTAACTTTAGCCCCTATATGGACTCCTATACAATATAAGAGATAAACTAAATATACTAGCGGAGGCTATATACTAAGCAATTAAGAATATTATAGCAAAAACAGTACCTAATGCGCGGCCCTCGCCGTAAGCCTCTAAAGTATAGTTAGAGGAATATATAGAAGTAGTAAAGGAAACACAATAGGCCTTCTAGGCATAGAAGGTCTCTTAGTTAATACCTAACTAGATTAACTATAGAGTTGTATAGAATAAAAAGAAAAGGGTAATCTAATAAGAGGCTAATAAGCTATAGAGGAGGACCGTTAAAAAGCTAATAAATAACCCTAAAGGGATATAGAGGATAGTAAAATGGGCGCGTATAACGGACGGGAAGCCAAAGGCCCTACTATAGTTTCCTCCTATTAGTAGACTAGGAGAGGAGACCCTATACTATAATAATAAGAAAAAGGCCACTATCCTTATAGAGCAGTTCTTTTTACTACCGGTAGAGGCGGACCTTAATAGTATACTAGGGTTTATATACCTAGAGCCGCGAATAGTAAAGGAAGTAGTTAAAGAGGAGGATATTATTACGGCCCTAAAGGGGCTTGCCCCTAATAAGGCCCTAGGTCTAAAGAAGATTACTAATTAATTCCTTAAGACGTACGGAAAGCAGCTAGCCCTAGTACTAGCTAAACTCTTTAGCAGCTATATAGTAATTAGACATTACCCAAAACCGTTTAAAAACTCTATTATAGTAGTCCTCTAAAAACTATAGAAGCTATCCTACACCACGGCAAAGGCCTACTAGCTAATTACGCTGCTTAATACTATTAGGAAGCTACTTAAGAGAATAGTAGCTAGCTAACTATCTAAAATTATAAAGAAGACGGGTATACTACTAGCTAGTTAGATAGGAGTAAGGCCGGGGCGCTTAATATAAATAGCACTAGAGCTACTAACCTAATAGGTATATATAGTATAGAGGAGTAACCTAAACCTAGTAGCCTTATTACTTAGCCTTAATATTTCTAGGGCCTTTAACCAAGTCTCCTATAAAAGAATAATCTATAATATAAAGGCCCAAGCCGTACCCTATTAGATAGTATAGTTTATAAAGTCCTTCCTTAAGGATTAAACAACGAGGCTCTTAATTAGAGGATATATAGCATAAATAATATAAACAAACACTAGTATACCCTAAGGCTCAGCGCTATCGCCAATCCTATTCTTCTTTTTTACCTATATACTTCTACCAAAGCTATAAGGGGGAACTACTATAGTATTTAGATTTATTAACAACTATAATATACTAACGTATAGTAAGACTATAGAGGAAAACTATAGAACTATAGAAAGGGCGCATAAGGTATACATGGCGTAGGCACGCTAGCATAAGGTAGTATTTACCCTTAAAAAGTACCACTTTATCCATTTTATAAGGAGCTATAAGAAGTTTAATATAAAGGCTATAGCTAATATATATAGCTTTACGGAAGGCCTAGTTAGTAACCTATATATATTAGGGGTACAGGTTAACTTAAAGCTTAAATAGGGACCGTATGTTAATATTATTAAGACAAAGGTAATTACCTAAATGGCCGCACTAACCCGTCTTATGGCCTCTATATAGGGCGCCTCCTTCTAAAAGGCGCGGATAATATACTCCGCCGTAGTCCAGCCGGCAATCTTATATAGATATAATACCTAATACTTACCACTGGAGTAAATAAAGCCTAAGAAGATAAGTAAAACTAAGCTACGCCAGCTAGGTATAGTATAAAACCTATACCTCTACACCATTGCGGGGGCGTATAAATTAACGCTAATAGTAGTACTAGAGTATAAAACGGGGTTTCTGCCGCTATAAATACACCTTAAAGAGCTAGCTATAGCCTACGCAGAAAGGACGTAGGAAGGACTAGTAAGAGAGTATATTAAGAGGGAGTATAACACTATATAGGCCATAATAGTATACTAACTCCGGCCTAGAATAAAGCCACTAATATAGCCTACTAGACGGGATAAGCTTAAGAGAATAGCGGCCGCTATTTTAGGGACAGATATATAGCTAATAGACCTATCTAAAGCGCAGTATAAGAGAAGTAGAAGGGCTAGGGTATAAGAGGCGTTTAAGGAGCGGTGGAAAAGGGAATAGGAAAAGTATTAGAGTACGCTTACCCACTATATAACGGCCTAGGCCGAGCTATAAAATAAGGAAGTCTTTAAACGCTATATAAGGCTTATAAAGGTAGAAAGTATAATTAATATACTGCTTAGAACTAAGTATATAGGGCTTAACAGATACCTTTACTACTGAAAAGTACCAGGGTACCTAACTCCGGCCTGCCTATACAGCCACAGCTAACAATTAATAATGTATATAGTGGTATTCTACCTTAGGCACGCTACTAGCTGGGCGGAAATATATTACTATACTGGAATATCCTTATATAAAGAGCTCCTAACTAAGCTAAAAGCTACTAAGGTAGTTATGGACTAGTTTATATAAATAAACCTCTTACTACACCTTTTATTTACTAGAGAGCTGGCTAAGGTAAAAAGAGGAGGCTAGGAAGTGCGTTAAAAGGCGGAGGATAAATACTACAGGAATAGTAAAATATAGTAGAATTTTACAGATAGCAACCTAGTAGAAGTTAGTAAAACTTATTAACCTAGTAGAATTTAGCAGAATTTAACAACCTAATAGAAGTTAGTAGAATTTTAGCAACCTAATAGAATTTGGCAGAGTTTTAGCAACCTAATAGAATTTAGTAGAATTTTAGCAACCTAGTAGAATCTAATAACCTAATAAAAGTTGGCAGAACTTTAGCAACCTAGTAGAATTTAACAGAATTCGGTAACCTGGTAGAATTTAGCAAAGGTTAACATCCTAATAGAACTTAATAAAACTTAGTAAGGTACAGAGCTATATATGTTAACGTAGATATAAATAAAGGAACCTTCTACACCACTACTAGCCTTATAAGCTACTAGCCTACGCCCTACCTAGATAACTGGAGCAGCTAGGAACGGAACCTAGGCCCTAGCTATATACCCTACCGGACAGACCCAGGAGTACGCATTAAGATAGCTTTTTTATAACGCTTTAAAGAGACGTCTACTCGTGCTTAGCAGTTACTAATTAGAAAAGAGGCTATATAGGCCGCATAATAAGCTATATAGGCCGTATAATAAGAGAAGGAGAGGTTTTATCCGGCCCTAGTGGTACGGTTCCCCTCTTATACATATATATATATAGACCCATATAGACCCGCTATATAGACCCTAACGGGAGCCGTAACAGCGTAATTAAATATTATAACATATACCAATTCAGTCCCTATTAGTAGCTATTTATAGTTTATCTATATTGGGGCTAATATTATAATAGCTCTATACCTATATATTAATACATTAACTAATTAAAAAGTATATATAGGTAGCTATATTTGCTTTATATAGAAGATAGTATCCTTTTAATTGGTATATTTTACGTATTTGCTTATTATAAGCCGGTTCTTATAGTGAGGGCTATTATCTAATATTCTTTTAGGTTTAGGCTGTTAAATAAAAGACGTATTACTCTATAGTTTAAGTATCCGCAGTTATATTATACTATTATTAGTCTTTTTATAGTATAGGTTAGTCTAGTAACTTATAGGTATTATCCGTTTACCTTTAGGGCGTCTTATCTAGAGTTATTATAATTAGGATTCTTTATTAAGATAGGTCTTTAGTGGTATTAGTACTGCCTTATAGACGTCCTACGCTCCACTTTACTACTAGTTAGGTAGAAAGTGCCCCTATTAAGGTAAGTATCTTAAATCTTTTTCTTTATATAACTATTTAGCCGCTATTACCTATTACGGTTAGCTCTTTCTCCTTATATACATTTCCTTATAGTATGGCTATAACCTAGTATAGTTAGGCTTATTTTATCCTAGTAGATTCTAAGTATACCTAGAAGGTCTTATATATCGTTTTCTACTATACTATATATTTTTTACTATAGTTTATATATCTAGCTCCCTTATTATTAGGGCAGTCCTTTATTTTATATATATTGGCGCACTACCTATATCTTTTCTATCTTCCGTATATGCTCTAGGTATAGCCCTACTACTAATATTTAAAGCATTAGTAGACTTAGGCTGCGTAGTAGTATAGCTAGGCTTTATACTAGAGGCTATTTATAACTATACCTTTATAGGCTACTACCGCCTATATTTCCTAGGTTAGTAGGTTAATTATTAAATACCGCGTGTTTTAACCCTTTAAAATCCTGGCAATACCCCTATATATATTATACGTACTTTATAAAGCTATACGATTCTAAATATTATAATTCTTAGGACTAGTTTTTTAGTGGCCTCTATTATCTTTTAAATAAGTTCTAAGTTTATAGCGCCTTACCCGCTTTCTACTTATATATTAAGGGGTACTCTAACTACTTTAACTAAGCAGTTTTAGCGGGGGATCTTATACTTAGGGGTATCTCCCTAAATAATAGCCTAGTCCTTTACCTCTTAATTAGAGAGTATAATTTTTATATTACTACTATATAGGACCTTTACTGCTATTGCTTTTAGTATATATACTTTAGTTAATATAAGGAGCTATTCTAGCTCTACTCCTACTACCTCTAGTATATAGACCCTAACATAGACTTTATGGGTACTATGCTAAATAGGTACTAAAGGGGTGCTAGTTAGGCGCTAGTAGCGATATTAGCCTATAAGGGCTTTATTATATACGTTATTAATATCCCCTATAAATTTATAGCATTCTTAATACCCCTAAGCCTATCCTCTATAGTGTTTTAGTTTCTATTATATCTTATCTAGAGTTTTTAAGCGATTTATCCTGCCTATTAGACCGTATACGCTACCCCTACGCATAGGTATTTGTCCTCTCCCTTTTCTAAATCTCTCTTAATGTCTTTTAGCATATCTATAAGTTTTTACCATTTCTAGTCGTTGTCCTTTAGTTATTGTGGTTGGATCGCCCCCTATTAAGTTTGTTATAGTGTTATGTTTTACTATATATTAACCTACCTTTAAGTTTACTACGTCCCTTTTATATTAAGCAGGCTTTCTAGCTATGCTATATATATTAGTTCTAGGGTATATTATGCTAGAGATTTAATTAGGAGTGATTATTTCTTTATTAAGTAAGTAGTAGACATCGGGAAAATATTCGCAGGATGAGATTCAAGTAGACTTTGGTTTTCGCGTTTCGCGTAATTGACCAACTTGACACGCAATTGACCAATTTGACACATCTAAAAGTCAAATAACACGCAGTTGACCTTATTAACAACTTTAAAGCGTAACTATATATTCCTTGACACGCAATTGACCTTACTTAAATAGGCTAACTGTATATTTCTTGACACGCAGTTAACCTATTTAAACAACTTAAAAAGCTAACTGTATATTCCTTGACATGCAATTAAGGTAAAGTTATATGCTAATTACGCAAATGAATTTTTACACAGTTTTATTACTTAGAGGCTCTGCACAAGGCTCTACACGAAGCTCTACACGAAGCTCTCTACACGAAGCTCTACACGAAGCTTCTACAGCGAAAGCTCTAGGTACAGAGGCTCTGGCACGAGGCCTCTGCGGAAGCTCTGCGTACGGAGGCGTCTGCACGAAGCTTCTGCACGAAGCTCTGCACGAAGCTCTGCACGAAGCTCTGCACGATAAGATCTGCACGAAGAGCTCTGCACGAAGCTTTGCACGAAGCTCTGCACGAAGCTCTGCACGAAGCTCTGCACGAAGCTCTGGCACGAAGAGCTCCTGCACGAAGCTCTGCACGAAGCTCTGCACGAAGCTCTGCACGAAGCTCTGCGTACGGAGGCTCTGCACGAAGCATCTGCCCGAAGGCTTAGATAGAGAGGCTCTGCACGAGGCTCTGCGCGAGGCTCTGCGTACGGAGGCTCTGCCACGAGAGCTCTTGCACGAAGCTCTGCACGAGGCTCTGCGCGAAGCTCTGCGTACGGAGGCTCTACACGAAGCCGCTGCACGAGGCTCTGCGCGAAGCTCTGGCCATTACGGAGGCCTCTGCACGAAGCTCTACCACGAAGCGCTCTATATCGAAGCCCTCTATACGCAAGCTCCTACGTACAGAGGCTCTGCACAGAGGCTCTGCCGGCGAAGCTCTGCCCGTACGGAGGCTCTACACGAAAGCTCTGCATCGGGTCCCCGCTATATTCCCGATAGCGGTTCTACACGTGTCTCTGCCTATGTTAGCCGCCTTATTTTTTTACCCTTCCTTCCTTCTTACACCCTCCCTACCTAGGGAGGCACTAGGAACGGCAGCAAGCAGAAGGAGACCGTTGCTAGAACTAGATGACTATCGCTAGAACTAAACATCTCGTCGCCAGAAACCAGACGACCGCGTACTAGAACCAGACGACCGTCGCCAGAGCCAGACGACGCGTCGTCCTAGAAACAGTCACGACCGTCCGTCAGAGCCAGACGGACTATCGCCAGAGCCCAGACAACTGTCGCTCAGAACCAGACGACCGTCGCCACAACCAGAACGACCGTAAATAAGCTCACAACCAGACGACTCGTCGCCAGAGCCAGACGACCCGTCGCTAGAGCCAGACGACCGTCGCTAGATGGCCAGCACGACGCGTAGCCAGAACCCAGAAGACCGTCTCCAGAGTCAGAAGACCTGTGCGCCAAAACCAGACGACCGTCGCCAGAGCCAGGACGACCGTCGCCAGAACGCGAGACGACACGCTTACCAGAGCCAGACGACCGTCACCAGAACCAGACGACCGTCGCCAAGAACCAGAAGACTGTCGCCAGAGGCCAGACGACCGTCCGCTAGAACCAGACGACTGTCGCCAGAGCCAGACGACCAACGACTAGCCAGCCGAACACTATAAACAGATTCGATCGATTTGATGCGAATCAAGGTAGCACAGACAGGTAGGCACAAACAGGGAGATGCTGACGGGTAGGCAGATGTAGACAGGTAGGCAGATACAGACAGGTAAGCAGAGTTGGCAGATAGGTAAGCAGATGCCGAGACAGGTAGGCAGATGGCTTGACGGGTAGGCAGATATAGACAGGTAGGCAGATGCAAACAGGTAGGCGATGCAGAACAGGTAGGCAATGTAGACAGGTTAGGCAATGCAGAGCAGGTAGAGGCGATGCAAGCAGGTAGGTAGATAGGCAGGTAGGTAAGGTCAATAGGTAGATAGGTAGAAGAGAACCATCGCTATATTATATTAAATTATCTAAAATAATATTATTTATTTTGCTAGCCTTATAAATAGCTTTAAAATAGCTTTTATTTATTTAAAATATGCTATTAGTATAAAAGAGGTAAATATAATTATGGTTGCCAAATGCGCAGATTGCTGGCAGGTTGCGCGCAGGTTGCGCGCAGGCTGCGTGTCAAAAAAACACGACATAGGCTAGTCGGTCGAGTTGCCAAATGACCTCAACTGCGCGCCAATTGCGTCAACCACCAGCCATTGAGGCCATTGAAAGGGTACCATATTTTGCCGATGGACGTATTCTACTGTTATAACAGCTTTTTAACCTCTAAAGTGCTTATTATTACTCTATTACCTACGTTAATATTTTCTATTTAGATTTTAATAAATTATTATTATTATAAAGATGAATATACTCTAAAGTTTAAATACTAAAATTTTAAGCGAATTTATATATAAAATCGAAAATTTTACCCCTTATCTAACTTTCTAGCTTTATAATAATTTTCTATGTTATTATTATATAATACTACTAATAGAAAGTTTTAGCTAAAGTAAAAATCTACTAGTAGTTTTAATTTTAGCTTAATAAAATATCGTGGTGGGTATAAAATCTTAAAGTGTTTTAAGTAAGTTTTAGTATAAAAAGGCTTCTAACTATAGACTTTGTCCTAGTACTATAAAAGCCTACTAAGAGCCTATTAGAACGACTAAGGTAATTAGGAATATTAAAATCCTATTAAGAGGCTTCTAAGATCTTAGTACTTTAATAATTTACTAGTATAAAGACTAACCGCTAGTTCTTCTATAGAGGAGAACTAGTTTTCTTTATAATCCTTTTAATATATTAGTAAAAACCTATTACCTCTTATCTATCTAACTCTATCTCCTTTGGGATATTACTAAAACATTATCTATTTAACTAGGTTAGTAATAATTATACAACCCCTAAATAATACGCGTATACCCCCTACCTAAACAGCTTAGATCCTTTTACTTTAAGTTAAAATATTACTTGTATTTAACTTATTTACAGCTAAATTGTAAAAATTAAAGCATTAAAATATAACACCTATAATATATTTAAGATCGTCCTAAGTTAACTAGTAGGGGTAGGACTATGGAGTGCTCTGTAAGACGCTATAGGAACTAGATAGGTGCTACTACCTCTACTTAACGTCTGTAGATTGCCTTTATAGCACGCCTGTAACTGCGCCTGACCTAAACTTAGGTAAATTAGTATTTTACTTAAATGTTAAGAGCTCCCGCTAAGTAGAGTTATTAATACAATTTATAGAACCAGGTAGGCGACCGCAATGCCGCTCTATAATTATAGGCTCTTAGAGGGCAAATGCGAGGTATTAATTTAAGTTTAGGCGCGTGGTGTTGTTTTCGCGATTTGGGTATAAATAAGTCAAATATATATAATGTTCTAACTTAAAGTAGAAGGATCTAAGCTATTTAGGTAGGGGGTATATAATTATTATTAACCTAGTTATATATACGTCTCTATTAGCGACTTAGTTAATTAAGGCACGAGTACGGCAAAAGGGTCGCGTAAGCCTATATAATTGGATTGTCTATAAACGATAATCTAAAGCTAGAGAAAGGAAAGGAGACGGGGGCAGCGCCGCTCGACGTTATATACAATCCTTTAGTCACGTGACGGCAATTATCTAAAACTGTGTAAAACTATCCGCGACTGTCCGCTATAATCTACTAATATCCATTAGCTATAATCTACTAGTGTCTATTAGCTATAATCTACCAGTTTCTACCAGCGCCGTAATATTACCCCCCCCCTCCGAAAAAGCCTACCCTTAGGCTTTATACGTCTATATTATATCTATAGGGTATTTTTATCTTTATACTTAATAGGCAGCTTATCGTCTTTACTATTCTAGCACTTTATTTACTCGTTGAGGTACTTTAGGGGTCTGGGTTTATTGGGGTAACGGCTATAAAACTTTTAAAGCCTATAGGGACTACCTATAAAGTTCTATATAGGGTACTAAGTGGGATTTAGGTCGTACCCTTTCCAACAAATACGATATTTTAATGTTCCCCTTATAAGCTTATAGGCCAGTATTTCTTTAATTTCCTATTTATCGTCGCTATTAACTTAGATTGGTAGGGGAGGTTTATTCTTTTATCTAGGTAATAGGTTGTTTATAGCTTTCTATAGTTTATCTAAAGAGAAAATAGGGTAAACCTTAATTAAATCTAGGAGCTTTACTTTGTATAAGTTGCCTATCTTCTTAAAAACCTTATACGGTCCTGCTATTTAATAGTTTAGCTTATAGCTAGGTCGTTCTGTCTTCTAGTTCTTTATTATAACCTAGACTATATTTCCTATAGTAAAGCTAGGCTCTCGCCTATGCTTATTTGCCTACTATTATATTAATTTTTAGGCCTTTTCTAGAGTTATACGGGCTACCGTTTAGGCTTTTTTTAAGCGCTTAGCGTACTACTATGCTTCCTTATAGGATAGTTTTTCGCGTACAATTTAGGGTCCTTTTAGCCCTTTCTAGTTAAAGCTTATATAGGGTAAGTAGCCTATTTCTAGTTAAATAGGGGCAAATCCTATGGAGTTATAGAGTAAGGTTGCTTGGGTATAGTCTATTAGGGGTAGTAGTTTAGCCTAGTTATCTTAAAAGTAGTTAATAAAGGGCCGAAGTCTCTAATCTAAGTATTAATTTATAAGTTCCGTCTAACTATCTATCTAGGGGTAGTATACTATAGAAAGCTTTAGCTTAATGCCTAAGATTTAGGTAAACTTATTCCAGAAAGCTAATATAAATTACGGCCTATAATTAGATATAATAGTATCTAGTAGTCTATAGATTTGGTAGACGTAGTAGATATATAATTGGGCTGCTTCTTTAGTATTAATATTCTTATAATATAGGATTAAGAACGGGCGCTTGCTAAAGCGGTTAACTAAAATTATAACTATATCGTATTTGTTATGGTCTATAAGTAGCTTATAGAAGTCTATAAAGATATACTACTAGGGGCGTTCTAGTATTAAGAGTGGTTTTAATAGTCCTAGGGTCTTATCTTATAGGATTATATATCTATAGCAGCTGTTATAGTTCCGTATATAACGGTTAATATTTATAACCATTCCGGGCTAGTAGTAGCGGTTACTAATAATCTTATAGGTCTTATTTTTTTAGGGTAGGCTGTAGAGACCTAGGTATAAGCTTTGGTAATAAGCTAGGTCCATAAGTTCTGTTTTTTAGCTACTACTAGCTATTCCTAGTGCTTAAGTAGTCCGTTTTTAAGGGACCATAAGCTAGTAATATTCTTTACCTTTTTATAGTACTCCTATAGAGAGGGGGTTGTTTGGTTAGCCTATAGTAATTTATTAATAAGGTTAAGTTTAAAAGAGTTAATAGAATATATCTTGGCGCCTAAGGAGTCTATACTTAGTTCTGCCCGTATTTAGGGATTAAGGTATTCTAGTTATAGTAGCGTCTAGGTCTATAATAAGATCTTTATAGCCATTTAATTATCTAGGTCTTATTTGTGCCTTATAAGAGTGTTTGCACGGTTTATAGCGCCTAGTCTATATATAATTAAGAAGTTAAACTAAGATAGGGTATCTGCTTAGCGTGCCTACTAGGCTATAAGGGCCTTATAATCTAAAACTACCTTAATTAGCTTAGGGGTCTCCTCTAACTATATATACCAGTGCTAAAAGCTAGAGATAATAGCTAGCATTTCTTTATTATAGATATAGTAGTTTAGCTTAGCGTCTATTATAGTCTTTAAATAGTATATAATAGGGTGCTATTCTCCGTCCGGTTGCTTCTAGAAAAAAAATACTAGCTATTACGCTATCTAAGGCGTTAGTTTCTAGTATTAAGGGCCGTTCTAGGTTAAAATGGGTAAGTAAGGGAGCTAATACTAGCTGTTTTTTAAGCTTATTAAAGGCCTGCCTATATATAGCGTTAAAGTAAAAGGGCTGGTCTTTTTTAGTAAGATAGTTAAGAGGCTAGGTAATCCTACTATAGTTCTTAATAAAGCGTTAGTAGAAGTTATAAAAACCTAAAAATAATTATACTCCCTTTATGGCCTATAGGGGTACCTGTTACGGCACTAACCTAACACGTTGTTATAACTTAGTGTTATTATAACACGAGCACAGACCTAACTCCTAAGCGACGTGTATATATACCGCCTCACCTCCTACATAGATTCTCACACGACATCGTTTATTAATAATATACAGTCACCTCGTACCTCGTACCTTAACAGTCGGCACGTACTATAATAGTACCCACTAGTTAATTATAGCTGTTTTATTTAGGTTAGCTTTAATTCCGTTTATACTAATAATAAAACCTAAGTACTTTATACGCTTAATACTAAACTTTAACTTTTTAATGCTAACCTAGAGGCTAGCCTTGTGGAGCCGTTATAGGACTTTATAGACGTACTCCTTATATTCTAGCTTATTCTTAGAATAGATTATAATATTATCTAAATAGGCCATATAGAAGTCGTTAAGGTAGTTAAAGAGTATATTATTTATATACCGCTAGTACGTAGCTAGTCTGTTAGTTAGTCTAAAAGAGAGTACTTTATATTTATACGTTTTGTAATAGGTCTAAAATATATTAAAATCCTTAGACCTAAGGTCTATTTTAATTTAGTAAAAGGCTTAGCGGATATTAAGCTTTATAAAGACCTTAGCTCTATTTATATGGGCTAAAGTCTTATTAAATAGGGGTAGCGGATAACGGTCCTTATAGGTTATATTATTTAACTTATAGTAGTTAATATAGAAGTAGAGTCCTCTATTTAGTTTTTTAATAAAGAGAATAGGTAAGGCGAAAGGGGCTTAGCTAGGCTTAATAAAGCTCTTATTTAGGTTATTAATAAGATACTACTTTATAGCCTATAATTTAGTAATAGACTACTTATAGAGGGGGCTAAAGCTAAGGGTATTTTCCTTACCCTACTTAATCTTAATCTTATAGTTATAGGGTTAATAAGGTGGAAGTATATTAGACGCTATTTTAAAGAATATATCCTTAAATTTCTAGTGTTAATAGGGCAGCTTTTATTCTACTAGTGTCACAGCTTAAATAAATGCCTCTAAACCGAAGCTTGAACGAATGCTGTATTACGAAGATACTAAGCTAAAGAGAAGGAAAAGGGGTCGCCAGGACCGATGTAAATAAATATATAGGGTAAGCCGCTAAGGCGCTAGCTTTAGGCGGGCTAATTATAGGTCGGCAGAATATAGCAGAATTTGGCAGGTAACGTGCGATAGCGCCGTTATATTACCCCCCTCTTTAAAGAAAGCCTGCCCTTAGGCTTAGTTAGAAATAGGGTAGTACTAGGCTTATAAACGTGGGATTATAAAATATAAGATAAGGAGATAAAGGGGATACAAGTACGTCTAGACTAAGTATAAAGGGCGATTATAGGCTAAGTGGAAGTACTAGGCTAGAAAGAGTAGCCGCTAAAAATCTTAGCACGGATCTAACTAATTAGATAACTTTAACCGGCGGTCAAAGTTCCTAAACATCTAATATTTTACAGTACTAGCAGAAAACGGCAGAATATAGCAGAATTTGGCAGATAGCTGTATTAGGGCTTTAGGGCGTTTTTGTCCCTATATTCTTCCGGTAACTTATTATCTTTATTATACTAGCATTCCATCCATTCGTCTAAGTACTTTAGGGGTTTAGGCGTATTAGGGTATTAATTATAGAATTCTTTAAGCTTCTGGGGGCAGCCTATAAAGTTCTATATAGGGTACTAGGTTGGGTTAGAATTATAGCCCTTTTATTAGATATGGTATTTTAGCGTTCCCTATACTATCTTATAGGCCAGTATTTTATTAACCTCCTATTCGCTATCACCGTTTACTTAAACTAGTAGGGAAGGCTTATTCTTTTATTTAGGCAATAGGTTATTTATAGCTTTTTGTAACTTATCCGGTAAGAAGATAGGGTAAACCCTAATTAAATCTAGGAGCTTTATCTTGTATAAGTTACCTATCTTCTTAAGAACTTTATACGGTTCTACTATCTAGTAGTCTAGCTTATAGCTAGGTCGTTCAGTTTTCTAATTCCTTATTATAACCTAGACTATATTGCTAGGGGTAAAATCGGGCTCTTAACAGCGTTTATTCGCCTACTGTTCTATTAACCTTTAAGCTTTTTTTAGGTTCTTACGGGCTACTATCTAGGCCTCCTCTAATTATTTAGCGTACTATTAGGCCTTAGTATAGAATAGCTTCTCTTATACAGTCTAGGGTTTTTCTAGCCTTTTTTAGTTAAAGCTTATACGGGGTAAGTATCCCATTTCTAGCTAAATTGGGGTAAACCCGGTGGAGTTATAGGGTAAGGTTACTTGCGTATAGTCTATTAAGGGTAGTAGTTTAGACTAGTTATCCTAAAAATAGTTAATAAAGGGCCTAAGCCTCTAGTCCAGGTACTAATTTATAATCTCTATCTAACCGTCTATCTAGGGGTAATAAGCCGTAAAAAGCTTTAGCTTAATGCCTAGGATTTAGGTAAACTTATTCTAAAAGGCCAATATAAACTATAGCCTATAATTAGACATAATAGTATCTAGTAGTCCGTAGATTTAGTAAACGTAATAGATATATAGCCGGGCTGCCTCTTTAGCATCGATGTTCTTATAATAAGGAATTAAAAATGGGCGTTTACTAAAACGGTTAACTATAACTATAACCATATCGTATCCGTTATAGTCCCTAAGTAGTTTATAGAAGTCTATAGAGATATACTACTAAGGGCGCTCTAGTATTGGGAGTAGCTTAAGTAGTCCTAGGGTCTTATCCCGTGGGATTATAGCTCTCTGGCAGTCTTCGCAGTTCCTTATATATTAATTAATATCCGCAACTATTCTCGGCTAGTAGTAGCGGCAGTTAATAATTTTATGGGTCTTATTCTTGCTAGGGTGTGCCGTAAAGACTTAGTAATAAGCTTCGTGGATTAATTTAGTTCTTAAATTATTAATATTAGGGACTATAAGCCGCTCCTAGTATAAGAGTAATCCTTCCTCCGTCTTAAAATTGGGGTCTTCTTTTACAGCTTATTCGCGGAGGGCCCTTAAGGCGTTAACTGTGCGGTTTACAGTTAGGAGGCGGTTAATTAGCCCTATTAGCTTATCTAAGGACTCCTTTATTAGTACTAGCTTGTTTTACTAGAAGTCTAGCTCCTTAAGGATCTGCGGGTTAAGCTATTCTAGATAGAAAAGGGCACGCGTCCGATATTAGGTCTTTAGCTTATCCTAGGGTCCTATATCTTATTTTTTTTAGGTTAGGGTATTAGCCTTAGAGTTTTACTTACTAGAATAATATATAATTGTAAAGAAGAATTAGGAGAGTATTTTAGCCTACTAGGCCTATTATTTAGTAAGCTGCTTTATAGTTATAAAGTACTCTAGGGCTTTATAATCTGTATATATCTTAATCCGGGAATTCGTACCTTTAAGCTTTACGCGCTATTAGGAGAGTAATTAAATAATAGCTAGCATTTCTTTATTGTGTACTTTATAGTTATACTTAGCCGGGTCTATTATCTTTAAGAAAAAAGCTATAGGGTACCATTTGCCGTCTAGATGTAACTATAATAGGATTCCCGCTATAACCCTATTAGAGGCGTTTGTTTTTAGCATTAATTTAAGGTCTGGGTTATAGTAACGAAGAATTAGGGAAGAGATAAGCTAATCCTTTATCTCTTTAAAGGCTTTTATATAGCTATTATTAAAGATAAAAGGCGTGTCCTTCCTGGTTAGTTATATAAGAGGTTTTGCTGCAATTCCGTAGTTATAGATAAACTAGTAGTAGAAGTTGCAGAAGCTAAGGAAGGACTAGATTTCTTTTATTATATAAGGGGGCTTCTAGTTACGGATTGCCTCTACCTTCTTAGGGTTAACCTTAATTCCTTCTATAGTCATGATAAACCCGAGGTATTTTATACGTTTTACCTTAAACTTGTATTTCTTAATATTAACTTATAAGCCCGCGTTTTATAGTCTCTCTAGGACCTTCTTAACATGAACTTAATGCTTAAGTTCGTCGTCCGAGTATATGAGAATGTCGTTTAGGTATGCCGTGCAGAATTTATTAAGGTAATTAAAAAGAATGTTATTTATATACCTTTGGTACGTAGCCGGTCCGTTTATTAGTCTAAAGGGAAGAACTTTATATTTATAGGAACTATAACAGGTACAGAACGTTGTTAAATCTTTAGATATAGGGTCTATCCTAATTTGGTAGAAAGCTTAGCGGATATTAAGTTTAGTAAAGATCTTTACCTGGCTTAAATATATAAGGGTCTCGTTAATTAAAGGAATAGAATACCGGTCCTTTTAAGTAATAGCGTTTAGCTTCTAATAGTCGATACAAAAACAAAGGCCTCTATTAGGCTTTTTTATGAATAGGATAGGAGAAGTAAAAGGGGCTTAACTTAGCTTAATAAACCCTTTATCTAGGTTATTAATTAAGTACTACTTTATTGCTTTTAGCTTATCCGTTAATTAATAATAGAGGGGGCTATAGCCTAGTAAGTTATTAGCTTTTAATTAAATCTTATAATTATACGTCTAGTAGGGGGGTAACTTATCTAAGGCTGCCTTTGAGAATGCATCCTTATAGTTTATATAAATAGTAGAAAGAAGGCGTTTGACTAGTTCCTCGTCAGTTTCCTTAGCTAGCCTTTCCTCTCTATTATTAATAATTCGGTTAATCTTATATAGGCTTATTATAAAGACCTTATTATCCTTCTGGTATATATTAAAGTAAAATACTATAGCGCTAATTGCGGCGATGTCTATAGTAGGGGGTTTGCCTAATAATAGGGGCGTATATAACTTTAGGGACTTCTGGGGTACTAGCGTTATTATTACCCCTTTTAGCTCCTATTACATCTTTTAGAGGTTATCCCTTATATCCTATTAATACGTTCTTTTCCATACCGGTTAAATCTATATGATTTAGACGTTATCTATGTTACTATCTGTCCCGCTTCTATACGTAGAGTCCTTTTTAAATATAGCGCTTTGGGAAAGTATCTTTATTAGTACGGAGTTCTTTCTAGCTTTACAGCGGGTGTCTTTTTAGGTAAAGGCTAGGTTACGGGCCCAGACATCCTACTAGTAGGTAGGGTCAGCCCTTATAGCTAGTGTCTTGCGGTTAGTTTGGATCTCCCTAATAAAGGAGGGCAACCTTAGTCTATCCTCCGGCTAAATAAACTGTCTTTATTATATATTTAACCAGATATTAAAATAGGACATCTATTTTCGTCTAAGGATTATATTATAAGACCCTAGGTCTAGGATGCAAAAGGGGATACTATATTAGCGTCGTCCGTTAAGAGCAATATATAACTTTAAGACGTGGGTAATAGGCCAACCGGCTTGGCCGTTATAGCCTTTTACCTAGACAGGCTTCTTTAGTTGGATAGCTTCTATATTTAGAAACTTGGCAATATTATTTATATAGGCAGTATTTATAAAGGCGAAGCTATTTGCTTTAGTATTAATAAGGGCGGTTATATTAACTCTATATCCATTTTAAGATACTATATATAGAAATGTAAAATACTTTCCACCTATTAACTAACTAAGATTAATCTCTTTAAGATTGATAGGGTACCCTAGGGGGGAGTCTTTCCCTAGGGTTCCTCTTTTCCTAACTTATCTAACATTTCTCCTTCCTCTATCTCCTTAATATTACCTATATCTTTTAGCTCCAGGCAGGATAAGGTAAAGTAACCCTACTTATTATAGTTAAAGTACGTAGCTGAGGTAGGGTTAATTAGAGTATTGCGGCGAATATTAGTTAATGGCGTAGTATATAACTAGTTGGGCGAGGCTCGCCGGTGCGTAGTTGTAACCGCCTTTAGTAAAAGGGTAGTTGTAACTTGTCTTCCTGCTCCAGCTCCTATAAGTATAGCTAGCGAGTTCCAATTATTACGGAGTCGCTTCTACCAATTAGGGCGGGCGTTAATCCGCTTTAGTTCTAAGTCCAATAATAAGCAACGAGCTGCAAGTCTTTTATAGGTTGGTAGGTTATCTAAGGTTACAGCGATCTTTTCTTATAGCTGGATTGTTAGCTTATTATATAGGTCTAATTAGTAGTTCTTAAGGGGGACCTAGCCTTCTTCTATAAGGTATAGGAATTAAGTCTAAAATTTAGCAAAGGGTTAGTTTAGTTTTATTATTAGGCGATTATAGTTATAACGGGCATCCTGTACTTTATTTGGGTTAATATAAATAGCCGCTAGGTGCTGTATTATCTTATTAACGGATATAAATTGGATAGGGGAGTCGTCCTTAAACTTGGCTTAAAGGTGCTGTTAGGCGTCCCCAGTGGTTTGACTAAAGAGGTAGAGTATTTTAGCTTCTTTGGAAAGGAAATAGTTATAGTTAACGCGGAGCTTTCCTCATACTTAAATCCTCTAATTTTTAAAGGTAGGGTCTATCCTATTAGACAGTGGTAGGGGGTTAGGGAGCTTAACGGACTTTAATTACTTTATTATTATATCCGTACTCCCTAGTATATTATATTTAGTAGAGTAAATAGGTTAGCTAGGGCTTTAAGAAAAGGAAGCCGGGCTATTTTATAGGGCTATAAGGCTTTCTAGGATCTCTTATAGGGTCTCTTGTATATTTCTTACTTTAAGACAATTGGCTTTCTGGCTGGCTGCAAGGGCACAAATCTACTCGCGTACGTCTACAACGTTATCATTATCTTCAATTTCTAATCCTAATTAGATCTTAGGTTCCTCTTAGGTAGAGGCAGCTCTCTTAGATAAGCTTACTTTAGGTGCTATCGTTAGCTTCCTAAGGTTTATTGGTATTGTACGCTTTAGTTTTAATTCCGGGGATATAGGTCCAGTCCTATCTAGCTTATAAGGTAGGATATTATCTAGGCCTTCCCAGGCAATGTAGAGTTGTTTAGTATCTAAGTATAGCGCATTAATGCGTTATTGCAGACAAAGTTTCTTTAGGGTAGGATATTATTAAGGCCTTCCCAGGCAAGGTAGGGAGAGCTTAGTATAATGTCACGGCTTAAACAAATGCCTCTAAACCGAAGCTTGAACGAATACTATATTACGAAGATACTAAGCTAAAGAGAAGGAAAAGGGGTCGCCAGGACCAATGTAAATAAATATATAGGGTGAGCCGCCAAGGCGCTAGCTTTAGGCGGGCCAATCGTAGGTCGGCAGAATATGGCAGAATTTGGCAGGTAACGTGCGATAGCGCCGTTATAACTAGTTCCTTATCTATAAGCTCGCTTTTTAATCTACTAAGCTCGCCTTCCTTTTCCTTAATTATTTAATTAATTTTATATAAGCTAGTTATAAAGGTAACGGTATTAGGCTAAACTAAGTTTTAGTAGAATCCTACGGCACTAATATAGTAGATATTAACTAGTAGGAGGTTTACCGGTTTCTTTATAGATATCCATTAGGTTATATTTCACGGTATAAGGTTTATAGTCTTTCTTACCTTATATTCTATTTTCTATAAGTTATTTTTCCGGTCTATTAGTTTAGCATAGCGTCTAATATTTTTAGCTTTCCTTTATAGCTACGTAGGGCCTAACCTCCCCGTAGTTAACTTAGCTAGGTTACTACTAGCTTCCTAGGTCTTTAGTATAGGTAGTATAATATAGCTAGTTTGGGGGCGGTGTAGTATACGGATCCGTTATAGGTTAAGCTATATATCTTTCTTAAAGGCCTAGTTTTTATATATAGTATCTACCTAGTAAATAGTATAATTTAGGGCTGTATAAGGTTTTTTATTATAATGCTAATTTCTTTTATAAAAGAAGGGGTTAGGGGTAGGATTTTAGGCTAGATAAGCTACCTACTCTATATATTAAGCTATAAGCCTAAATAGGCTAGCTATTTTCTTTTTAAGATTATATTATAGTTTCTTAGGTCTATAATAAGGAAGGGGATATTATACTGCCTTTGTCTATTAATACGGAGGTAAATTTGCAAAATAGTTATAATAGGTGGCCCTATCCGCCTATTATACCCATAAATAGGAATTAGTTTAGGCAGTTCTTTAATAGGTGTATTTAAAAAGTTAGCTAGCTTTATAGTATACTAGGTGTCTATTAAAGTAGGGGTATTTACTCTAGAGTTAGCTAAAGTAGAGTTTAAAACTTAATATTTATTACGGAATAAAGTATAAGGGATATTATAGCTTTTTCTACTAATTAGCCGACCTAGATTAATATATAATATATTAATCCCTTTTAACCTTAGAGAGAAGTCTTCCTCTAGGGTTCCTCTTTTCCTAACTTTACGCTATCTTTCTAAAGTAATAGAACCTCGTCTACTTTTATATTTATTAGGTAATCCTTTATATAGTAGCCTTTTTAACCGTAAAAGAAGTAAGCTCCTTAATTACTAAGGGCTTATATATAGGCTAAGCATTTACTAGACCTATAGTAGGACTGGCCGTATAGCTAGCTATTAAATTAGCGGCGGGCTATATAGGTGGTGCTATAAGGGTTACTAATTATGCTAGGACATTATAGGCCGTTCTTATATTGCTTATAGTCTAATTTAAAGGGTTTTTAGCCTTATACCGTTTAGCGCGTACCTTAATTTGGTGGAGGTCTTAGTTAATAGCTAAGCACTAGTCTATAAGTTCCTTTAGCGTCTATATAGTAGTAAAAACTAGTAGTACGGCTCGTTATAGGTCTAGGGTAAGCTTGTTAAATAGGTCTAGTATTAAATCTTTTTAGGGAATTTAAGCCTAGTTAGTTAGGTCTAAAAAGCGGGTCTAAAAAGCTAAGAAGGTCTCTATTGTTTTTATATTTAGGCTTTTATAATTAAGTTAGGCGTTTTATACTTTAAAGGGGTCCTTATAAATAGAAGATAGGTAGATAATTATCTCTTCTCTAGAGAGGAAGGGATTTACTAAGTCCTATATATATCGCGGACGTAGGTACGTCTATACGTCCCTACCGGTACGGCTAAAGACGTAAGCCATTTTAGCCTAAGTAGTAGGGAAGTAGTCCGTATTAACTTTAAGCTTATCCTATAATTAAAGCTTTTAATTATTAAATATAGGGTTAGTTCCGTCTATAAGTAATAGGGGGTCTATAACCTTTATAGATCGTAATAATGCCAATACTAGACGTTAAGCTAGGGTTTTAAGGACTATAGCAAGTCTTTAGGTATCCGATAACTCTTTATTAGGTATAGGGGGTTCTCTAGCTTTAAGCAGCTTTTAAAGTTATTTAATTTCGGCATTGGCTGCTATAAGCTCCTCCTAGGAGTTTAAGTTAGTTACTATTTTACTATTAGAGGTATTTAAGGGTTATACGGCTGCTTTACCGGCTACTGTATTTCTTAGCATAGTAGTATAGTTATTAGGGTAACTTTTAGTAGAATTCTATAGAGGTTCTAGTCTATACTTATTCAGGAGGTCTTATTATTCTTTTCTATTCTTTAAGTTTTAGTAATAGTCTTTAGGTCTACTTCTATATTCTATTCTTGTTTATAGTCCTATAGATATATTTAAGTTCCTTTTTAGGGAGAAGAGTAGATGAGCTTTAGATAATATTAGCGACATAGTTAATCGAGGCATAAGCACGGCAAAAGGGTCGCGTAAGCCTATATAATTAGATTGTCTATAAATAAGGATCTAAAGCTAGAGAAAGAAAAGGAGATAGGGGGTAGCGCCGCTTAACGTTATGTATAATTCTCTAGTTACGTAACGGCAATTGTCTAAAACTATATAAAACTCTCTGCGACTATCTGCTATAATCTACTAGTTTCTACTAGCGCCGTAATATTATCCGCTATAATCTACTGGTGTCTGTTAGCCATAATCTACTAGTTTCTACTAGCGCCGTAACAGTCTCCTTTCTTATTATTAGTAACTTAGTTAATTAAGGTAAGTATAGTAAGGAGGATGTATATAAGCCTATATAATTAAATTATCTATTAATAAAGATCTAAAGCTAAGGGGGGAGGGGGAAAAAGAGAAGAATAGTAACGCTGCTTAAAGTAGGGGTTTTATATAGTTCCCTAGTTACGTAAAAGTTATATAAGCCTTATATCTACTATAATATCTAATATAGTTCTAAATTTTGTCTATATAGATAAATACTAATAAGTTTAGATTTAAAAAAACCTTTTAAAAGGGTGATGTAAGAGGTAATATAGCGTATACCCCTTTAGGTAATATATCCGTACTATATTAACGTAAGGAAAAATACTATTAAATTACTACTTTAAGACTTAGTCCCTTAGAATAGAGTGTTCTAATTACTTACCTTATCTTATCTACCCTTTATATTATACTTCTATATTATTATAGATTGCCTACCTACTCTTAGCTTTTTACTACCCTATATATATATCAGCGTCGCCTATAACCCTCCTACTTATAGTAAAATAACACTCCCTATTTAATAACGCTCCCTTACTTCTATTCTCTATCTTTTTATATCTAATAGTATACTTAACCTAGTACTAGCTATAGGGATAGACTAAGTCCCTATAACTAAGTACTTACGCTATACTATATATTAAAACATACTAGGTGAATTAATGTATAGAAGGAGTAAAGGGTAGTTTAGATAAGAGGCTTATTATAGGCCTTCCGCCTATAAGGTATATATAGTTTAGCTATATGTAGGTGCTATATAGTATTGTTTTACTATATAAAACCTATAGTATTCTATAACGGGATTAGCTTAGTTATAGTAGAAATGTCTTAGTAAAACACTTAACAGATAAATTCCGACGCCTTAACCAAATTCTGCTGAATTCTGCTAGCTTAATTAACTTCTACTAAGTTCTGCTAGATTAATTAAATTTAACTAAAGCCTATTAAAGACCGCGTACGTCTATACGCATGTATTAACCACCAGGATCGCTAACTATTTAATTTTATAATTCTCCCGTTATTCCTTTCTCTTCTTTATATAACGTCTTATCCTTAACAAGAGCTATATACCCTTAGATTTAGATAAAATTTATACCGTTTCTTTAAATATTCCCTAAAGTCTCTTCGCGCCCTTATATTACGTTACGTTAAATAACTACTATTAAAATAGCAAACAAACTCGAATTCCCCGCGTTAATAAGCATTATGGCCTTAGTTAAAGAACAGTTAACTATAATATAACAGTCCTTTACAGATGCCTTAGTCTAATAGCAAGCGATATTAGAAGTTTAGCACTAGTAATTAATTGGAGTAATCTATAAAAAAACTCCATAACCTTAAAGCACCTACGTTAAAGACCCTAACGGCAATACCTATAAACAAGATTGAAATAAATATATATAAACCAGACCTGTTAAAGGCGAACCCTAAACTAATAATATTAGTTTAACCTATACCTATAACAAATCTAGTACTTACTATAAAATCTAAAAGGCTCCCTAACTCTTTAATATTTAATAGAAATTAAAATAACCTACGTCCCTTTATAACTAAGCTTTATCTTAAACTTTTAACGAACTATAACTAATACCCTACTAAAGCTAGCAAGATTAGCTATAAAATGTCTTATTTAAGTAAAGACGCTATATAAACTATAGACCTATTCTTTTATAATAGCACCTTTATTAACTTTAAAAATTTTTATCTCTCTACTAGAACAAATATATAATAACGCTAGCTGCGAATATATAGCTATTATAAAACTTAAAAACCTATAATAACGGAACCGAGACTTTACTAGCTTCTTTTTAGGATTTTTAGATTTTATTAGCGAGCTAAATTAGAATAAAGCCGCTAAAGTTACTACTCTTTAATAAGCTATTTCGGATAAAATTAGAGCCTAATTAGTAGGTAAAGAACTACTAAAAAACCTACCTAAATTTGCTATAATATATTAACGAATTAATAAGGATCTTTAATATAATAAATAAACTCGTTCTTTAAAGCTAACTATACCTTATATTTAAAACTCTATAAAACTGGTATATACCCTAAAGCGCAATCTATCTCTAAAACCTAAAAGCCATATATATAACTCTATAAACCTTAACGTCGCTTAATCCTATATACTCTTAAGAACTAATAAATAAAGAATATAAGCTATAAATAAAAAATATAAGCTATAAATAAAGAATACTTTAAATACGGTAAAAGGGGATATATTTAAAGGAATTACCAAAGTTACCCTTTTAAAAAGGTCCGCTATAGTTCCTCCTAGTTCTTAAATTATACCTATTTTATAAATTATACTTAGTTGCTATAAAGCATTTTACCTTTAGTTAACTTAGAAAACGAATTATTCTAAGGCTAAGTTGCGCCTTAGAATAAAAGGTGGGGGAGTATAAGTATCTAGGCTCTTTTAGCGCTAATATATAATATAACTCCCTTAATATACTTAATAAGATTTAAATACTTAGAAAATAGGGGGAAGTATAAATCCTTATAGATAGCAAAGCTATTAATATAGGCTTTATTGATGTAAACTACGCAAAAACTTAACTCTTAAATTTAAAGAAACTTAATAAGCCCTAAGGCCTATAAGGTTTTAACAGAAAACCCTTAATATAATAATAATAATAATTTATTGCTTAACGTCCAATTTAGATCCCTATTAGGCCCACGCGGACTACTCCTTATATATATATAGGGAGAAAACTCTATTTAAGAAAACCCCGTAATCTATCTTTCTGCCTTTTAGGACTCGCCTATAAAGCGCTTATAAGGCGCCTGCGAGTTACCTATAGCGCTCCTACTATCTTACTTTTTAACCTCTTTAGGAACCACTGCTGCCGTAATAAGCCTATAGACGCGCTAGTATTGCAAACTTTACTCTACTACTGTAGAGTTATTAGGGGGCGCCCGTTACTTACCCCCCTACCCTTTATTACTATTTCCTTTATAACCTAGGACTGGTTTAGTATATTTTAGCTAATAAGCTACTAGGTAACCACCTTAAGGCCTTTTTATATTAAAAGTAGTATATTATAGTTCTCTATGCCAGCTACTAAGAGTATTACTTCTTAGTTAGTATATAAGGGGCATAATAGAATTATATATTTTAGTATCTGTCTTAACTAGCTATATTTACATCTTCGGCTACCTACTAAAATACCCACCTAGTAGAGCTAGTCTTTTAGTCCTATTATTCCTATTCTTAAGAGTATTACTATTATATTTTCTGCCTTTATTAGGCCTTTTCAGAGCCCTAAAGTGTTTACCCCCTATAGCGTTAACTATACTACAGCTTAGGTTCCTCTTACTTTAATTAGCCTCTATACCTTTAACTCCTATATACCTTTTTAGCGTTAGTCTAACCAGTATTATATTACGGTAAATAGTTTCCTAGCGTTCTTTTATACTCTACTTTAGCTCCTTTCTCTCTCTTGCTATTATCTTTACTGGCCTCTTACGCGTTTCCCTTCCTCCTCTATATAGGCCTAGGCCCTAAAGTAGCACCATTTTTCTTCTACTTTTTCCGCCTATTTCTCTAATATATCTTCTCTACTTTAGGGTTATTAGTTTATTCTCCTATAGGGCGCCCTAGGGTCCCTCTATAGTTTATTTAGGCGTATCTTAATATACTTTATAATATTAGAGTTACGTTTATTTTACGCCCTTTATATTATAGCGGCTTTAATATATAGTTATAGGGGGGGAATATTAGCTTCCTTCTTAAGTAGTGCTGTAGCCGTTCGCTTATATCCGCCTATTATACTCTAAAGGTAGGCTATTTAGACCTTTTAGAGTGGTTTAAGGAGCGACTTAGGGGGCCTTTCTTAGATTCTTTAATGGCCTAAATACTAAACCTATATATTATAGTTAGCCGGATAACTGCTATATATAGTAGGCGTAACCTCTAAAAGCATAGACCCTATATAGAATTAACGATCCTAGATAATACGATATACTATACTTGGCCCTTATAGGCCGCTTACGCCGTATATACGCTCTACTAGAGCTTACTATCTACCTATACTCCTAATACCCTTAGGCCCTAAGCTGGTTAACCCCTAAAGCCTTAGATGTAAATTATATGCTAAAGATCTACAGATTAGTTGCGTTTTCTTAAAAAATAGATTAGCTAGTATTTCTCTAGTAAGAATTGGACTCTATATCGTCTTGCCTATTTTATATAGGTATTATAAGCTTTCTCTAGTATTCTGCAATTCTTTATAGCTGTTAGCCCGTATATAATTAAGTTTATATTATTAACAAAGCCTATCCCCTAGGTCGCCCCCTCCTTAAAGAAGTTAAGTAGGTTGCTTATAAAGAATAGGAAGAGTATAGGCGAGAGGGGTAATCCTTATAGTATTCCTATTATAACTATAATAGGGGGGCTCTAGTATCCGCTAAAGACTAATAATGTTTCTTTCTAACCTATAAACCCTTAAATAAATTATATAATCCATTCTAGGAAGCCTCCTACCCTAAGGATGTATAGGAAACGCTCGTAGGGTATGTTATTATAGGCGCCACTAATATCTAGGCTAAGCATTAATACTATAAAGTCCCTTCGCATCGCCCATATAGATTTAATAGTAGCAGCGAGTAGCGTAAGTGCTAATAGTGTTAAGCGGTTTTTTTGCCCCTATTTAGCTCTATAGTAGTAGGGCGTATTCCTTAGCTATATCTGCCATGCGGTCCGCTATTACCTTTCTTTAAATCTTACTAAGGGTGTTTTCTAGGGCAAATAGGGTAGTAGCTTCCTAGGATTAAGTAATCTACTTTACCTTCTTTTTATAGGATAACTATTGTTATAGATTTTCCGAGTTGTGGGTAGTAGCCTATAGCAAAGTATGCTCTGGCTATATCTATAAGATAGGGTACTATAAGTGGTCTACAGGTCTTTAAGGCCTTATTTAGAATCCCATCTAGTTCTAGTGCTATATTATTTAAAAGGCGGCTAATAGTTCTGGCCATTTTCTCTATTATTATGTCGCTATTAACCCGCAGGTAAGTTACCGGTGTTTTACCTATAATATTACTAAGGTCTGCTAGAGCTGGTTAGGGGAAAAACCTTTCTATAAGGATCTTTGCCTTCTTATCATTGTTATTAGTGGCCTGTAATTCCCCTACTCTTTGTAGGGGTAGTAGGTATAAGTCTTCTACTAGTCGCCCTGCCTTTTTCTTTGCCCATTTTGCTATAGCCTATAGGCCCTTATTATAGGGGAGGCTCGGGTTAAAAGTATGCTCATTTATAAACCGTCTCCAGTTATTCCTTACTTCTTTTTTTAGGGTATTCTTTAACTAGTTTCTTATGTCTTTATATCGTCTCTTATCTTTAAAAAACCCTTAATATATGGTAAACTAATATACTATACCCTTATAAAAATATAAATAGGTAAACACCTTAAATATATATCCCTATTTATAATACCCTTAAATTATTATAAGGTAATACTTAGATATAAATAGCTAAAATAGCACGACCCTTTAATTAGCTAGGTTAAAGAAATATTAAAGTTCCGTATAACCTACTGCCGAAGTTATTACTTAAAATACCACTTACTATATAAATATATACACAACTATTTAAATTTAATATAATATAAATTGCCCTTACTATAAACCTTAAACTAATATAATAAAGCTATAACTGCTAATTATAGCAAAGAATATAAAGATAATATATTAAAAACTTTTAAATTTTATATAATATAGGCCGCACCTTTTATCTTATTACTAATAAGATAAAATTATAAAATCTTTACTATAATAATAGAAGATGTTAAAAAAGTACTAGAACCAAAATAATATACTAACCCTCGACCTCTTATACCTAAAGAGTATTATTATCTAATTAATAAGTTTAAAAAATAATTTATAGACTAATTACCCCTATACTAAGATAAGCACGATTTTAAGATAGAGCTTAAGCCTAGTATAATACTAAAGTTTAGTCTATTATACGGTATATTATAAGAAGAACTACTTATAATATAATAATACCTTAACAAGCATCTAGAAAAAGGATTTATTTACCTTACCTATACTATTTATTAAAAAGCTAAAAGGAAGCTTAAGATTCTATATTAATTATTAAGCCCTAAACGTAATTACGATTTAAACCCGATATCTAATTCTCCTACTTTAAGAGATACTTAACTACCTAATAAAAGTATAATATTTTACGAAGCTTAATATAGTTATTACCTTTAATTAAATTCGCGTCTATAAAGGAGATAAAAAGTATATAGCTTTTTGTATATAATAGGGACTCTTTAAATACTTAGTGATGCCGTTTAGTATAAAGAATAGTCTAGGCATGTTTTAGTAATATATTAATAATACGCTTCGTAAATTCCTTAATATATTTATTACTGCGTATATTAATAATATATTAATATACTTATTTTTACTTTTTAAGTATTAGAAATACGTCTAAATAGTCCTTAAATAACTATAAGATGTGGGCTTATAATGTAATATTAAGAAATATAAGTTCTACGCATCTAAAGTTATATACTTAAGATTAATTATATCTTATAACGGAATTAAAATAAACCCTAAAAAAGTTGCTATAATTATAAACTAGGGAAGCCCTAGTAGAGTATAAGATATTTAAGAATTTCTAGAATTTATAAATTTTTATTATTAATTTATTAATTACTTCTTAAAAATTATTTAGCTATTAGTAAACTTAATAAGAAAGAATATAAGATTTAAATAGACTACTAAATATAAATAAGCTTTTAATAACCTAAAACATCGTTTTATAACCACTTTAATTCTTACTTACTTTAATTCTAACCTTAAATATATTATTAAAATAGACTTATCTAATTATATACTAGGAGGAGTGTTATTATAATATAATAAAAATGGCGAGCTATGCCTAGTAGCCTTTCTCTTCTAGAAACTTGCCCCTATTAAATTAAACTATAAGATATATAATAAGGAACTACTTATAATTATTAGATACTTTAAATAATAGCATTTAGAACTTAAAGGATTATTATTTCTAATACGCGTACTAACAGATTATAAAAACTTATAGTACTTTATAACTATAAAACAGCTAATATAGCGCTAAATTAATTAGGCTAAATACCTCTTATAATTTGACTTTAAGATTACGTACTAACTAGGTAAAATTAATTAGAAGCTTAACGTATTAATATAACAATTATAGAACCTATCTATAAACGCTTTAGATAAATTAATTACAAATTAATTATAGATCCTATTTCCCCCTAAATATTTTAAGAAACTGTATCCTATATTCCTAAATACAGAACTTAATAATAATAAATTGGAAGTTAATAAATAGGAAATAGAAATTAATAAGTTAATAGAATACGAATATAAAAACAATAAATAGGTAGCAGATATGATAAAAGCGATTTAAATAGGAAAACGATAGTATAAATATATTATACTCGCTAAATGCGAAATTTATAATAATTAACTATACTATTAATAGAGTGTAACGGAACCTTATAGCAAGTACTATAATAGGCTCGTTATTAGGCTAGGTATATAGGTAATGCAAATTAAAGTTAATAACGTAATAATAACTAGCGGAGTGGTTGCCTAACAGATTAACTTTAATTATATTCTAAGAATTACTATAAAGAAGGAACTATCTAAGTAGGGACTATAGTCCTTTAAATATATAACCGTACTCCTAAGAAATCCTTCTTATACGTAATATATATATACTCTATTTACTCTATTATAGATTATATAAATCCTATAAATCCTATAGATTATATTACGTGACCTTAGCTACTATTCCTCGTTATATAGTTCTATTAGCTTTATCCTAGACCGTGCTTATATTAACTAACTAGCTTCTTTTAACTCTTCCCTAAGTAGTTATAATATTATACTTAAAGCGTCCGTAATACTATCTCCCTCCTCTCTATCTTTATCCTTAAAGATCCTTAATATCTCTAAGTTATTTACTAGAGGTATAATATCTGTCTAATTAACTTAGTTAATACTATTACTTATTATACCTAAAGCAATTTCTTCTTCTTTAACTGCTTATCGCATTCGCACTATTGCTGCAATACTATCTTTTAGTAAGATTATACTATTTCCGTATTCTTGCTGTTTAAAAGAGGGGTTAGTCTATATTGTGTTAGCGAACCTATCTTTATAACAACCGTCCTTTTACTTAAAGTATACTAAAGTAAAAATTTGTTTGTCCTATAACGTTTACTCTATTTTTAATACTAAATATATATAACCTATTACTTTTAATAGTTGTCTAGTTCCCTAATTAATTGATTTTAGGGTTTTATATTTAATCTACTACTACGCGGCTAAATAATAAGTTGTCTATTACTCTAGCGGAGTTATATTACTCTTATAACGCTAAACAGAAGGCTGCTAATACTTAGCAACGGGCCCTTAAATCTTATCTTATAGCGTTTGCTTGGTTAATCCGTCTTAAAAAGGTTTATAAAAAGGTCTATTTTAAGGATTAAAAGCTTATAGAATAAGGTCTATAGGAACTTAGTAATAAAAAAACGGATTTTCTTTTGGCCGAGAAGGAAATAAATCTAAGTAGCTTAATAACTACTCTTCTTAAGTCCCCCTTAGGTGGCTTATTCTTTAGTAATCTTTCTTTATTAATACTGCCTAACCTAATCTCTTTTAATACTCCTATACCTTTCCTATAGCGTTTTTTAGATTCCCTAATAGCTCTTAGGTAGTCTTATTATAGCCTATTTACTTTACTTTATACTATATTTTATTATTAACATTCTTATAGCTAATAATCTTTAAAACTTACTATTTGTCCTCTTATTATCCTCTATACGTATCTACTTTGTAAACTAGTAGCTTAATATTCCCGTATACTAGCTCTAGTATTATAATATACTATATAGGGTAGATTTTTATTTTAGCTAGTAGGTTTAACTTAAATATAACCGGTAAAATCCTCTATTTAATTTTAAAAGGTCCTAGTCTAATATAGTCTAACTTCTTACTTAATTATTAACTTTTAAAATTTTTGTATAGTAGCCACACTTCATCTCCCTCCTTAAGATCTAGTCCCTTAGATCTCTTAGCATTATAGTACTTTTTTATTCTTTCCTATACCTTTTTTACTAATTCTATAAGGTCTATATAAAGATTTATTAATATCTTTATTCTTTCTTTAGCTGTACTACTCGTTTTCTTTATTTATTATAGTAACAACGATATTCTTAGCTTATATCTATAATTTGCCTTAAATAGTAATATGCCTATTCCTTCTTATAGTGTTACGTTATATATAAACTATATAACTGGTAATAATAATACCCAATTATTCTGCGCGTAATTAATATAATATCTTAGATACTGTTTTAGTGTCTAATTTAGTCTTTCTATTTAACTATCTGTCTGCGGATAATATATGGTAAAAGTTACTACTCTAACTCCTTATTCCGCTAAGAATACCTCTTAAAATGCTACTATAAATCTTAAATCCCTATCTAATATAATTTTACTTAGTACTCCGTATCTTATAAATACTTCCTTAATATAGATTCTAGCGACATCTTCTACTAATATCTCTTCTGTGTATATTATAAAATATCCCCACTTTATAAGCTTATCTATTATTACTAAAATTATATTATAATCTTATCCGGTAATAGGGTCTCTTAATTTTAATAACTTAATAATAAAGTCCTATAATATGACCTCCTATAGTCTCTCTAGTATTTTAATAGGTTATAGCCCTCTATATAGCTTATTTCTTATTAGCTTATTTCTTTAATAATCTAGATATTTTCTTATAACTTTTTACGCTAAGCCTTAGATTTTATTAATAATATACTCCTCTTAGAGTCTTAATACTAAGCCCATGGCTCCATTATATCCTTAAGTTAATCCCTTATAGAAATCTTCCATAAAGTGCTCTACTATACTTCTTAGGATATACTTTGCCTCTCTATATTTATATAGTATCTCTTCTTCTAGATATTCTAACTGTTCTTCTAGCTATACTTTAAAGATTCTTTATACCTAAAGGCTTTTTAATAACTTATAAACTTTTTCTAGTTCTTCCTAAGTTATTATAATTTTTAGATAATTATATCTAATTAATCTATCTATATCTTTTCGTAGTAAAGCCCCTAATAGCTTTTTAACTTAGAGCATTTACTTATATATTGTCTGTACCCTTAATATACTAAATTTTAAAATAGTATTCTATAAGCATCTCCGCCTATCTAACCTATCTTTAGTTAAGTTCCTTTATTATTAAGAATCCTATTAAGTTCTTATAATCCGTCTTAACCACAAATAGTTTCTCTATGCCTTATAAGAATGCTCTCTATTCCTTTAATGCTATAATTATACTTAGTAACTCTTTGTTATAGATGTTATAATTTAAATCTAGTAGTGTTATTTTCCAACTATAATATTTCTATATAAAGTATGCCCCTAGTATAAAGTCTAATATATCCGTTTCTATAACCGTTTTTAGTCCTAGTTAATAAATCTTAAGAACTAGCTCCTAGGTAAACAACGCTTTAACCTTTTTAAATAATTTTCGCTATTCCTCTCCCTATACCTATAATTTTTCTTTCTTTATTAATCGCGTAAATAGTTTAATATTCTTTAACTATTACGTTATAAACCGTTTATAGTAATTATAAAACCCTAAAAACGATCTTAACTGCGTAACGTTTTCTAGTTCTTACTAATTTACTATAGCCTTAATCATTTTTAGATCTATACTAAGTTAGCCTAGTTTAATAATAAATCTAATAAAATCGGTTTTCCTAGTAAAGAACTCGCATTTCTTAATTGCTACTAGCATCTATTCCTCTTATAGTCTCTTTAAGACCCATTTAATATATTCTCCATACTTTTCCTTAGTTATTAAGTAGATAATAATATTATTAAGGTATACTATAATAAATTTATCTAAGTGTTCTCCTAATATATTATTAATACGCTTCTAAAACATTACTAGTGCGTTTAAAAGCCTAAATTGTATAACTAATAGTTTATATAGTCCTTCCTTTAACCTAAAGGCTGCTTTCTATTTATCGCCTTCCTTAATTCTAATCTAATAGTACGCCTATCTTAGATCTATCTTTATAAAGATTTATATATTACCTATCCTGTCTTAAATTTCGCTAATTAAGGGTAAAGGATACCTATCCTTTTTAGTAATGTTATTTAACTATCTATAGTTAATATATAGCCTTAGTTTGTTATTCTTCTTTAGTATAAATAGTACTAGATAACCTACTAATAACTATAATGGTCTAATATATCCTTTTCCGTAGGTTTTCCTAGATAAACTCTTTTAACGCTCTACCTTCCTCTTCGGTAAGCTTATAGATTAGAAAGAACCTTAAACTTATTTTTAGCTCTAATTCTATTTTATAGTCCTATGCTATATATTTTAATAGCTTTTCACTTTCTAGTGACCATAGTTTCTTGCCATACTTATAGTATCTCTTTAGTACGTAACTTAATCCTTTTTCCGTTTCTTTATAGGTCGCTCCTACTTAGTACTATACTAACTTAGCTTACTATTGCGTCTTACGCCGCTAAGTATTCTTAATATTGACTTAACCTGTAATCTAATTAATCTTTAGATTATATTTCTGTAACTAAGGCATTTCTAGTACTGCCTTATTATTCCCTAATAGTAATATATTAAAAGACATCTCGATTTATCTTCCTTTAATAGTTAACTAAATAGGTCCTGTTTTAAGATTAATAATGCCTCCTCTATAGGCTATCGGATCTCCTAAAATCGTTATTAATAGGTAAGGGTGCTCTTTTTTCCTATGTGGTAACCCTATTTTTTTTAAACTACTGCCAGTAATATATAGTTCCTTATTGCTTTACTATCTATTAGTACTTTAAACTGTTAATCTTACTATTTAACTTATAGGTTTATGTGTTATCCTTAAATTTCTTTAAGGGTCTAAGGCTCTACTACTGGTTCCCTTTAGTCCTATAGGCCTCTACTTTTCCTAATTATTAACTGCTTAATCCTATTTATACTTAGTCTAACTTTAGCCAATACTTAGTTTATTTTTTATCTTTAATATGCTATAGACACGTATTCTCTAGGCATTCCCACCACTATTATCTATCTAGGCATTCTTCCGCAAGGAATCTTCCTAGCTAAAGTATTAAGTCCCCTTAGCTTTGCACTTTTACTAGGTACTAACTATATATATACTTAGCATTTCTATATTTCGCCTTATCCGGTGCCTAATATATCTTTACTAAGTACTTCTAGTTCTTATCTTTTGGTGCTTTATATATATTATATATATTATCCATATATGCGATTTATGCCAACGTGTAATATACTTAGTGTCTTAGGTTAACTCTTAGCTTATCTTCGTCCTTAAGTTTAAACCTTTCCTATATTAATCTAAGCGTTATAACTTTGTTTGCAGGTATTAAGATTTGCCTCTCGCTTCTCTAGTCCTTTAATTACTCCTCTAGATCTTTTAATATTATAATTAAGGCTCCTTTAATGTGACTTATAGCCTTCTCTATAATTAGGTGGTCCTAGACAACTTTTTCGTCCAACTATATATAGAAATCTTCCCACTCGTCGTTATGTTGTTATCTATACCACTTTTAGTATAACCCCTTAAGTGTATACGGCTTATCCGTAAGGAAGTATCTTCTTATTACTATATCGTAACAGCCCTTTATATATTATTCCTTAAACCTAGTAAGAATTTCTAAATCCTCTTCTTATTCCAGTTTAGTAAGCCACTTAGCTCTTAGTATACCTATCCTAGGTCTATTAGTAATTCTTTATATAGGTACTCTATCCCTTATACAACCTAGTATACTAAATCTCTTATCTAGTTTCTAATTTTGCTATAAGGTAATCCTCGCTCTAAATTTCTCTATAGTTTCTTTCTTTTTGCGTCTTATAAGTAGATCCTTAAAGTCTTCCTACTTTTTAATCTTGTTAATAATCCTTATTTATATCTTAAAGTCTTAGTTCTATAGGATTTTTAATCTTAAGCTTGCTTCTGTTTTAAGCTTCGCTCTTACCTTAGTCTAACTAGGCTTAGGTGTTCTATAACCGACTACCGGACCTTATATATTACCCTATTTCACCTGCGTTAGCACTACCCTCGTATGTCTCGGATATGGTTGAAATAACTTATAAGTCTCGGAGTTAGGGGTCTACTTTCATATATTTATACCACTTGATTTCCATAGATTTACAATTAAGTTGCTCGTTTAATTCCACTCACTGCAAAGCTTATATATTCTTATCTTATCTTAAAAGTCTTATGCCTATAGAAAACTCTGTCCCGAGCTTATTTATATATCTTTAAACTAAGCTACTGCCCTACTCTATCGGTTTCTATCTATTGTAGGTCCTTAGGTATACCTTATCTTATCTTAAGAGTCTTAGTTATCTCTTATCTCGTTTTAAGAATCTTAAGCCTTTAGCCTTTTACCTTTATTAAGCGATAAATTAGTACTAGCAGTTATCTACTTACTTAATCTTTATAAGATACTCTTCCTTTTATCTTATAAAGCAATAGATGCCGTATTTAATAGTGTTATAATACCCGTTACTAAACCTTACTCTATAGCGGTTTTAGTCTCTACTTCTAATATAACTTCTTTAAGGTTTATACGCTCCTAGTAAGCTGCCCTTATTACCTTATTATCTGTAAATGTTTTACCGCTGTTAAACTTATTGTCTTTAATGTTCGATCTACGTAATAGTTTATTAGTCCCCTTATACTTTAAGGATTTTGGCTCCTATAGCTAATAGCTTACGCCGTACTTAGCGTCTTTATAAATTTGGTATGCGTTATTATAGTAAAACGTAAAACTTCTAATTAAATATTCCTTTATTTCTTATAGTACACTATTATCCCTCTATACGTATATATCTTCTACTAGTCTAGTTCCCTTTATTATATAGTAACTTTAACTATCTTTATAATTCCTTATAAAGTAACCTTATTTCCCGCAATTTATATAAGCTCCATTTTTAAACTACTAACTTTACTATAGAGTCCGCCTAAACATCTTCTGCCACTAAGATCCCTAGTTTAGCCTTTACTTCTTAGTCCTATAATTACTAGATTCTTAACCTTTAGATTTTTATAGTTTTTTACTCTATCTCTTATAGGCTTCTTTAGTACCACTTAGGTTTATTAGCTTTGCGCTATACTATAGTTTCTAATTTAGCTTTAGTCGTTGTGTGCTCTACGCCTTATATAACTATAAAACTCTATCCTAACCTCTCTTAGNCTNTTNCCTTTAGTANATCCAATTATTAATNTTAATTNCTTAATCTATTAANTNCCNTAGGGTNTCCGNATCTTCTATTAGGATAATTACGTCCTAGACTTTAGCCTTAAGTCCTTACTTATACTATGCTATAAGCGCCTTATTATTCTATTTAACTTATATAACTAGCGTCTAGAACTACGTTATATATTTAATTGCTAAGGTTTACTGCGTAATATCTTAGAGTTTTCTTTCCGCTATAGTTACCGCCTCTAGGTCTCTAAATATTTATATAAGTTGCTTTATAAACCCTTCCTAGCTTAAGAACATAAATTATACCTCCTAATTAGTAGTTGTTATCCCGTTTGCTTGTATTTCTATAAGGTAAAACTTAAACTACTTAAGTACCCTTCCTAATAGGAATAGTCCCGCATATGCTATTCGATCCATAGGTATTAGCAGCTTTACCCCTTCTTGTATAACCTTAAAGTGCATTTATATAAGAAATCCTTTAAGCTTTAATCTTTCTCCTAAGTATCTTTCAATTAATAGTAACTTAATCTTTGCTGCTTCTATTCTATTAACCCTTTCTTCTAGCGCCGCATTGTTTGTTATTAATTAGTTAACTATCTCTTATAGTTATCCGACCGTTATAAGTTGCTGCAAATTAGTATCTGCTATACTAGTATCGCCTTCTAACCTTAAGGTAGTTGCCGCCGTTAATAGCGTTATGGTGGCTGCTTTTAGTGGTATATTATTTAACTTTTTATATTTAATACTATAACTAGGTAGTAATTATATAACGGAACCTTATAGCAAGTACTACAATAGGCTTATTATTAGGCTAGATATATAGATAATGTAAATTAAAGTTAATAACGTAATAATAACTAGCGGAGTGGTTACCTAATAGATTAACTCTAATTATATTCTAAGAATTACTATAAAGAAGGAACTATCTAGGTAGGGACCGCGGTCCTTTAAATACACAACTATACTCCTAAGAAATCCTTCTTATATGTAATATACGTGTGCTCTATTTACTCTGTTACGGATTATATAGATCCTATAGATTATATAGATCACGTTACGTAACCTTAGCTACTATTCCTTATTATATAGTTCTATCGGCTCTATTCTAGACCGTGCTTATATTAACTAACTAGCTTCTTCTAACTCTTCCCTAAGTAGTCGTAACATTGTACTTAAAGCGTCCGTAATATAGAGGATGGTAGTTCCGAATTCCAAACCCTTATAATTTAAGATACTTAAATTTATATATAATTCCCCTATAGTAGGGTATCCTAGTTATATAAAGACCTATAAGGTTATTTAATAAGTATACTACTGGCCTATAATATATAACTATATATAAAAATATGTTTAAGTATATAGAACGTGCGTTTGTAGAAAGACTTCTTATATAAAGAAATAAGGAGTACTTTAACCATTGCTAATTCCAATATAAAGATAGCAAGATATCTTAATTAACTTTATAGCTAACTTGCCTAGTAGTAATAGGTTTATAAATATTATAGTAGTTATTAACCATTTTATAAAAATGCGATATATAATTCCTATAGACTTAATTAATACAATATTAGTAGCCAAATGTTTTATTAAGTATGTCTTTAATCTATCTAGACTTCTTAACTCGATAATATCTAACTATAAAAGCTAGTTTGTTTTAGACTTCTAGTAAGCCCTATATAAATAATTAAGTGTATAAATATAGCTTTTAACCGCATTTTATCTAGAGATAGATGGCTGAACTAAAATTATAAACGCTATTATAAAATAATACCTATAAATATACTGCTCCTACCTGCAAGACAACTAGAAAAAGGGACTACCTTTAGCTAAGTTTACTGTAAATAATATAATAAACAAATTAATAGGCGTAATACCGTTCTACGTAACCTACGGATAAGACCCTTAACTTATATTTAAACTATAACCCAAAATTAATATAATAGGACCTATAATTAAGTGGATTTAGCTAATTAATATATATAACTTCGTTAATTAAATAAAGCAGCTAATGGAACTATTACGAAGTAAATTAATATACGCTTAAATAGTATAAAAATAGCATATAAATAAAGAACAAGCTTTTGTGTAGAACTTTAAGGAAGGTAATATAGTTTACCTAAATATATAAAACCTAAAGACTTAACGGCCCTTAAAGAAACTTAATTAGGAATTTGTAGGCCTATACTAAATTAAAAAGAAACTAAGCCTATATACCTAAAAGCTTAAATTACTAACTAAGATAAAAATATACCTAACGTTTTATATAAGCTTACTATAACCTTTAAAGAATAAACCTATAACTTGCAAAGTGCTACTACTACATCCTATAATAATTAATAATGGTAACAGCTTTTACTTTATTAACTTAATTAATAATATATAATAAAAAATACGATTTAAACAATTTAAATATCTTATTAAGTAAAAAGGATATAAAATATAAACCTAGGAAACCTATAACCGGATTAAGGTTAACGCGCCTTCCCTAGTAAAAGAATTCTATAAGGACCATCCTTTGCGGCCTACTTTAGCTAGATAGACATAATATAAAGGTAAATAACTACTACCTAACGCAAATATATAAAACGCGACTATATAATGTAATAGGTAATAAGTCTTAACTAAAATTGGATTATTTAGACCTTTAGCTAAAAAGGGGGGTACTATAATGGGACTTGCCTAGTTATAGTAGAAATGTCTTAGTAAAACACTTAATAGATAAATTCTGATAAATTCTACTAGTTTAATTAACTTCTGCTAAGTTCTACTAGATTAATTAAATTTAACTAAAGCCTGTTAAAGACCGCGTATATATATATATATGCACGTATTAACTACTAGGACCCCTAACTATTTAATTTTATAATTTTCCTATTATTCCTTTCTCTTTTTTATATAATGTCTTATACTTAACAAGAGCTATATATCCTTAAATTTAGATATAATTTATACCGTTCCTTTAAAACTTCCCTAAAGTCTCTTCGCGCCCTTATATATTTCTACCCTACTATTTCTAGAAGAGGGAGGCTTTAAGCTTCTAAAGAAGAAATTAAGACATTTAATCCTATAAGAATATAAGGACTACCTAAATAAATACTATCTAGTGTAAGAAGATATAATCTATAAACCAGATTTAGCTCTATAGTTTTTACTATAGAAAACGGGAAAAAAAGATAAGAAATTCTTAAGTAAAAAGAGATTTTAATTATAGGTATAGCTACTAAGGTAGTAAAATATCTTAAAGTCTTTCCTACTACGCAGTGTACTAGCTACTAAAAATTCGGCTATATAGGAGATAGATGCTCTACTAGGGCCTATAGATTTTATAGTTATCTTTCTTACTAGAGCTAGGCCCATTAATATAGTTAAATTAGATATTAAGTTAGAGCTCCTTAATAGAGGTAGGGGACTTCCTAATGTTAGCGCTAGCCTTTAAGAAGGCGATTAATCTATATAGAGATATATAACGGTACGCTACTATATATTAAATAACCAATATATTTACTATAAAGGATATAGCTAAGGCGCTATAAGCCTTTAAGAAGGTAGCCTAGCAATTAACTACTAACTCCCTCCTAGTAGGTAGGAAGACTATAATACTAATAATTGCTAAAGGCAATAACGAAGACTATAAAAATTAAGATAATATTAATTTAGATAATAATAGAGTTTACTAAATTAACTAATAGCTTATGGGGTGTATAGAAATAGAGGCTACTAAACTAGAGGAGCTTTCTGTTGGAGTAAATACTTATAGCTAAAAGAAGGTCTTTTATTGTCACGGAACCCCACTATAGGGGCCTCCATAGGAGAGCCCCGTGCTTTTGCGTATACCTTGCGTATAGCTTATATCAGCTACGCGTAGGTATATCACCTCCTTGCGCCCTCGACCCTTACGATCGATCGCGCAACGTCTTATAGACTCCTCGAATACATACGCTCTATAGCCACTGCCCTCGTTCTATAACATTATATTGCGCCTTTTTACTACTAACGCTTAGCCTATAACTAATTCTACGTCTTTATAATACTATAGGCGCTGCTAAAAGTAGCGTGTTTATAAATTACCTTACTTTATACTTCTAAGGAACCTATAATAGTAAGATAATATTTCTTACTAACTATTATATTAAACCTAAAGAATAATTTAATACCTATACTTAACCTATAACGCCAATTAATCCTAGGAGAATTTAATTTATTAGCCTTAGCCTTAACCTTTAAGGAGATGGACACTAATAATGTCTTATCTTTTATTAACTATATAACTACAGACAAGCAAATAAAAGGGCTACTACCTATTAAAATTAAGATATAAGACGCCAAGATATTTGTAAAAATGGTAGTATAAGACCCTAATAAATACTACCGCCTTCTATAGAACTACTACCTAAAGCTTATATAAGCTAAGATGTATACTGCCTAAGATCGCGATATTATCTAAGACCTCCAAGCTTATAAAGCGCTCGCCGATAATATACGTTAAGAAACTAAAGATAACCTCTGCGTATTTAAACGCGACGTCTAATAGTTAAAGAAGAAAGAGATTATACTAATTGCTACAGTCACCAAAAAAGAAGGCATAATTAAATACCTATAATCTTAGCTTAATGAGTATATTAGTAATAACGCTAGATACCTCTTTATTATATATAACGCCACTTAAGTCTTTACGCCCTTAGCAACTTTACCTACTTAACGCTTAATAAAGGGTTAGTGCTAAGCAACTTTACTTAATAGAAACCCCTACTAAAGCAGTAATAATAAAATCTATAATAATTGGAACTAAATTACCACTATAGGGTTTAATATACGCTACCCTAATCCCCTAGTCTTTTAGGGAGACCGTAAGGAATACAACCACTAGAAGATGTAAATCCGCAAAAAACTAACTTAGAGCGCCTACCTTTTTCCTACAGAAGATATTAAGATTAGCTACATTATTAAGCGAATAAAGGGTATACTATTTAATAGACTCTTCGCCTAATAGGAGACTAGTAGCCCCCGGAAGTAGTAGTCTTACTAAAAAGTCCTTAATAATCTTAACCTAATATACCGTAACTACGACCTACTAGCTACTAACTAAGCTAAACTATATACCCTAAAGATAAGTCCTACTAAATTATTTAATAAGTTTTATATTAAATTTTAGAAATATACCGGAGCCCTCGCCTAAGACGATACTAAAGACTAAAAGGATCTCCTTAAAAAAGTTACTTATTGCCTTAGTTACGCAGCCGCTAGCTATAACTACAACAATGTTTATAAAATAGTAGCAGCCCTATAGAAGATTAAACGACAACTAAATTAGATTACTACCGCTAACCCTTACTTAAAGACCTTTCTATAAAAGCCCTCTGGGCCTTCTAAACCTATATATACTAAGCTACTAACGCCTACTACCTTAAGTACTACTAGAGCTAATATCGACCTCTCTATACTAACCTTTCCGTAAAAACTCCTAGATAGAGAGTGCGAGCTACTCTAAAAACTAGAACGCTGCTATAAATGCCGTTTAAAAGGCTATTATTACGATAATCTAAACTACCTAATAGCTAGGTTTAGTACCTACTGCCTAATACCTAACCTAATACCCTAAATACTAAATATATCGCTATACGCCACTACTGTTACGGCTTGAATAAATGCCTTTAAACTGAAGCTTGAACGAATGCTGTATTACGAAGATACTAAGCTGAGGAGCAGAAGGAGGTCGAGGAAAGGATAGATCTATATATATAAGCTAAGTCTCTAAGCGAGCCCCTAACTAGGCTACATGTAGACGTCGCAGGGGCGGTGCCCTAGCGCCGTTATATCACCCCCCCCCCCTTCTAAAAAAAGCCTGCCCTTAGGCTTTATCCCCTTATAGAAAAGAAAGAGAAAGAAAAAAAAACTAGTATCTGGCGCTTAATCGCGATGCCGGTTAATATAGGACTTACAGTAGTCCTGCAGCTCCTGCTGCTATAGGGGTATATTGCTATACCTAGTTAACGTAGGGCAGGCAGCCGTCCTGTAGCTCCTGCTGCTGTAAGAGGTATATCGCTAGGAGCCCTCTGTTAGTTGTTGTTTCTCCTCTAAAACTCTAGTACCTTTTAGCCCTACTATCCCCCCTTTTATTATAGCGCGCCCTAAGCTATAAAAAAAGCCCCCCTAGTTATAAAAAAGCCCCCTTAGTCCCTCTCTTAAAAAAGTTAATATAAAGGTTTAATAAGGGTGGGAGGGTTAGGGAGTTACTTATATATATATCGGCACGAGTTCTTATCTATTTAGTAGTAGTATAGTTCTAGTAATAGGGTTATATTCTAGGGAGCAAAGCTCTACCTAGTTATATTTGGGCCGCAGGCGTATTAGCGCGGTAACTTGTTGGGATTATAGTAGTACGGTGCTAGCGATAGGCCATATTTTAGGGAGCAAAGCTCTTCCTTATATATAGTTATTACTATAGGCAGAGCAGTAGAAGTTGGTTATAGTGCTATAGGCAGAGCAGTAATAGTTAAATCGGGATCTACTATAGGCAGAGCAGTAAGGGTCTGTTTGTTTAGCTATAGGCGGGGCAGTATATATTAGTTATAGTACTACAGGCAGAGTAGTAAGGGTCTATTATAATAGCAGGCGTATCGGCGCTATTGTTATCTAGTTTGTCCTAATTAACTTCAATTATCGCCGTACTAGTATCTTAGTCTTAGCCGAGGTTGTTCCTTATAGTGTGCGTAGCTTAGTCTTAGTTAAAAAGGGTTGTCCTTCCCTAGGCGTATCGGTATAGTATCTTGTCTTATAGGTCGTAGACGTATTAGTATAATAGTAATCGGGACCGCAGGCGTATTAGTATAAGGTCTTATCGGTTTAGGTAGTAGTATAGTGCTAGTAATAGGGTTCGGCTCGCAGGCGTATTAACGCGAGGTCTTTTTAGCAGGTTATAGTTCTATAGGCGTATTAGCGCGGAGCTTATTAATTTGGGTAGCAGTACAGTATAAGCGTTAGTTTATTTTCTATAGGCAAATCGGCATAGAATCTTATCGGCTTATATATATATTGGTATAAGTTTCTTGTCTAGTTACAGGCGTATAGGCGTAATGGTTGTCTAGTTTAATTGCAGGCATATTAGCGCGATTATACGGTCGGTTTAGGGTTAGGGTAGTAGTATAGTATAAGCATTAGGTCCTTCCTAATTGATTTCGTCTCTCCTTATATAGCTTAGTATTAATCGGGGTGGTTATTATAGCGTAGTAGTAGCGGATATAGGTAGGATTCGTTCTAGAGGACTTTGTAGATAATATACACTTACCGCCTAATGGTATAGCGCGGGTTATAAGTTAGCTTGTTTTAGCTATTAGCCCAAACCTAATATATACTAAAGGACTTCGCGGATAATATATACCTACCGCCTAATAGTATAGCGCGGGTTATATCTTGGCTTATCTTAGCTAATACTACGGGATTAGTGCTGGGCTTAGTAATAGGATCACTATATCGTTCTCTATAGTACTAGGCTAAGTCTTAACTAAGGTTGTCTTTATAGCTTATATAACTCTATATTAGTTAAAAAGGTTAAGGGGGGGGGTTCTAAAGAGCCGCGCTTAATTTAGTAAGGTAGTAGTAGGCTATAAGCTATTATATTCTTAGCTATTAATTATAACTATAGGAGACCTTCTAGCTGCTTAAATACCGGCTCTTAGTTCAATAATAGCGACTTAACGCGTTGACGACGCGCAGCTAGGGGTATTTAACGCGTGTCCTCTTAGAATACGTAGAATGGGGGTGGGAGATTATCTAGGCCTTCCTAGGTGAGGTAAAGAGGGAGCTTTAAAATAAATAAAGTCCCCCCTGGGTAGGTAAGCTTAGTATAATATTACGGCTTAAATAAATGCCTCTAAACTAAAGCTTAAATAAATGCTATATTATAAAGATACTAAGCTAAGGAGTAGAAGGAGGTCGAGGAAAGGATAGGTCTATATATATAAGCTAAGTCTCTAAGTAAGCCCCTAACTAGGCTGCATGTAGACGTTATAGGGGCGGTGCCCTAGTGCTGTTATATTACCCCCCCCCTTCTAAAAAAAGCCTGCCCTTAGGCTTTATCCCCTTATAAAAAAGAAAGAGAAAGAAAAAAAATCTAGTATCTGGCGCTTAATCGCGATACTAGTTAACGTAGGACTTATAGTAATCCTATAGCTTCTGCTGCTATAGGGGTATATCGCTATACCCAGTTAACGTAGGGTAGGCAGCCGTCCTGCAGCTCCTGCTGCTGCGAGAGGTATATCGCTAGGAGCTCTCTATTAGTCGTTATTCCTTCTCTAAAACTCCGGTACCTCCTAGCCCTACTATCCCCCCTTTTATTATGGCGCGCCCTAAGCTATAAAAAAAGCCTCCCTAGTCCCCCTCTTAAAAAAGTTAATGTAAAGGTTTAATCAGGGTAGGAGGGTTAGGGAGTTACTTATATATATATCGGCACGAGTTCTTATTTATTTAGTAGTAGTACGGTACTAGTAATAGGGTTGTATTCTAGGGAGTAAAGCTCTACCTAGTTGTGTTTAGGCCGTAGGCGTATTAGCACAGTAACTTGTTAGGATTATAGTAGTATAGTGCTAGCGATAGGCCATATTTTAGGGAGTAAAGCTCTTCCTTGTATATAGTTATTACTATAGGTAGAGTAGTAGAAGTTGGTTATAGTGCTATAGGCAGAGCAGTAATAGTTAAATTAGGATCCGCTGCAGGCAGAGTAGTAAGGGTTTATTTGTTTAGCTGCAGGCGGGGTAGTATATATTAGTTGTAGTACTATAGGCAGAGTAGCAAGGGTCTATTATAATAGTAGGCGTATCGGCGTTATTGTTATCTAGTTCGTCCTAATTAACTTTAATTATCGCCGCACTAGTATCTTAGTCTCAGCTAAGGTCGTTCCTCGTAGTATATATAGCTTAGTCTTAGTTAAAAAGGGTTGTCCTTCCATAGGCGTATTGGCACGGTGTCTTATTTTATAGGTCGTAGGCGTATCGGCACGATAGTAATCGGGACCGTAGGCGTATTAGTATAAGGTCTTATTAGTTCGGGTAGTAGTACAGTGCTAGCGACGGGGTTTGGCTCGCAGGCGTATTAACGCGAGGTCTTTTTAGCAGGTCGTAGTTCTATAGGCGTATTGGCGCGGAGCTTATTAATTTGGGTAGCAGTATAGTGTAAGCGTTAGTTCATTTTCTATAGGCAAATCGGTACGGAATCTTGTCGGCTTATATGCGTATTAGTATGAGTTTCTTATCTAGTCGCAGGCGTATAGGCGCGACGGTTATCTGGTTTAATCGTAGGCATATTAACGCGATTATATGGTTGGTTTAGGGTTAAGGTAGCAGTATAGTATAAGTGTTAGGTCCTTCCTAATTGATTTCATCTCTCCTTATACAGCTTAGTATTAATTAGGGTGGTTATCGCAGCATAGTAGTAGCGGATATAGGTAGGATTTGTTTTAAAGGACTTTGTAAATAATATATACCTACCACCTAATAGCATAGCGCGGGTTATAAGTTAGCTTGTTTTAGCTATTAGCCCAAACCTAATATATACTAGAGGACTTCGCGGATAATATATACCTACTGCCTAATAGCACGGCGCGGGTTATATCTTAGCTTATCTTAACTAACACTATAGGATTAGTACTGGGCTTAGTAATAGGATTACTATGTTATTCTCTGCAGTATTAGGCTAAGTCTTAACCGAGGTCGTCTCTATAGCTTGTATAACTCTATATTAGTTAAAAAGGTTAGAGGGGGGTTTTAGAGAGCCACGCTTAATCTAGTAGGGTAGTAGTAGGCTATAAGCTATTATGTCCTTAGCTATTAATTGTAACTATAGGAGACCTTTTAGCTGCTTAAATACTAGCTCCTAGTTCAATAATAGCGACTTAACGCGTCGACGACGCGCAGCTAGGGGTGTTTAACGCGTGTCCTCTTAGAATACGTAGAATGGGGGTAGGAGATTATCTAGGCCTTCCTAGGCGAGGTAAAGAGGGAGCTTCAAAACAAATAAAGTCCCCCCTAGGTAGGTAAGCTTAGTATAATATTATGGCTTAAATAAATGCCTCTAAACCAAAGCTTAAATAAATGCTATATTATAAAGATACTAAGCTAAGGAGTAGAAGGAGGTTAAGGAAAGGATAGGTCTATATACATAAGCTAAGTCTCTAAGCAAGCCCCTAACTAGGCTGTATGTAGACGTCGCAGGGGCGGTACCCTAGCGCCGTTATAACTACTATATAAGATAAAGACGTAGTAATAGTAGTAGAATTAGATATGGAAGCGGAAAACGCTAAGTCCTAGCCCTAAGTCGTAGGTTAGGACGCCCTAATAATAAAGGGATTTATATATTGGCCTACTTAATAAATAACTTAGTAAAGATAAACGGACGGAAATAGATAGTTTTACCTATAATAGGAACTACTGCTAAAAAATAATATAAAAGCTGTTCTATAATTAACTACGAAGCTATTAACCAATTTATAGATACTTAACTTATACGTACTTATAACCTGCCTACTTTACCCCTTACTAAAGCCCGTGCCCTATAACTTGCTAATAGTAGTTATACCGTATAAAAGATTACCCATATAGTATAACTTTACTTAAATATAAACAGGCACTAGGAAGAACTCTAGGCCTATATTATACTACTTACTAACTACCCTATTATCCTTAGAATAAGCTAACTTAAATAATATAACCCTACTATTAACTAGGAAAAGAGAGAAGCAACCTTTAACTCTAAATACTGTAGAGAGACTTACCTAGGATATAGCCTAGCCGCCTCTATTTACTCACTAGGATATTAACCTAAGAAACCCCTTATTACCCTACCTATAATTAACTACTACTATATAAGCGCCGCGGCCTTCTACTATATAGTATATAGAAAAGGCTAGACCATTGCTATAGCTTCCTAATTACGACTATATAAGCTTAATAAAGAATAAAACTATATCCTTTATAGTAATATAATAGATATAGTTAACCTTTTAGAAGATAACGCCCCTATAGAACTCTATAGACTTTTACCTTTAAACTTTAAGAAGTTTATAAAAGATAAACTTTTAGTTATAAGAAAGTATATTAACAAGTACCTTAATAAAGGGTTTATTTATTCTAGCATATTACTAGTAGCCGCCCCTATCCTTCTCGCTAAGAAGCTAAAAGGAGATATTTAATTCTACGTTAACTATAGAGGATTTAACGCTATTACGATTAAAAACTAATACCTAGTACCGCTTATACAGGAGACCCTTAAGCGGCTTAGCTGAGCCAAAATCTATACTAAGCTTAATATTATCGCCGCCTTTAACTATTTCTAAATACGGGAAGGTAATAAATAGAAAACTGCATTCGCATTACGCTTCGGCCAATTTAAATATACTATTATACCCCCCAGCGTATATAACGGCTTAGGCACCTTCTAAAGCTATATTAATAACGTCTTACGGGATTACCTTAATGACTTCTGCTCTGTGTACCTAGACAATATACTTATTTATAGTAATAACCCTTTTAAGTAGACTAAACACGTTTAAAAAGTCCTATAACACCTTAGGGACGTAGGACTTTATATTAATTTAAAGAAAGGCAAATTCTTAGTTATAAAAGTAAAATACCTTAAACTAATTATTACTACTAAGGTGTCCGTATAGACCCTAAGAAGGTACGTATAATTACTAAATAGTAAGCCCCTACCTATATTAAGGACGTATAAGCCTTCCTTAGTTTTACCAACTTCTATTAGAAATTTATATATAACTTCTTAAGCGTAATAGTACTACTTACAGCAATAATATAAATAAAGGGCCTTTCTATAAAAGGAAGAAGAACGTATCTACGCTTTACCTAAACGCCTAAATATAAGAAGGCATTTTAAGACCTTAAAAATGCCTTTACTAAAGCACCTATTCTAGCTTACTTTATACTAAGACAATAACTCTATCTTAAAACTAACTCCTTAGACTATATTAACGCAGGCGTCCTCTTTTAAATAGGTAATAACGGTCTCCTTTACCTAGTCGCATTCTACTCGTCTAAGCTTATACTATTAGAGTATAACTATAAGATCTATAATAAAGAACTCCTTATAATTATATAAGCGTTTAAAGAATTCTAACCAGAACTCTCCTTAGTAGAGCTTAATTAGCCAACTAAAGTCCTTACGGACTATTATAACCTTAAGTACTTTATAACTATAAAGTAGCTAAACTAACGCTAAGTATATTAGAACGAGTTCCTCTCTAATTTTAACTTTAAAATTATATATTAACTAGGAGTATAAGGTACTAAACCTAATAGCCTAATACGTCACTCATAAGACCTTCCTTAGTCTAAAGATAACCCCTATAATTAGTTCTAACAATAAATAATCCTAAAAGCACAAAATTTAGCCCTAGGTATACTACCCATAATAGAGCTAACTATACCTTAGCTTTATACTACAGAACTAAAGTTACCTCCTAAAATTAATAAGCTTATTACTACGGTATATAACACCTCTATTAACCTATTACTATATTAACTTATTACCGCAAAGACCGCTAGCGCCTATATACTACCTACTAACCTCTAAAGCTTAGGCTAGATTAATATAGCAGCCTTAAAAGTAAAAGAGAACAGGCTCTATTATAGAGGTCGCCTATTTATCCCTAACTTAGAAAATCTATAACGGTAACTAATTTAAATGGCCTATAACCTCTAATTAAGCGGCCACTTAGGTAGAGGAGGAACCTACGAGCTTCTTAGCTAATATTACTTCTAGCCAAAAATAATAGACTTAGTTAAACGCTTTATAGGCGCCTGCTATAGTTATAAGCGCGCTAAGGCCTTTAATATAAAGTACCAATGACTACTATACCCTCTACTAATACCTATACGACAATAGGTAGATATCGCTATAGATTTCGTTATTAACCTACTACCCTATAAACGATACGGCCGTACCTATAAGAACATCCTTATAATAATATACCGACTTATAAAAGAGCGCCACTATGTCCTAACTAAAGGCGTAGCTATGACTAACGTTACTAACGCCTTTCTTCGCGAAGTTTACCGACTATATAGGTTACCTAACTTAATTACGTCCGACTAAGGCATATAATTTAACTCTAATATATAGAGACGAATCTACTAACGCCTTAGTATCTCCATTAAGATGTCTATATCCTTTTACTATAAAACTACTAGGCAACTAGAAAACGCTAACGCTAGCATAAAAGCGTACCTATAATAGGTAGTCGCCTATAGTTAAGATAACTAGGTAGATTACCTCCACTAGGTAAATTCGCAGTAAATAACTACGTCTTAACCACTATAGGACTTACCCCATTCTTCGTAAACAAGGGTTATTACCCCCAATCTAGCATAGAGCCACTAGAACCTATTAATAAGAAACTACTATATAGAAAACGCCTTAAGATGCTACTTACCAACTAGTATGCAGACTATATAAAAAATCTACTTAACTACTGTAAAGGAGAAATAGCTTAGGCTTAAGTAAAGTAGGCCTACTTTATTAACTATTATAGAACGCCACCACCGGAAATATATATTGGTGACTAGGTATAGCTAGATACATATAATATCTCTATATAGGCTTATAAAGTCACTCGATTATAAGAACCTTAGCCCCTATTTAATTAAATAAGTTATTAATAAGGGAGCCGTATATAAGCTAGAACTCCTACCTACCCTAACTACTTGCGGGATATAGCCTATATTTTACTTATAGCTACTACACCTTTATTAGCCTAACCCCTTACTAGGGCAGATATGGCCTAAACCCCTACTAATACTAATCCGAGATAAAAACGAAGATAAGAACCATAAGGAGTGGACCGTTAAAAAAAATTATTAACTCTAAATACTTTAGTAAAGGTAGAGGACGACGGCTCTACTATAGAGCTATATATATAGGATTTGATATAAATTAGCCAGAATGGCAACCGTAGGAAGACTTTAAAAATGTAAAGGATTTAATTAGCGACTTTTATTACGCAAACCTATAGAAACCGGGCCTAAGCAGAGATTTTATACCCAATCCTCTATAAAAGCCCTTATAGAGCTAAACTGTTATATATTGCTATATAAGGGCAAATTGCCACTAAATTGCTATTAGATTGCGGTAAAGTGCAATTACGTAACTAGAATATCGTTAAGATGTCTAGAAACTTTAACCGGCAGTTAAAGTTATCTAATTAGTTAGATTTTTAGATGCTAAGCCTTATTATATAACGCTGTTTTAAACCTTTAGCAATACCCCCCTTTTTTTCTTCTCTATACCTTAAGTATCCCTTTTATATATATATATAGTAACTATAGCGTTGCCGGAGCTCCGCCTCTATAGGAGGGGGGGTAGTATTATAAAACCCTACCGTAGGGGCCTCTATAGGAGAGCCCTATACTTTTATATATACCTCGCGTATAGCTTATATTAGCTACGCGTAGGTATATTACCTCCTTATACCCTTAACCCTTACGATTAATTGCGTAACGTCTTATAGACTCCTTAAATATATACGCTCTATAGCTACTACCCTCATTCTATAACATTATCTTATTTATAGTATATCTAGAACTATTACTAAATCTTTATCTTTAGTTCTTAGGAAGGTTTTGATTACTGTATTATATCTTAGCTAAAGGTACTTTTTAGGTTCCTAACTGTTATATACCTAAAAATATCCTTTTTAACGGATTAAGAATTTACCCTTTTTTTAGCGCTATCTTTAGTCTAAAATATCTTCTATATTCTATTCTAGTTCCCTATTAATTTTATTAGGGGGTAGCGGTTCTATACCATCTCTTCTCTAATATAGCTTTAGTAAGGAAATATAAAATATAGGATATATTAAATATAATTTCGGCAATTCTAATTTATAGGCTTAATTTCCTTTAGTTTTTCTAACTATATTAAAGGGTCTAAGCCACTAGTAATCCAGCTTCTTCTTAATATGTTTTATTTAGATAATTTTTATAAATAGTAAGACTTTATCTTTTATCTTAAATTCTTTTAGCATATATTTTTTGTTATAGTACCTTTTTTATACAGCCTAAGTGTCTAGTAAGTACTTTTTAAGTTCTTCTCTACAAATTCTTATATACTTAATTATTTTAGACACTACTAGTGCCTCCCTTTTAGGAATAATATCCTTAACGTTTTATAGGTTATTTGCTTTTACCCTAAACAATACTTTATAAGGGTTTTTTTATACTGCTATAGATGCTTATATTATATATATATTACGCTAAAGCTAACTATAATATCTAATTATTCTGTTAATAATTAATATAGTAGTGGAGGTAGTGTTCTAATAACGTATTTAGATACTTTGTTAGCCCATCTGTTTATAGGTAAAAGGCAATACTTATTCTTTACTATATTTTTAATAGGAGACAGAATAAAAACTAGAATACGCTATTAAATATAGTACCTCTATTAAACATGATTTCCCTTAGCGTACTAAATAAAAGCTACTATTCTAAAAATAGGTCTGCCAGTTCTGCTACTATAATCGTTATTATAATAGTAAAGTACCCTAAGAACTTTATATATCTATTAATGATTACTAGAATAGCGTTAGCAACCTCTCCTATTCTTATTTTAGTAGGGGGTAAGCTTATTATAAAATCTATTATTAATTCTAATATAGGCCTCTACGGAATAGGAAGTACTAATAACTCGCTATATAGGCGATGTCTAGATATCTATACCCTTTAGCACGTATTATATCTTAATATATAGTCCCTAACTTCTTTAAATATTTTATCCTAAAAGTATTTCCTTTAAACGGCCTTAAGGGTTTTGTTAGCACTATAGTAACCCCTAAAAGGGTTATTATAAAGACCTTTAGAATTTTATCTTAAACTGCTTAGTCCTTTAAGATATATATAGCACCCTTAAAGCGTAATAGACCCTTTTAGTCTTACTACTATAGCTTTTTAGTAACTTTGGCCAAGTTAGTCTCCACTATATCTTTTTACCTCCCCCTAGAAATAAAGGTGTCCCTTTATTATACTTAAAGAAGAAGATCTAAAAAGGTTTTGTATAAATTACTTACTTTTATTTTACCTACCGCTATTATAAATATAAGGCGTGGCACGAGACGTTTTAAACTATTAGTACTAGTAGATTCTCCTACCATTATATAGTGTACTACGCTGCGGATAGGCATCTTACCTATCCCCCTTAGATCTAGATACTTGCAGCTAATACGCCGTTAAGTTAAAGGTGCCGTAATATCCCTAGCATATCCCGTAGAATTCTTGCTAATTTTAAGGTACGCTAACTTTATAACGTCTACCTAGCCTATAATCTAGTCCGTAACTATATCCTACGGCTCTATAATTATAGCGCTTTATAGCTATATTGCTAGGATCTCTGCCCTACTATAAAATTTTATAGTTTTAGGAAAAGAGTCTTCTTTTTTTAAGCAAATTTTGCAATATAGGGATTAGTTCCCCTATACTGTCCTAGATTCTTTCTATCTTATAATTTAAACGTTTTAATAACCTATTAGCGGGATTTATCTTTCCTAGGCGGTATATAATTTTAAAGTTATACTATAATAGTGCCTCTACCTATTTAGCTTATTAACCGCTTAATACCTTTATAGTTATAAAGTATTCTAGGTTATTATAGTCTATAAGGACTTTAATAGGGTAATTGCTTCCTATATAATAATATCGCTAGTATTTTATTATAGTGATGTTTACGACCAGCTTCACCCCCCTACTTAAGCAAGCGCTGCGAGATTTTAAATTCGCTACGCGCATCCAACCTCGCTTAATTACTACTAGCTGTACGTAGTACCTATAGCGAACGGCTGTGGCCACACGTAAGGACCTTTTTGGTTGCCCTAGAGAAACGCCTTAGTTGGCCAGGGGAATCAAATTAAAGACGTACGCTTCCTCTTCTCCCTCTTCTCCCCCGTAACTACGCCTCCCTTATAGCCGCCAAAACGCGAATATAACGCTGTCTCTGCAGAGAGGTCGATGAAATTTGGCAATATTATATAGGTGGAAACCTTATAATATCTAATAAAGATTATAACACTGTGGGATCGCGACGTTCTTGCAGCCAAGCATACGGCTTCGCTACAATTACTATATACAGCTGGCGGCAATTAAGCGAGATTGGATGCGCGTAGCGAATTTGAAATCTCGCAGCGCTTGCTAAAGGGGGGGGGTAAAGCTGGTCGTGAATATCACTGTACTATAACTATTATAAATGGCTCCTAGTTATACGTTATATAACACTATTTTATAGGGGTTATTTTCCTTAACTAAAACGCTATAGGATACTATTCTCCGTCTTTTAATTAAGATATAATTACCCCTAGGGTAAAGCCGGATATATTTATTTTAAGGTATATATATAGCTCCTAATAAAAGAATATTAGGATAGGCGCTAATATAAATAAATCCTTTAACTAGTCTATAGCTTACTTAGTAGCTTCCCTAAATATAAAGAGTCCTAACTTCTTACTATTCTTAAATCCTTTTAGTAAGTTAGTAATTGGGAGTATTACTTATAAATAATAAATAATAAACGTTTAGTAGAAGTTCGCCGTACTTAAGAAAACCTACACTTCTCTAAATGTTATAGGGTAGGGCTATTCCCTAATAGCGTCCACCCGACTTTTCTCTATTAATACTCCGTTAACGCTAATAATAAAGCCTAGAAAATTAATACTAGTAGTATAAAACGTGCACTTTTTTAGGTTATACAGAGCTTATATTCCTATAGTCTTTCTAGTACTATTTATACGTGGTATGTATATACTTCGTAGTTATTAAAGTAGACTATAATGTTATTAAGGTAGATTATATATATTATGTCTAATAGGCCTAATAATGCCTTATTAATATAGGCCTAAAATATTACTAGTGTGTTGGTGAGCCTAAATAGCATTACTAGGTACTTAAAGTGGCCGTACTATATTTAGAACGCTATTTTCTACTTATTACCGGCTTTAATCCGGATTTAATAGTATATATATTTTAAATCCAATTTTATAAATATCTTTACGCCTAATAGCCTATTAATAAGCTCCCCTATTAAAGGTAATAGGTAGTAATTCTTTATAGTAATCTTATTTAGCGCCTAATAGTTAATATAAAGGCGAAGGGTCTTATCCTTCTTGGGTATAAATATAATTGGTGCCCCTACTAGGCTTATAAAGGGCCAAATTTATCCTCTTTAAAGATTATCTATTATATATTAAGGTAATACCGCTAGCTTATTTTCTAATAGGTTATATAGTAGTCTAAAAGGAGGTTATTTATCCCCTATATCTATCTTATACTTAACCAATATAGGGTTAGATAAGGTTTATATAGCCTCTTTATTAAAAACATCCTCTAAGTCTATATATTCCTATAGAATCTCTAGTTTCCTAACTGCGTATAGCCGGCTATCTAAAAATAAATATCCCGTGTCCCCGTTCTTAGTGTTAAAAGTAGTATATATAGAATATGCCTACCCTTTTTCTTATATATAGTTTAAGAAAATCTTTTAATCTTTAACTATAATACGCGGTTAAGACTTCTAATATTAATATAAGGCTAAAGGCTAATTAATATCCGGATTAACTTGGTGATGCTATAGGTATCCCAAAATAAGGTTATACCCCTTAATTTCTACGGCATAGAAGCGCATTTTCTATATATCCTATAGACTATTACAGTCCTAGCTAGCCACGGAAAAAGCCTATTCCCTATAGTATAAAATCTAGTAGCCTCTAATACTTTAAACAGTGCGTACCTATAAGCCGCTAAAGTCTAAATCTAATTCTTTTACTAGTAATTAAGAAATAAACCCTATAGTCACGCCGCTGTTTATAAGGTAGTCTTACGTTAACGTACTTTATAGCGAGCGACGCACCCAAGCGAGAGACGCACCTCAAAACCCCACCAAAAATTAGAAAAATCGTACCTTAATATCTTAACAACCAGTAAATAATAAATTCTAATAATTTGGATTTGGATTTTAATATACACTTTACAGCTTTTATTAAAGTTATATAATAAATAGTTTAATAGTTTTAAAGATATTAAAATTTAGGGGCTAAAATGAAGCTAAATTGCTATATATTGCTATATTTTAAAAACTACTAAACTATTTACTATATAACTTTAATACAGGCTATAAACCAGACCGTACAGGGACATAAAGATCACAGGGGACACAAGGGAGAGGACGCCCTGTAGGAAGACCCTCATGGACAGCTACAGCAAGCTCAAGACCAGGACAATCAAGAATTAGACTCAACGCGGCAAACATAACATTCGCAGCCGACTCTTAAAGGGCGCATAGCCAACCAGTAAGAACAGGGGAAGAACTAGAGACAATAACAGATTTAGATATAGAAGCGCTAGTAGGAACACAAGATATAGGAATGGAAAGCTCTATACAAAATGAGTAGTAACCAGGGTGCAGACATAAGAGACAGAAGTTCTAAATATCCTAGAGAAAGTGGAAACAGAAAAAGCGAGGAACGACGGAGAGGCGAAGGACCCTTGCCGGGGGTCCGCCACCTATCCATTATATAGTATAACTATGGCAACACAAACCACCGTCTTGTAAGGCCCCTACTAGACAGCCTAGACCCAGAGAAACACTATATCCTTGCTATACAAGAGCCGTACTACAACACCTACATATAATCAACATACTGCCCCTAAGGATTCCAGCTCCTATATAAACCAAAAGCAGCCACACGCGTATGCTTTATAATTAGCAAGACTATCAGCCTATCCTCATAGTCATAGCAGGCAGTTAATCCAGATATTGCAGTTATAATAATCCAGACATATAGAGGACCGGTATAAATTATTAATGTGTATAACCCTAGGGTTGAAGGGGTCCTATAAATAGAGAATATTATATTGGTAATAAGCTTACTTAAAACCGAAGGCACAGAGTCTATCCTATTAGGAGATATAAACCTCCACCACCCGCGGTAGGGGGGTATCCACGTCGCTACTAAACGATAGGTAGAGTGCCTACTAAAAGCTATAGATACCTGGGGCCTTAAGCTAGCCACCCCCCCTAGAGCAATTACATAGCAATAAGGATCCGCTAGAAGTACAATTAACCTTACATTTATAGATAAAGGCCTATACTAGAGACTTAAAAGGTGTAACCCCAAAGAAGAATAGGCACTTACTTTAGACCATATCCCCATCCAGATATAGCTAGATTTGGACATTAAGGCGCAACTAAATAGCAAAAGATACGTAATAAGGATACTTAAGGTAGACAGCTTCCTTAATACAGTTAAATAACAACTCTAAAACCTAGAAGAAATCTACCCAATACCAAACAAGCAAGGCTTATTAGCCACCCCTAAGGAAATCAACCGAAGACTAGAAAGGATCCAGGCAGCGATTAAAAACAGGTTAGAAGAGTACTGCCCGGTCTTAAAACCGGGCCCCTACGCGCAACACGCATAGTCCGCATAATACGCGGTTCTTATAGCTAGCCAACAACGAGCAAGAAGGAAATACTTAAGCAGCCATAACCCTAAAGATAAGAGACAATACAAAGACACAAGAAACTAGTTAAAGAATACCCTAAAAAAAGAAGCAAGGAACAACTAGAGACAATTTATAAACGAGTACACTTTTAACCTAAGCCTCCCCTATAATAAGGGCCTGTGGGCTATAGCAAAATAGGTAAAGAAAAAGGTAGGGTAATTAGCAGAAGACCTATACCTACCACCCCTATAAAGAGCAGGGGAATTATAGGCTACTAACAATAACGATAAGAAGGCAAAGATCCTTATAGAAAGGTTCTTCCCCTAACCGGCTCCAGCAGACCTTAGTAACATCACGGGTAAAACACCGGTAACTCGCCTACGGGTTAACAGCGACATAATAATAGAGGAAATGGCCAGAACTATTAGCCGCCTTTTAAATAATATAGCACTAGGACCAGATGGGATTCTAAATAAGGCCCTAAAGACCTATAGACCACTTATAGCACCCTAGCTTACAGATATAGCTAGAGCATGCTTTACTATAGGCTACTACCCACGACTCGGAAGATCTATAACGACGGTTGTCCTATAAAAAGAAGGCAAAGCAGATTACTTAATCCTAGGAAGCTACTGCCCTATTGCCTTAAAAAACACCCTAAGCAAGATCTTAAAAAAGGTAATAGCGGACCGCATAGCAGATACGGCTAAAGAACACACCCTACTACTATAGAGCCAAATAAGGGCAAGAAAGAACCGCTTAACACTATTAGCACTTACGCTACTCGCTATCACCATTAAATCCGCATAGGCAATGCGAAGGGACTTTATAGTATTAATGCTCAGCCTAGATATTAGTGGCGCCTACAATAACATACCCTACAAGCATCTCCTATATATCCTTAGGGCAAAAGGCTTCCCAGAATAGATTATACAATTTATTTAAGGGTTTATAGGTTAGAAAGAAACATCACTAGTTTTCAGCGGATACTAGAGCCCCCCTATTATAGTTGCAACAGAAATACCATAAGGATTACCCCTCTCGCCTATACTCTTCCTTTTCTTTATAAGCAACCTACTTAACTCCTTTAAGAAAGGGGCAACCTAGGGGATAGGCTTCATTAACAATATAAACCTAATTACATACGGGCTAACAGCCATAAAGAATTACAGAATACTAGAGAAAGCTTATAACACCTATATAGAATAGGCAAGATAATATAGAGTCTAATTCTCACCAGAGAAATACCAGCTAATCCATTTTATAAGAAAACGCAACCAATCTGTAGATCTCTAGCATACAATTCGCATCTAAGGCTTTGGGGGTTAACTAGTTTAGGGCCTAAGGGTATTAGGAGTATAGGTAGACAGCAAGCTTCGGTAGAGCGCACATACAGCGTAAGTGGCCTATAAGGGCCAAGCACAGTACATCGTATTATCTAGGATTATTAATTCTATATAGGGTCCATACTTCCAGAGGTCACGCCTACTATACACAGCAGTTGTCCGGCCAACTATAACGTATAAGTCTAGTATTTGGGCCATTAGAGAATCTAAAAAAGGCCCCCCTAAGTCACTCCTTAAACTACTCTAAAAGGTCCAAACAGCCTGCCTTTAGAGTATAATAGGCGCATATAAGCAAACGGCCACAGCACTACTTAAGAAGGAAGCCAATATTCCCCCCCTATAACTACATATTAAAGCCGCTGTAATATAAAGGGCGCAAAATAAACGTAACTCTAATATTATAAAGTATATTAAGACACACCTAAATAAACTATAGAGGGACCCTAGGGCGCCCCATAGGAGAACAAACTAATAACCCTAAAGTAGGGAAGACATATTAGAGAAACAAATAAAGAAAGCAGAAGAAGAATGGTACTGCTTTAGGGCCCAGGCCCACATAGAGGAGGAAGGGAGACGCGTAAGAGGCCAGTAAAGACAATAGTAAGAGAGAGAAAGGAGCTAAAGTAAAGCATAAAAGAATGCTAGGAAACCATCTACCGCAATATAATACTGGTTGGACTAACGCTAGAGAGGCGTATAGGAGTTAAAGGTACAGAGGCTAACTAAGGCAAGAGGAACCCAAGCCATAGCATAGTCAACGCCATAGGGGGTAAATACTCTAGGGCTCTAAGAAGGCCTAATAAAGGCAGAAAACACAATAGCAACACTCTTAAGAACAGGAATAATAGGACTAAAAAACTGGCTCTACTAGGTAGGTATCCTAATAGGTAGCCCAAGATATAAATATGGCTGGCTAAGACAGACACCAAAATATATAATACTATTATACCCCTTACGCACCAACCGAGAAGTAATACTCTTAGTAGCTAGCATAGAGAACTATAATATACTGCTCTCAACACAAAAAGGCCTTAAGGCGGTTACCTAGTAGCTTATTAGCTAAAATATACTAAACCAGTTCCGGGTTGCTAGGGAAATAGTAATAAAGGGCGGGGGGGCAAGTAACGGGCGCCCCCTAATAACTCTACAGTAGTAGAGTAAAATATACAATACTAGCGCGTCCATAGGCTTATTACGGCAGCAGTGGTTCCCAAGGAGGTTAAAAAGTAAGGTAGTAGGAGCACCACAGGTAACTCGCAGGCGCCCCGTATGCGCCTTATAGGCGAGTCCTAAAAGGCGGGGAGATAGATTATGGGGTTTTCTCAAATAGAGTTTTCTCCCCATATGTACATAAGGAGTAGTCCGCGTGGGCCCAATAGGGATCCAAATCGGACGTTAAGCAATAAATAATTATTATCTATTATAATTATTAATACAGGCTATAAAGTGTGTATTAAAACCCAAATCCAAATTATTAGAATTTATTATTCGGTGGTTGTTAAGATATTAAGGCATGATTTTTAGTGGGGTTGTATAATGCGTCTCTCACTTAGGTGCGTCGCTCGCTTATAAAGTACGTTACCTATTTATTATTAACTTAAATGGAGATAAGAATAACTATGCGGCAGCTTACTCCCTTTTTTTCTTACTGGCTTAGTATAAGGGAGTAAAGACCTACTAGGCTCTTTTTTCCCTAATTAATCTAACTCTTATTTCTTCTACTAGTAGAAGCGCTTTATATGGCCCTTCTTACCACAGTTATAATAAATGCGTAACTCTTAGTTCCACTTATTTAAATTAGGTTTTTGCCTATTATTATTCTAGGCTTAACTAGCGTTACTTTAGGGCTTTAAAGCCTACTTACGTTATTCTTCCGTAGAGTGGTTAGGTTGGAATCTACCCCTATTATTAAAGCTAGGTCTAGTCCTACGCTTTTTATTATTAGCGTCTTATTCCTTTTACTTACTTAAATAATCTCTTTTAGCATTTTTAATTTAAGTAGCTTTAGAGATAAGCTTTTCTTAAAAGGTAGGAATTTCGCCCTTCTCCTATATAGCCTATTAAATCTTAGGTTATAACTTAGTAAGTAGCTAGTAAAGTTATATAGTATTATCCTATAGGTTTAAGTAGGGTATATTATCTTCTAGTTCTTCTAAGTAGTTTATAAACTAGACTATACTCTAGACTTCTCGCTATTTAGTATTATAGTATCGCTAGTTATAATATATCCCTTAATTAGTAGGGTCTTAGACCTAATTAACTAACTAGGACTTAAGTTCGCTAAATTTAAGGGATATAGTAAGTTTCTTCTTATAGCGTGTTTATAAACTCTTAATAGTGCTATATAGGAAGGTAGAAGCAATTAGTATCTAATTATACTTATTAGAGTAACGTTTCGGATCTAGCCAAAACTTAGTTTTATATTAATGGATAAAACAATTGCAGTTCTAAAGACTATTACTATTATACTTATTAGGTTCCTTTATACGGAATTTAGGTTTTTCTAACATTATAGTATAGTATAGCGTTGCCCCTTTAAGTCCGCTTTGTGTCTAGGGTGTTTATACTTCCCCTAATTGTCCTTATAATTATTCTTAGTAGTCTTAATATACTTATCTTAATTATATCTCTAACTTTTTTATTTTTTTATAAGGTCTTATATAGCGACCGCTCTAATAACTCCCTAGCGGTAATTGTTTTTAAAGGTCTTGTAAGGTTAGACAGACTAGCTATAGCTTCTTTATAGAAAGAGGAAATACGCTCCTCTGGGGAGACTCTCTAAGCCTTTTATAGTAGGGGCGTCGTTTTAGGGGGTAAGGAAGTATAGCCCATTATCGTTAATTAGTAGCCATATGTTCCTTCTATAAAGGACTATAAGTAATTAGAATTATAAGAGACTAGTTTAACCAAAACGTATAATTATTTAATTAATAGTATAGAATAAGAGTTATAGGTAAGTAAAAGATAAGTTAAGGTAAAATAAGCTTTATATAGTAAAGGATAAATGCTTTTTAACCTCTTTTATTAGAAACTAATTACTAATTCTTCTTAAGAGGAGAACTAGCTTCCTATATAATCCTTCTAAAACGCTAGTAAAACACTTCGCCCCTTATTTATCTAACTGTGTCTTTTAAGATATAGATGGGATATAGATAGGATATAGATAAAACCTCCTACTATCTTATCTAATATATACCTTCTAGGGGATTCCATTACACTTATATATTTTAATATTATAAATACTAGGACGCCTATCTCTACTTATATATAGATAATATTATAATTATAGCGGCAATAGTACTAGTAATTAAAGCTCTTAAGGAGCTTATACGGAAATAATATAATATTAAAGACCTAGGAGAGCTTCGCTTTTTTTTAAAAAAAAAAATGGAATTTATATAGTGTATAACTATAACGGACTCTTCTAAAAGGTATATATTAGATAAAACAGATAAAGGTTTTACTAATATCCCACTAATGTCCTAGAGGGGATATAGTTAGGCAGGTAAGGGGTAAAGAGTTTTACTAGCGCCTAAAAGGATTATAAAGGGAACTAGTTCTCCTCTAGAGAAGAACTAGCAATTAGTCTTTAAATAGAAAAGGTTATAAAGTAATTGTCCTTTAATACACAAAGCTCGTTCTACCTTTAACTTACCTTTTACTTACCTATAACTCTTACACTATACTATTAATTAGATAATTATATATTCTAGTTAAACTAGCCTCTTATAATTTTAATCGCTTATAATCTATTACGGAAGGAATGTATAGCTATTAATTAATAATAACGGGCTATACTTCTTTGCCCCCTAAAATAACGCCCTTACTCTAAGAGGCTGATAGAGTCTCCCTATATTAGGAAAACGGGAAGTAGTATAGAAATTTTAGTTTTGCTAAAAGTATTTTTAGGGCCTAAGGCCAGCTTTTCGCCATATTAGCTAAACCCTTAAGCTCTACGCTAGCTCTTTACCATATTGGCTAAACCCTATAACTATATACTAGCTTTTCGCTATATTAGCTAAACTCTATAGCTATACGCTAGCACTACGCTAGCTAAAAGAGTATAATACTATATATATTATAGTAATAAGCTAGCTTCTAGCAGGCTCCTAGTAGGCTTCCTAGTAGGCTCTTAATAGGACTTTAATTTTCCTATAGTCCCTTATTAAAAGTCTCTATGCAAGCGCATTTTTTTAGATAACTAACCTTACTAAATTACTATATAATAACCAGATAATTAATTCTAAGGCTATAAAAAAAATTTTAAGTTTATATTATATATAAAATCTATAACTCCTTTAGAAATCCTATTAATTCTTTACTAAAATCTAAAACCTATAATGTATATTTTCTACTACTAAATATTAAATTAATTTTAAAAATTTTTTTAATACCTTATAGATATTTACCTTTACTATAACTTTTTTATTTAAATTTTTATTTTAAAAGTGTGAAAGTTTATTATACCCCTTTAAACCCTTATTTTTTTCAAATTTGTATAGGATATTACTTTTTTTAAAAAAAACTCTTTTTTATGTTTATAACCTTATAACAAAATTTTATACTTTTTAAATAAAAATTTAAGTAGAGAGAGTTTTAATAAAAGCAAATCTCTATAAGATATTAGACTTTTAAGAAATATTTTTAATATCTAGTAATAGAAAATATATGCTAAATATAGTAAGTTTTAGTAGGAAGTTGGTAAAACCTAGAGACTTTTAATAAAGGACTATAGATTTTAAATACTAAACGCTGCCATACATACGTCTCTACGTTTACTTTAATAGTCTATTAGCACGATCCTAATAAAACACTAATAGTATTGCTGCGTTTATAGGCTTTACCGCGTAGAGGTATAGAGGCCGATTTTATATAGCCATATATATAAACTATATAATAAAGTTAAAAGGTTATATAAGAAAAAAAGGTAAGAAAATAGGAAGAAAGGGTATATATTATTATCTTAGTTACTTAGTTAATATGTATATAGGGCGGAATAGAATTTGGGTAATAGTCTTAGTAAAACTTAGTAAGATTTGGCAGACTTGTTATAATATAGCAGATTACGGCAGATTGCCGTAGATTGCGGTAAATTATAGTCTCGTGGTTAGTCTCTAATCGCTAAGTTAGTAGAAATAGGTAGGCGTGTATAAGGTGTTATGGGGGTATTTAGTAATAGTTTCTAGAGCTAAAACTAAAGCTAAAACTAGTTGCTAGTTCGTCCCTATCTTTATCGTTCTCTTTTATATAAACCCTTTTTATTACGTGTTTTTCTTTAAACTTTAGGATTTTAATACGTAGCTATTATAAAGCTTTTTTAAGTTATTTCTAGAGGGGGGAATAAAAGCTTTAATTTCTATAGCTTAAGTAGGGGATCTTCTAAACGCTCCTAGAATTAGTTTTAGGGCCTTATTTTATAAAGATTAGTACCTAGCCAATAGGTAGTCTCTAGATTTGTTTTTCTACCAGTATTATATTTTATAGTCTGCTATAGTAATAGTATAGGCTATATAGAGCTGCTATAGGGCTTATAGGGATAGACCTCTTTATATACTACCTAGCCTTCTAATTAAATAGAAGGTTGCTTTTGCCTTAAGGATTAATTTAAGATAGTAATACTTGCCGAGACTTGGTAATAGAGAAGTTAGTAGGAAATAGTATTACGGCACTGTAATGCATAACCTAGATAGGGAGCCTAGTCAGGGGTTCGGCTAAGAACTTGGCGTTATAACGCGTATATATTACACCTCTTCCTCCTATATATACCTCTCCTCTTCTCCTTAGCTTAGTATCTTTATAATATAACATTCTATAAGCTTTAGTTTAGAGGCATTTATACAAGCCGTAATATTATACTAAGCTCACCCTACATTGCCTAGGAAGGCCTTAATAATATCCTACCCTAAAAAGAAACTTCGTCTGCAACGACGCGTTAATACGCTATACTTAGACACTAAAACAACTCTATATTGCCTGGGAAGGCCTAAATAATATCCCACCTTATAAGCTAGATAGGACTAAACTTATACCCCCGGAATTAAAACTAAAGCGTATAATACTAACAAGCCCTAGAAAGCTAATAATAGCACCTAAAGCTAGCTTATTTAAGAGAGCTGCCTTTATTTAAGAGGAACCTAAGACCCAATTAGGATTAGAAATTAAAGACAATAATAACATTATAGACGTACGCGAGTAGATTTACGCCCTTGCAGCTAAATAGGAAGCTAATTATCTAGAGGTAAGGAATATATAAGAGACTCTATAAGAAATCCTAAAAAGCCTCACAGCCCTATAAAATAGTCTAGCTTCCCCTTTTTAAAGCCCTAGCCGACCTGTTTACTCTACTAAGTGCAATATACTAGGGAGTACGGATATAATAACAAAGTAATTAAAGTCCGTTAAGCTCCTTAACCCCCTACTACTATTTAACGGGATAGACCCTACCTTTAAAAATTAGAGGATTTAAGTATAAGGAAAGCTCCGTATTAACTATAACCATTTCCATTCTAAAGAAGCCAAAATACTCTACCTCTTTAGTCGAACTACTGGGGACGCCCAACGGTACCTTTAAGCTAAGTTTAAGGACGAGTCTCCTATCTAATTTATATCTATTAATAAAATAATATAGCACCTAGCTGCTATTTATATTAACCTAAACAAAGTATGGGATGCCTAGTATAACTATAATTGCCTAATAATAAAACTAAACCAACCCTTTACCGAATTCTAGACTTAATTCCTATATCTTATAGGAGAAGGCCAAGTCCCCCTTAAAAATTATTAATTGGACCTATATAATAAACTAACGATTAGGCTGCAAGAGAAGATTATAGTAACCTTAAACAACCTACCGAACTACAAAAGACTTACGGCTTATTACTTATTATTAGATTTAGAACTAAAGCAAATTAACGCCTACCCTAATTAGTAGAAGCGGCCCTAGAACCCGTTAACTATACCTATAGGAGCTAGAGTAGAAAGATAAGTTATAGTAATCCCTGCTCTAAAAGCGGTTACTACTATATATCTATAAGCCTCGCCTAACCTACTACGTACTACGCCCTTAACTAACAATCACCGCAATACCCCAATTAACCCTACTACGGTTACATACTACAACTGCAATAAGAATAGTTACTTCGCCTTATCTTGCCTAGAGCTAAAGGATATAGGCGATATTAAGGAGATAGAGGAAGGAGAGATATCCGATAAGTTAGGAAAAGAAGAACCCTAGGGAAAGACTCCCCCCTAGGGTACCCTATTAATCTTAAAGAGATTAATCTACGTTAGTTAATAGGTAGAAAACACTTTACGGTTCTATGTATAGTATCTTAAAATAGATATAGTGTTAATACAACCGCCCTTATTAACACTAAAGCAAATAGTTTTGCTTTTATAAATACTGCCTATATAAATAACGTTACTAAGTTTCTAAATATAAAAGCCACTAGACTAAAGAAGCCTATTTAAGTAAAAGGATATAATAGTTAGGCTAGTAAGCCGGTTACCTATATCCTAAAGTTATATATCGCTCTTAACGGACAACGCTAGTATAGTATCCCCTTTTATATCCTAGACCTAGGGTCCTATAATATAATCCTTAGCCGGAAATAGATGTCCTATTTTAATATTTGGCTAAATATATAATAAAGACGATTTATCTAGCTAGAGGATAGACCGAAATTACCTTCCTTTATTAGGGAAATCCGAACTAACCGTAAGACACTAGCTATAAGGGCTAACCCTACCTATTAGTAGGATGTTAGGGACCGCGACCTAGCCTTTGCCTAAGAAGATACCCATTACAAGGCTGGAAGGAACTCTTTAATACCAATAAAGATACTCCTTTAGAGCGCTACAGTTAACAAAGACTCTACGTACGGCAGCGGGATAGATAGCGACGTAGATAATATCTAAATTATATAAATTTAACTAATATAGAAGAGAACATACTAATAGGATATAAGAGATGACCTTCGAAAGATGCGATAAAAGCTAAAAGGAGTAATAACAACGCCTTTACCCCGGAAGCCCCTAAGGTCCTATACACCCCCATTGTCACACAACCCCCCTATAGTAGATATCGCGGCAATTAGCGCTATAGTATTCCACTTTAATATATATAGGAGGGACAACGAGGTCTTTATAACTAGCTTATACAAAATTAACTAGATTATTAATAAGAGGGAAGAAAAGCTAGCTAAGGAAACTAATAAGGAACTAGTTAAACGCCTTCTCCCTACTACTTATATAGGATATAAGAATATATTCTTAAAAGCGGCTTCGGATAAGTTACCTCCTTACTAAACATATAATTATAAGATTTAATTAAAAGCCAATAACTTACTAGGATATAGCCCTTTATACTAATAATTAATAGATAAGCTAAAAGTAATAAAGTAGTACTTAATTAAGAACCTTAATAAAGGGTTTATCAAGCCAAGCCAAGCCCCTTTTGCTTCCCTTATCCTATTTATAAAAAAGCCTAATAGAGGCCTTTATTTCTGTATTAACTATTAAAAGCTAAACGCTATTACTTAAAAGGATTGGTATTCTATTCCTTTAATTAATAAAACCCTTATACGTCTAAGCTAGGCAAAGATCTTTACTAAACTTAATATCCGCTAAGCTTTCCACCAAATTAGAATAAACCCAATATTTAAGGATTTAATAATATTCCGTACCTATTACAGGTCCTATAAATATAAAGTCCTTCCTTTTAGACTAATAAATAGGCCAGCTATATACCAAACGTATATAAACAATGTCCTTTTTAACTACCTTAACGAATTCTGTATAGTATACCTGGACAACATCCTTATATACTTAGACAATAAACTTAAGTATAAAGTTTATGTAAAGAAGGTCCTAGAGAGACTACAGAACGCAGGCTTATAGGTTAATATTAAGAAATACAAATTTGGAGTAAAACATATAAAGTACCTTAGGTTTATTATTACTATAAAAGGAATTAAAGTTAATTCTAAAAAGGTTAAAGTAATCTATAACTAGAAACCCCCTTATACTATAAAAGGGATCTAGTCCTTCCTTAGTTTTTATAACTTCTACTACCGGTTTATCCGTAACTATAGAGTTGTGGCTAAGCCTCTTATATAACTTACCTAGAAAGACACGCCCTTTATCTTTAATAGTGACTATATAAAAGCCTTTAAAGCGTTAAAAAAGTAGCTTATCTCTTCTTTAATCCTTTATTACTATAACCTAGACCTTAAATTAATATTAGAAACGGATGCTTTTAATAAAGTTATAGCGGGAATCCTATTATAGCTACATTAGGACGGCGAATAGTACCCTATTACCTTTTTCTTAAAAATAATAGACCTAGCTAAGTGTAACTATAAAATATATAATAAAGAAATACTAGCTATTATTTAATCGCTATCCTAATAGCGCGCGGAGCTTAAAGGTATAAACTTCTAAATTAAGATATATACAGATTATAAGGCCCTAGAGTACTTTATAACTATAAAGTAGCTTACTAAATAGTAAGCCTAGTAGGCCGAAATACTCTCCTAATTCTTCTTTATAATTATATATCGTTCTAATAAGCAAAACTTTAAAGCTAATACCCTAACTTAAAGAGAATAAGATATAGGACCTTAGGACGAGCTAAAGACCTAATACTAGACGCGCGCGCTTCTTTATCCTAAATAGCTTAATCCGCGGACCCTTAAGGAGCTAGACTCCTAGTAAAACGAGCTAGCACCAATAAAGGAGTCCTTAGATAAACTAATAGGGCTAATTAACCGCCTCCTAACTGCAAACCGCACGGCTAACGCCCTAAAGGCCCTCCGCGATTAAGCTATAAGAGGAAACCCTAATTTTAAAATAAAGGAAGGATTGCTCCTATATTAAGAGCGGCTTATAGTCCCTAATATTAATAATCTACGGACTAAACTAATTCGCGAAGCCTATTACTAAGTCTTTATAGTATACCCTAGCAAGAACAAGACCTATAAAATTATTAGCGGCCGCTACTACTAGCCTAGGATGGCTATAGATATTAATTAATATATATAGAACTACAACAACTACTAAAGAGCTATAATCCTATAAAATAAGACCATAGGACTACTAAAACCACTCCTAATACTAAAGCGCCCCTAGTAATATATCTCTATAGACTTTTATAAACTACCTATAGACCGTAACGGATATAATATAGTTATAATCCTAGTTAACCACTTTAGTAAGCGCCCATTCTTAATCCCCTGCTATAAGAATATTAATGCTAAAGAGGCGGCCTAGCTATATATCTACTACGTCTACTAAATTTACGGACCGCTAGATACTATTATATCTAATTATAGGCTGTAGTTTATATTAGCCTTCTGGAATAAGTTTACCTAAATCCTAAGCATTAAGCTAAAGCTCTCTATAGCGTATTACCCTTAAATAAACAGTTAGATAGAGATTATAAATCAATATTTAGACTAGAGACTCCGGCCCTTTATTAACTACTTTTAGAATAACTAGTTTAAACTACTCCCCCTAATAGATTATACCTAAGCAACCCTACCCCATAACTCCACAGGGTTTGCCCCTATTTAGCTAAAAATAGGCTACTTACCCCGCATAAGCTTTAACTAGAAAAGACTAAAAGAACCCCAGACTATACGCGAGAAACTATTCTATAGTAAGGCCCAGCAGTACGCCAAACGCTTAAAAGAGGCCTAGACAGTAGCCTATAAGAACTTAGAAAAAGCCTAGAGGTTAATAAAATAGTAGGTAAACAAACACCGCTAAAAACCTAACTTTGCCCCTAGTAATAGGGTCTAGGTTATAATAAAGAATTAAAGGACTAAGTGGCCTAGTTGTAAGCTAGACTACTAAATAGTAGGACTATATAAGGTTATAAAGAAGATAGGCAACTTATATAAGGTAAAGCTCCTAAATTCAATTAGAGTTTACCCTATTTTCTCGCTGGATAAGTTATAGAAAACTGTAAATAACCTATTACCTAGGCAGAAGAACAAGCCTCCCCTACTAATTTAAGTTAGTAGCGACAATAAATAGGAAGTTAAGGAAATACTAGCATATAAGCTAGTATAAGGAGCGCTAAAATGCCGTATCTAATAGAAGGGCTATAACCTAAACCCAACCTAATACCCTACTTAGAACTTTATAGGCTGCCCCTAAAAGCTTAAAGAGTTTTATAATTAATACCCTAACTTACCTAGGCCTATAAAGTACCTAGACGAGTAAATAAAATATTAGTTTAATAAAGACAATAAGTTACTAGAAGAGTATAGAAATAAAAACGCCCTAATGCCTAAGGAACGAAGCCTACTATAATATACGGCCACCTAGATTTGCGCGTCACGTGAGGCCTTTAGATATTTAGGAACTTTAACCACCGGTTAAAGTTCTCTAATTAGCTAAATCCTCGCCAAGCGTTTTAGCGGCTACCCTTTCCACTCTAGCGCTTCTATATAACCTATGGTCGCCTTATATACTTAATCTAAACGCACTCGCGTCTCTTTTTCTTTAGTTCTACTTCGTTTCTAATAAAGCCTAAGGGCAGGCTTTATTTTAAAGGGGGGGGGTAATATTACGGCACTATAACGCGTAACCTGGACAGGGAGCCTAGTCAGGGGTTCGGCTAAGGACTTGGCGTTATAACGCGTATATGTTACGCCTCTACCTCCTGTACATACCTCTCCTCTTCTCCTTAGCTTAGTATCTTCGTAATACAGCATTCTACAAGCTTCGGTTCAGAGGCATTTGTATGAGCCGTAACAAATAGAGCTTTATATATTTTTAAGTAAAAAAAGTACTACGCATATAAAGACGATATTTGATGGGAGGCTCTTATCTGGAAGCGAAAACCATAAGAAATATTATATCTCCTAAATATTTATCCTACATAATTAATTTGCTCCAACACTGCTTTATATCTAACTTCGCCTCTCTGTATCTTAACCCTCGCTTCCTCAATGCCGTTGAGACTAAGTGGGAATTTTTCTATCATTGGCTTGATATTGTGAAACACAGAAAACTCCAGCATTCGCTGAAATATAAGACGTGAGCCACCAGTGCTCCCGCGGATGGATAGGTCCTTCACTAAGAATGGTATATGTGGAACACTCAACATGTCGAACTGAACCGTAAGAGGATAAATCGTTCCGAAGGGAGCCATTAAAGCGAGGTATCTTTTTCTCAAATCAGCATCTCCTAATTAATTTAATCAAACGATGGCGCCAGTACTCACTGTTTCCAGTCGGGAAAAGCGCTTGTCGTTACGAGCAGATGATTGATCAGTTTGCCGTCAAAATTCATTTCATCCTGCCCCTTGGTCGCGACGAAAGACCTCGCACCAAGCGCAAGCGCCTCCTCCTTTTTCGATTTAGTCCCGGAGAAAGCAACAACATCGCATCCCATTTTGCTAGCGAATTGTATCGCCAGGTGGCCTAAGGCTCCAATCCCAACAACCCCTACCCGATCGGTAGGCTTCACCGCATATCGGATCAATGGGGTGAAGACCGTCATACCCGCACACATTAGCGGTGCGGCTATCTCGGTACTCATACCGTCAGGAATTGGATACAAAAAGTCTTCTTTCCACACTGCGTGAGTGGCAAAACCCCCTTGGTCAAGCTCGTGTGTGCCAAAGCTGTGCAGGTCAACTCGACAGTGGGCTCCGTCACCAACGAGACAGTCTTCGCAACGCCCACATGAGTCGTGGTACCAACCGAAACCGACGCGGTCACCGCTGCGTCAAGAAAGTCATGCTATCAGCAAAGACGTGGTATTTCTCGTCGGTGTAAGAATGGTAGGGCAAAGACGAACATTTTCAAGTATCGAGTTCCGGGGCCAAGCTCTTTTACTATGCCTGCTCCTTCATGACCAATTACCATATCTCGATGAAGGTAGTGCAAATCTGTGCCACAAAAGCCAGAGTGATGAATCTCTACTAGGACTTGCGCTCCTTTGAGGGGGGGACTAGGAATCACGCTCTGGACAATTTTGCCCGTGGTGGAGCCTTTGAAGGCTATGATGTCGGCAGACATGGAGTTAAGAACTGGGTCTATGCTTTCGGAAAGGGATAAGAGAACAAGGTTAAGCTGTAGTATTGCGAGAGAGGAGCATCTGACCGATTTATATATTTAATCCAACCCCAAACGTATGTAAAGGATTTGGTTACTCATAACTATCTCAAGCTGCCAAATGGACTGAGTATTGTGGACCCGGGCTTGTGGAACGCTATCAAATATCCTAAACGAGTTAAAGATCCCAACGTGCGTGGCTTAGTCACGCAATGTACTTACTATGCTTTGCGAAAGTATTGCGAAAATCAAGATTAAGCGAGCCTCCCCCCGCATGCGCTTGCTTTACAAAAACGCTTCTACAACTACCAAAAATAAGTCTTATTTTATAAAGCTGGTAAATAGAACTATAAAATAGATACTGCTTTATAATTTTAGATATATAGCAACCGAGTATATAACGTAGTGGTAGGGCTTTGGGGGGTAGTTGGTGTTTAGGCTCGAGAAACTTGGACAGCGTTGTATCTTGGCAGTCTTGGCAACTAAAACCGCGATTTAAACGTTGTACTCAGCCCAACGCTCTACTACCTAAAATTCCACAACCACGTTATTTACTAAGCTGCTACATATTTAAAATTATAAAGCAGTATCTATTTTATAGTTTTATCTACTAGCTTTATAAAATAAGCCTTATTTTTGGTAGTTGTAGAAGCGTTTTTATAAAGCAGGCGCATGCGGGGGGAGGCTCGCTTAATCTTGATTTTCGCAATACTTTCGCAAAGCACAGTAAGTCATGCAGATCTACCTGCTGCTGACCCCTCACGGCCTTCTGCACAAACCGCCGCCTTCTCCGACAGAAGACTAATCTGTTCCATTCTTATTGCCATTTCGGGTAATTATGTAGATCATCCTAGGTTTATACAAGAACTTATGCATCAAATATCATTTACAATGCTTGGCGTTTAGGTATTTACTTTCAAATGCGAACCGGACCACTGACTCGGTAACAGAAGTGATTTAGATTACTTCGACTATTATACTAAATAGGAAATATGGACACCAAAGCCATTTAGTTAAATAGAGGTGGAGTCTTCCTGAGCTCGCAATGTCTGGACATCATCGGAAAGCTTTTTCATATTATCAACTTGAACTCTTCACGAAAAAAATGCTTGTACTTACAGGTACCTCTGGTCGCCTAGGTGGAGGAGTTCTTCAAAATATATTGCAGAAAGGTCTCATGCCCCCCTCCGAGCTTGTCATCTCCGCCTTCAATGTAGATGGCGTTCCAGCCGCCGCCAAGGATGCTGGTATCATAATTCAGCACGGTGACTACACGAAGCCTGAAACTCTCCTTCACGCTTTCCGCGGCGCTGATGCACTGTTCCTGGTCACATATCCATCCGTTGGGGAAGAGCGCTTCGAGCACCATAAGGCAGCCATTGATGCCGCGAAAGCTTCTGGCATTAGACATGTTATCTACACATCGCTGTCTTTCGGAGGCATCACAGGAGAGGAGAGCATTGCCGGGGTGATGCAAGCTCACGTCAGGTCTGTCAAGTATCTAAAGGCTAGTGGACTAATCTACACTATCGTCCGCGAGGCATCATACGCAGATATATGGAATATCTTTTGCGGCTTTGTACAGCTGGATGCCAGTCATGACGATGTTGACTTCGTCGTCCCTGGAGATGGTGCATCAACTTGGGCGGATCGCGATGAACTTGCGGAAGCAACGGCTTCAATAGTGGCAAACTGGGTAAGCTCAATAGTGCTATTAAAAGTGGCTGTGTCTATGCTTATAACTCTGCAGAAACAGTATGAAAACAAGTCCATCCTTCTGAGTGGACCCCGTGCTACCAGCATATCAGAAATAGCGACCCTGCTACAAACGCATACTGGACGTCAAGTCAACGTTAAGATAGTCTCCCCTGAAGAAGCAATAATATACCACATGCGAAATCCAGCCCTTCCGCAAGATGGTGGCAAATTTCTTCGCAATTGGGCAACATGGTTTAAAGCCATGTCACTGGGGGAGGCCAGTGTTGTGGATCCAGCTCTAGAGCAGCTTCTAGGCCGGAAACCAAAAGGAATACAGGAGATGGCGGAGGAGCTTTTCGTTGTGCAACAACCCACTGGGTTGGACACTAAAGAGTTTGGGGACTATGCCAAGTAGTATCGTGAGAATGCAGGACACTCATAGTAGTACTATAGTATAGACTACCTTAGGGGCTATTCGGTTGCAAATCGCCTCCATATCATAATCTGTTCAATCTGTGCGCCTTTTAGCGTTGCCTATTTTGTAATCAGTGGCGGCTACTATCGCGGCTCATTTGAATTTGAATCTATGATTGAGTCGATGAGGCTCCAGATTTGACTTCGCACAATCCGTGATTGACGTGAGTGAGCGATTCGAGTGAGCCCCTTGATGAACTGGATCTGAGGATAAAAGAATGAATGAATCTATTGAATCTAACTACGAGGAATATAGGCCTTGATATAGGCCTATATCTACGGGGTCCGGGGTGACTACTACGGATACCGAAGTAGTTGCTGCGGAGACCGAACAAGAAGGGACTCTGCTTATGTAAGCAGGAAACGCGTGTAGACGCATGTGGAGGACTCTTCCAGAGCCATCGTCACACCCCCCAGTGCTCCACTAAAAACAGAAGTAGACCCTTCCTAAATGAGTGTTGAACTTGTTAATATATAAAAGAAACACCTTATAATCCTCCGAGTGTACTGTGGGCCCTATTTGACCTCTCCCTGAGCTGTGATCGATTACCCGTCATGAGCTCTACATTGTTCCCATCCCCCATTTAAAAGTCGTCAGCCTTGGTTAGAATTATTAAATGGCGTACCCTCCGAGGTTTTGCCGACCTGTGTACGATTTCCTACTTAGGTTTAGTGTCTATGTCGCATTAAACGAGGCCCAGCTGCTTAACGAAGTTCCTGAACTGAGTTGTTAACAGTGGCTTTATAAGACCGTCTGCTACCATACTGCCCGTAGGAACGTGCTGTAGGTGGATTACGCCGCTTTAAACCTTGTCGCGAATGTAGTGCTAGTATAGCTTAAAGTGCTTAGTGCGCGCGTAGTAGTCGTCGCTTTTAGCAAGGCTTATAGCTGGTTAATTGTCGCCATATAAATATATTGGTAATAGATCCTTTCCGGTATAGCCTAAATTAGTAAGCAATTAACGGAGCTATAAGGCTTCCTTGGCCGCATGCGTTATTACTACGTACTTAGCCTCTATAGTAGAGGTTGTAAGAATTAACTGCTTGCTTAATTTATGTAAAACTAGGCTTTTAGATATAGCCAGAAGTTAACTTCCTGTCAACCGCATTTGCGAACGCTGCATTACTATAGCCGTGTAGTTGTAGGTCAGGTATATTACCTAGTGCGCTTCCGCCATACTCCCTATTATAATTAGGCGTAGTATAGTCCGTAGCTAACGCCTTAGTAAAGGTTTTCGGAGGTAGCTGCTGCCCTTAGGGTAAGACGAACTCTATGCCTAAGTTGATCGTCCCTATATAGTAGGCGAGTATCTACATCACGGCGTCCATATATAGCTCGGTAGGGTTATATAGGAATTAATAGAGCTTTTCTACGGCCTAGGCTATATTGGGCCGAGTCTAATTATATAGATAAAGTAGAGAGCTTATTAGCGATTAATACCGTTTTACTAGCTTCGGCGGAGCTTGATCCTTAAGCTTATATGGCTTAAAGTCTACTATAGAGGGGTAAATTGGTGTAGAGACTGGTGTGTAGTCTTCTATATAGAACGTATGTAGGATCTTCCTAATATAGGCGTCTTATACTAGTCGAATTAATCGCGCCTGGCGGTTCCTTATAATTCGAATACCTAGGTAGTACGCAATTAGGCCTAAGTCTTTTACTTTATACTTATTCCTAAGTGCTTCTTTAAGCAGTTTGATCGTCCGTATATCTCGTCTAATTAAGATAAGATTGTTGACGTAGACGATGATAATTTAGCCACTTTGCTGGCTGACGAAAACGCATAGGTTAGCTGGAATTGGCATGTATTTAAGGGTAATAAGGAAGCTCTTAAGCTCCTTATACTAAAGACGTAGCGCCTGCTTAAGACCATAGAGAGCCTTAAGCAGTAGGCCTACGAGAGCAACGCCGTCCTTTTAATATTAACGGTATCCTTCTGGCAGCTAGATGTAGATATTCTTGCGGTTAAGCTTCCTATTAAGGAAGGCCGTAATTACATCTAAGTGCTTACACTCTAGATTGTATGCGGCAACTAGGGCTATTAATAGCTTAAATATACTAGGTTAAATAACGCTTATAAATATATCGCCGTAGTTAATTCCTAGGCGCTACTTATTACCACGTAATACTAATTATACTTTCCATTTAAATAGGACGTTGTTCTTATTAAATTTATATATAAAGACCTATTTAACGGGTAGAGCCTTAGCTCTAGGTAGAAGTTTAACGATCTTAAATAAGACATTCATTATTTAAGACTCCTATTCCTTATCTACCGCAGCCGTCCACTCCTTCTTAAATATTGAATTTATAGCTTCCTTCTAGTTCCGTGGCTCTAGAGGTAGTCCTTTAGTTATCCTTATCCACTAAGGCTGCGATAGAGCACTTATAAACGTATAGGCGAAGGACGGGGTAAGGTAGGTGGCCTTTATGGCTAGCTCCTTCCTTCCGGTTCTATAGAGTACGCTATAGTTAAGCCGTGGCTTTAACCGTATATAAGTATTCGCTATAGGTTCAGCTTCCTTATCTAAGTACTTAGTTAGAATCTGCTCTAGATCCTCCTAGTTAATATCCCTTAGGGGAGCCGCTTCCTAGTAGAGGTATCCTCCTAGATTAGGAAGCTCTTGCTAGTTAAGACCTGCCTATTTGTCGTTAGTAAGGGGAGGTCAATTAGACTGCGGTGCGATATTATAATCGTTAGAGGCACCCCCTAACTAAGAGTTACCCCCCGACTACAAGGCCTAAAAGTCCTAGTCTGCCTCCTGCGGTGACCAAAAAGCCTCGCTTCCTTCCTACAGTGACTGAGAAGCCTTACTTCTTTCCTACGGTGACCGAGAGACCTCTAGTGAAGCGTCTTTAGTAGGAAGTTCCTTAAGTGGTATCTAGTAGATATTGTTGTTGCCACCTTCTTCCTTACTGATTGGTATAGTAAGAAAGGTTCCTAATTTATTAAAGGTGACGCTGTTTAATCGAACGACCCTATTCTTATAGGGTAGATAGACGCGATATATATATAAACCTTTATAGCTAACCAATCGTCCTTTCTAAGCTCTTGCAACGAACTTATTACCCCACTACCGCTAAGGGTCTTTTTTATTAATATAGACGTAGGTAGGACAGCTATAGATCTTCTAGTTAGCGTACGTGATTGTAGAATTGGTATTCCCTAAGGCGAGGGCTATTACTTAAGCGGGCGGAGCTTTGTCCTTATTAACTAATGTAGGCAATATATTAAGCCTGTGTATAGCTGCCTTAGTAACTTCGGGCTAGAGCTTTAGTAATAATTAAGTCTTAATTAACATCACCCTAACCCTTTCTTTAACTAGGTGGTTAGCCTTTTCTACTATTCTATTTTAGTATGCAGTATATAGGGTAGAGGCCTTAGTGACTATGCCTTCGTTCTTAAAGAAATCGGTTATATCCTTACTGAACCACTTAGCAGCTCCATCCAATCGGAAGCAGCTAATTGTTATCCCTGTTTAAGTCTTAATTATACAGATAAACTGCTTTAAGGTAGAGGCCGCGGAGCCTCTATTTAATATACAGTAGATCCATCTAAAGCGTATTTAGTCATCAGTAAATAGTACCTAGTACTTCTCTCTATAGAGACCTTCGTGTTTTAATAGCCTAACTATATCAATATACACCTTTTCAAATATGCGATTACTGCGTTGTTAAGGGCGTCTTAATATTTACTTTTTAGCCTTTTTAAGGTAACAGTCCTTGTAATAAAATGGCTTATCCTTAGTAACTATAATCCCTTTTATACTTCTGGCTAGTTGACGTATCTAGTTAGGAGGAAGATGTTATAGTCTCTTATACCAAGTCTCTATAGTAGCTTTAGTAAGCACGCCTTTCTTATAGAGGCGCGATCGTATAGTAGCTAAAGCTATTGCGAAAGGAACCTCTGTAGGGTTGTCTACTAGTATAAACAAATTAAGTCCGTTAATGCATGGGATATAGGCTATTTCTACCCAATCTTTAACGAAGTTAATTATGTTATAGAGACCGTTAAAGAAGACTCCCTTTTTTTATAGAACACTAAGCGAGATAACATTCGTAAAGAAGTTAGGACAGTAATATACTTTGGTAAATGTAATTATATAGGCTAAGTGGTTAGTTTAGGCAACTGTAAGCTTAACTAATCTAACGCCAGTAGCCTTTATTAGGCCTCCTCCCGTCTAAATTTATATAGGTTTAATTTCCTAATACTAGACAAACTTCCTAATGTCGTTGCCTATATAAATATTTAAGCAACTGTCGGCTATCTAGGAGTCCTTAATATTTATTCTTAAAGCTATAGCTACTAGCCTAATAACCTAGGTAGTAAAGATCGATCTAGTTGCCGAATTGGTAGCCTAAGAGGGGCGATTAGATGTCCCCTTAGAGGCCTTATTAGTAGTTATTAAGGCTGCTCTATTACCTAAGCGCTAAGGTTGTCTCTCTTTAGGTCTCCACTATTTAGGCCTTAGGTAGGCGTGCTTTATCTAGCAATCTTCCTCGCCACCTAGATAACCTAGCTTGCACCATCCGCACTTATTTAAAGCATCCTTAGTAGGGCCTTAATTGCCTAATAAGGCACTATAACTAGCTCCCCTACTACCTCTGCCTTAACCATTACCGCGACTATAGCTGTTGCCGCGTCCTCGACCGGAATCACCTGGTAGCTTATTAACTAAGGCGAAGCTCTTAAGTAAGTCCTTTCGCCGAGCCTCGTTAGTAAGGTTAGCGATTAATTAGACTAGTATAATTGTGTAGCCGTCGCGAATCTTATTATATTGGATTTAAGCCTATATAGGGAAGTGTTCGTTAACGGCGTTAATAAATTAATAGTTAATAATCTTGTTATCTAGGGTAAGCTTTACCTACTTAACTTCTTAAACCGCTTCTTAGTAACGGCTTAAGAAAGTAGTAACCGCTTAGTTTAATTAAAAACGGAGCTTAATAAAAGTCTTCTATACGTTAGCCTTATAGATTAAGCCATAGGCCTTAAACATCTGCTTAAGGTAATTAATATAGTCCTTTACTATCTACTTGTGTTCTAAGGCAATAAGGATCTTATTATTAATTATACTAAGGATAACTAACCAGACTTTACCGTCTTCCTTGCTATACTATTTAAACTCCTTATTATACTTATAGGAGAGTGCCTTATTAGCTAAGCGAATTAAATTATTAGTATCTGTAATAATTTAAGACCTCTTAAGGATCTCGTCTCACTCCTCCTTATCGGCGTCCTTTAGTACTTAATCAATAGATATTATAGGTTTTTCTTCCTAGAGCTTTGGGTAGAGAGGTGGGCCTATATCTTCCTAAATAATATATAGAAGGCCCTTACCACGTAGGTACGTGCTAAGCTGCGTCCAATATTAGGTCCAATTTAAACCGTCTTTCTTAAGGCGTTAAATACCTAGATAGTCTTTACCCATAGCGACGCGTAAATAAAAGGATTTAACGCGTAAATACACAAACTTAACGCGTAGATTTGATAATAAGAAATAATGTAGAGTAGTAAGAAATGACCTAGTACGGGTATAGTAACCCTTAATGTAACCTATAGTAAGGTGTTAATCTTCTAACGTTGTAGCTTAGTAGTAATAAGTGCTTATAACCTAATAAACTAGATCTAAGAATAAAAGAATAAATAAATCTATTAAATCTAACTATAAGGAATATAGGCCTTAATATAGGCCTATATCTATAGGGTCCGGGGTAACTACTACGGATACTAAAGTAGTTGCTGCGGAGACCGAATAAGAAGGGACTCTGCTTATATAAGTAGGAAACGTATATAGACGTATGTGGAGGACTCTTCTAGAGCTATCGTCACCCCTCTCTACCACCGGGCCTCTATCGCAACTCCCTATTATGGTGTAGTAATAGAGCTTCCTTCTCGGCCGACGCCCTCTCTGCGATCGACGTTTTCTACGACTTTACCCACCCCTATACGTGCCGTAGTAGAGTTACTTGTTCTGCCCAATACCGGTATATAACTCGTTCCGGAATATTTCTGCCTTATTCCAGAACAGAGTCGTCCTTAAAGAGGAACGAGTTATATATTGTCTTTGGCAGCTTTATTCCGGAATATATCTTTAAAGATATGGCCAATTTTTTATTATTATTAATCCGTTATATTATACTACGTACAATACCGCGCATACAGCCTCTAGGCTATAGTTCTATATACACAAATCCTTTCTAGGCAGCTTAATATATACTAGTAACTATATCCTAGTAGTTTATAAACCCCTAAACTAGGAGTTTATGGTTCCTTAGTAAGACACTAAGTTACTATAACTACTAGGGAATAAGAAAACGGTAGGAAAAACTATAAGAAATACTAACACCTATCCCTATCCCTTTGTAATTTATTTCTATCCTTTTACTCTCTAATATATTTTTACTAAAAGCTTAATAGGATTTGCCTCCTTCTAAAATCCTATTAATTTTGTCCTTCTATAGAACCTTCTACGCTAGTACTATATACTAGTTTAGCCACTTTAAGAGTTTTGCCGTCTTTACTATTAGTAAAGTGCTTTTGTTTATAATTAATATAAAAAGGAGTAGTATACTTATAAGGCTTGCCTATTATTAAATAGGTAGGATAGAAGTGGTTTTTAGATAGATATACAGCCGTATAAAATCTATAGGCCCTAGTAGGGCATATCTCTCCTATATGGCCAAATTTTTAGCAGCTAGTACACTGCGTAGTAGGAGAGAATTCTAGGTATTTTACTACCTTAGTAGCTATACCCGCAATTAGAATATCTTTTTATTTAAGGCTTTCTTATCTTTTCTTCTTAGTTTATAGATTATGTCTTTTTACACTAGATAAGATTTATCTAGGTAGTCTTTATATCCCTATAGGATTAAAGGTCTCAATTTCTTCTTTTAGAAGCTTAAAGCCTCCTTCTTTTAGGAAAGATATAATTTAAACCCATAGTTTTAGTTTTTTTAATAATAAAAAGTAAAGCAGTTATACTAGATTTCCTTATATTTAACTAGGAAATCTATATTATACTCTTCTATAGTTATAAGGAGAATATTTTATTTTCCTTTAGTTCTAGCTATAGACGCTAGAACTAGCTTTTCTANTTACAGTTTTAATACAAATAGTTAATTAACTTTATTTTATATAGAGAAGGTATTTAAGAGTTAGTCCTCCTAGTCCATAATTAGAACCAGCCTCCTTTCTTATAGCTGCCTTTTCTTACTTCTAGTAGAATTAGAACTAGGTATATTACTAATTACCCTACTAAAAGGAGAAGGGGTAGGAGATAGTAATAAAGAGGGTAGGGGGGACGAAGAAGGGAGGTCCTTCTTTAGCCCTTTTGCGTAAGTTTCTTTAATAGGGGCTATCTCCTCTTAGAGAGCTTTTAATTCTTCTACTAGCCCTTTTAGGATATCTTTTGCCTTTATTTTCCTTTTATAAAGGGATTTTCTCCTACTAAAATACTCCATATATAGTCCTCTAGCTATTTAACTTTTTTCTTTTTTCTTTCTTTTTTGGCCCTTTATAACTAGATAGTACCATAGATCTTATAACTCTTTAATATATATATATATATATATATATATATATTAGGAAGGCCGCTATAAGGTTAAAGTCCTTTAAGTTTTAATTACTCTATAGCTTTACTATTAGTTTAAGGGGATAGCTTAATAATTAGAGGTAGTATATTAATAGGTTCTAAGAATATATTAGGGACGTCCTATCTAGGTATATTTAAACCCTTATTAGTAACAGACCGGGTATTAACTAGAATATTAGTAGAAACTAATAGGGCTTATACTACCTAAGACTTAGTATATAGAGCTATATATACTTAAGCATCCTATACCTAGAGCTTGTTTTATAATATAGGGAGTAAGATATCTATTGTCTATTTTCCTTCTCCTATTTTAAAGCCATTAGCATAGTCTAGCTGTTGTAATAGTCTATTAGTAGGGTTACTTTCCCCTAGCTTACATTTAATCTTAAAATTAAATTATATAAGCTCTTTTACCTATTTGGCTTATTAAGGTATAAGCTCCTTTATAGTTATAAAGTAGCGTAAATTATATTAATTTAAGAGTATATAAGTGGTATAGCTCGCGTACTTAAGGTAGTGTCGCCACTGTTTAAAGCAGTTAACTATAGCAAGTAGTTCCTTATTATGGGTATAATACTTAACTTTAGGCCCCTAGAATTTTCTACTATAAAATACTACTAGTTTTTAGTAGAGCTGGATAGTGTCTAGATGCCAATTAGGTTATAGTAGGATACTAATAAGGGCAAAATTTAATATATTAGTGACTATTATTAGTAGCTAATCTAGGTTAAAATGCCGCAGTAATAGAGATTTTATAAACTTTACGCGTAGTTCCTAAAAGGCCTCCTAAACCTTTTTAGGCTATAACTATAGTTTATATTATTTAGTTAGTCCCTTTTTAGTTATCTTCCTTCCCACCTTTAAGCTTTTTACTTCTTAGGCTAGATATTAGGAAGCTTCTGTAGTGTAGTCGGGTAGGTATCGGGTAATATCCGAGTAGTTATAAATAAAGCGCCTATAGAAATCGGTAAAGCCTAAAAACACTTAAATATCTTAGTAGCTCTCTAGCTTTGGCTACTCTTAAATTATCTATACCCGTATTAGTTCTATAACTATACCTATAGGTATTATAATATAACCTAGGAACTTGACCTGCTTAGTATTAAAGATATACTTTAACGCCTTAGCGTAGAGGCCCTAATTATCTAAACATTCCAGCATTTCGCGGATGTATTACTTATACTAATTTTTATCTTCTAAATAGATTAGGATATTATTTAAATAGATAACGTATAGGTTAACTAGTCCCCCTAAGGCTCTATAAATATACGATTAGAATATTATAGGCGTATTAGCTAGCCTAAAAGGTATTACTAAATACTTAAAGTAGCCGTATTGGGTCTTAAAAGCGGTCTTCTACTTATCCCCTTCTCTAATATAGAGCCTATAATAGGCGTCTTATAAATCCAGCTTTATAAAGATCTTCGCCTTAAATAGTCTATTTAGTATTTTATTAACTAGTGGTAGTAGGTAATAGTTCTTAATTATAATCTTATTAGAGCTGCGATAGTCTATATATAGCCTTATAGTTCTATCTGGTTTTAGAATAAAGAGGATTAGCGCGCCTACTAATAACTTATTAGGCTAGATCTACCCCTTTTCTAGTAACCCGTTAAGGTACTCTTATAAAATCTTAAGCTCTTTATAAGAGAGGTTATAGATAGGAAGGTTTAGCGATTATTTACCTTTTTCTAGATTAATTATATAATTATATTCTAAGTTCTTTAATAGGACTTTAGCTTATATACCTAAAAATACCCTTAGTAAGCCCCTTAGGCCTAACGGAATATTTAATAAATTTGGGTTGCGTTTATCCTCCGTATTATTATTAGGTATATTTTAGAGCTCCCTTAAGATACTCGCAGGCAGCGTCGCGTGCTATAGTAGTTGTTTATATATAGTTACTACCGTACATTAAACCGTTATATATAATAGCTAGCAAAGGGTAAGGAATTCTTTAATATAACGTTTAAGGTGTTATAGTATACTCTTTATATATTACTTAAGCTAGAGTAACCCGTAATAGTTAAAGTATCTTATAAGATCCTTAAGATCGCCGCCTCCCTATAATATCTCTATAACCTATCTAGCAGTTCTCTATAGGGTATCTATTTTAGAAGGGTTATCGCCTATACTAGGCTTTATACTTATCTTACTATAGAATAGGGGTAGATCTAATACTCCTTTAGATATAAAGCGTACACTATTTTACCTAGAGCTATATCCTTTAGGATATCTTTTAAGCTTATTAGTAATATACGCCCTTCTAATTCCTAATTATTCTACTATTTAAAGGCTCCTATTTTAAAGCGTATTTTAAGATCTACTTCTATAAGCTAATAATATCTAAGGATAGAGTTATAACCTATAAAGTTAGCCGCCTAAAAGGGTTATGGGCCAACTACCTTAATGCAGTTATATATATTAGCCACTAATACTATAAGCTTATAGGTACTATATAGTTTAATCTAATACTTATCTAGAAAGCCTATAATAGGTTTCCGCCACCTTAGTAATAGAATAAGTTTATACTCTTTTAATAAATTAAATTATATAAGATTAATTTTAGCGCGCTATTATGTAGTACTTAGAACTATTATACCTTGCCTATAGGGAGTACCGTTTTTAGCTTAGTAGTAATATAGAGAGTCTCTCCTTTTATATTTCGCCTTAGTTATAGCTAAAAGAGGTCCGCAACTAAGGCCTTTTTTAGATTATTAGTGCGGTTATCGCCTTGCTTATTTTTTAAATAGGATTTACCTCTAGAGTTTTTTTAAAAACTTTTTAGAGTGTTCCTATAAAGGTGCCGGATAGGTATTAGGTTAGCCCTAAGAGTCTTTTCTATTACTTAAGGCCCCTAACTTTAACCCTTTTAAAGTTCTCTTTAAGAACAGCTTCTTTAAAGGTTAGGTCTACCCTATATTACTATTAAAATACCTATATTTTTAGTAACCCCCTAACTTCTTACTAAAAGAGGTCTAGTTCCTTACTATATTTTTAGCGTTTAGAACCGCTCGTTTAAAATCCGTAATAGGGCTCCTGCGCGCTTTATTTTATTATAAATTACTAGCTTAATTCTAGCCCAGATAAACCTAATCTTCTTCTTTTTATAAATACTACCGTCTTTATTATTTTTTAAAGAGCTTTAAATCTATCTATTAAGTATAAGTTTCTATAAAGTTTATAAACTGGTAAAAGCTATAGCTGTTAAGCTGTGTTCTATTTTAGAATAGCTTTATATTATTATATTATATAATATACGGATCTTAAGTCCATTTCTTTAAAAAGGTTTACAGCTATAGCCATATAGTAATTTACTCTTTATTAAGCTAATTAAGTGCAATTTAGTTTAGTGATTAGTCTTTAATCTTGCTAATAATCCAGCATATACGTTCTTTAGTATTATCTTATATTATTAGCATTTTAAAGAAGTTGTCTACCTTATAAACCTAATTGTCTAGCTACTAGGCGTTAGGTCTATAGCGGAGTTCTAATTACTAAAGGTCTTAGCCAGTCGGTCTATATCCTTTTTCTATTTATAGCGTAAATGCCTCTTTAAGTCTTCTATACCTTCTTAAGTAAATACTAAGTAGCTCTTAAAAGGCCCTTAGCCTTAGCTAGGTTATAAAAGATTTTATCTAGCCTAGATTAAGCTCTACTAGATTTAGATCTACCCCTAAAGGTTTCTAATATATTTATTAGTAGCTCCTTCCTATATAGCTTCTAAGAGCCTTATAGTAGCCTCCTAATATCCATTTTAAAGATAATTAGTTTAGGGTTCTTAACTTTCTAGCCTTAGCCTTAAGGAAGCTCTGGTTATAGAGGTAGTATTAGTACTAGTAGCTAGTGTAGATTTCCTAACAAGGCTTAGGTTTTAAGTTAGTAGTTAGATTAAATTACTTAAATAGGTAGGCCCGCTTAGCTTATAAGCAGTCTATATACCGCCACTATACTAATTATAGGCCGGTAGTCTTCTGGGAGGGTTCCGGTTAGGTCCCTAGTTAAATATATTAATATATTTCTCTAGCATTTCTAGCTTAGAGGAAGATCTTAAAGTTACCTCTAGTGCTTAATCTTTTAATTAGCCTAGGTAGGGCTAGAGGGGCTTTAGTTACTTTCTAGCAGTATTATAACCGTTATAAAGGGTATCTATATTTTCCTTAGCAGTAACTATAGGTGTACGAAAGTCTTTAAGCTCTTAGCGTATCTAAATATTAGGGCTTCTTTAGCCATCTTGCCCAGAGGTTTATATTATTGCAATCTCTTACTATTAAAGGAACCTTTTTACCTTTACACAACGGCTTTCCATAAAGTATCCGTAGAGTTTCCGTTTAGGTCGTTATAAGATTTTTAAGGTAGGATAGTGGATATAAATAAAAGATATAAACAAATAACCTAGTCCTTAAGCTAGCTGCCTTTTTTAATAGAGTAGGGAGGATTTAAATATAAAGGGACTTTATAAATAAGGGCCTATAAGGACATAATTATAGAATAGGATAGATTAGTAAGAGAGATAAATCCTTAAGAAGGTAAGGCCTTTGGGATTATAGAGACTATATACTACGGGTATGTGCCTCTAATATATAACCAGCGACCATCTAAGGGGCGCCTAGGGGTTGTCCTAAGGGTAACTTAAAGTAACCGCAATAAAGAGAGAAAGAGCTATAATCCTAAGGAGCTTATAAGGAGATATTAAGCCTAGCCTTCGGCTAAGCCTTAGGTTTAGCTTAATATATTATTCTTACTTATAGGTTTCTATTAAAGCATATCTTAAGTTACTAATATTAATTTCTATAGCGTTTAGGTCTTTATAAGTCTTAAGTAACTAAAGAATAGAGTATTAAAAAGTATATTTTAGGATAAGGTAGTATATTATTATATAAGCTATTAATAACATTAGCGTAGTTAGTAATAGTATCCGGTAATTTAACTCCTATAAGAGATACCTTTAGTTTAGGATTTTACTAAGCGGTTAATTAGGATAGGTTTATTCTATCTAATCTCTTTAATATAGTAGGAGAACCATAACGGCTTAAATAATTACCTCTAACCTAAAGCTTAAACAAATGCTATATTATAAAGATATTAAAAAGAAGAAGGGGTATATATATAAGAGAGAGATATGCTATATACGTATTAGGGCGCTAACCCTTTAGCCAAACCCCTAACAGGGCAACGCGTCCTACTATTATTATAGGACTTAGTAAAGTATAATAAGAAGTTCTTAAGCCTTAATTATCCTATTTAGTTTCCTTTATATTATATCGATTTAGTTAAAGTTATTATAAGATACTTCTAGTATAGTAATTAGTTTTTTTTTAAGTATTTATTTTATAAAGTAAATATAAGTAGCAATAATATATAATAAAGTAGATATATATAAACTATATAATAAGGTCAAGACGTTATATAAGGAAAGAAAGTAAGGAAATAGGAAGAAGATATATATATTATTAACTTGGTTGCTTAGTTAATATATATATATAGTAGAATAGAATTTAGGTAGCAGTCCTAGTAGAACTTAGTAGAATATAGTAGAATATAGTAGATTGCTATAGATTGCGGCAAATTGCGGTTTTATTATTAGTCTTTAATTACTAAGTTAGTAAAAATAGATAAATGTATATAAGGTATTACAGGGATGTCCCGTAATAGTACCCCCCTTTTTAAACTTAAGCTCCTGCAAGATATGATTATAATAGTTTTAGGTAAAGTTTATAATAGTCTTCTATAGCTTATATAAGTCCTATAGAATAAATAGGTTCCTATAAGGACTTTATATAGCTTCTTTATTTTATAAGATATATATATTAGCGTTTCTATTTATTATACTTAATATTATCGATTTTTTTTAAAAAGTACTTACCCTTACTATTTACTTTAACTAGTAGGAGAGGGTCCTAAATCTAGTTTAATAAGGGGGTAGTAGGGTAGAGGACTAACGTATAGAATACGGGATGGATTTTAATCGTATTAGGGGGCTTTAGTTAGTATGTGTTACGGGACTTATTCATTCTTATATCTAAGCTTGCTAAGGTAATAGGCCTTATAACCTTAAAACTAACTAACTTATTAGTTAATCAATTAATCGCCTTTACATTACCTTATATCCAAAGCTTTAAATGCAAGTTTTAAGCCTTTAGTAATAATATATATATAATGTTCTACCGGGCGGTAAGCGAAACTTCTTAATTAGGAAAGGTGCGAAAACTTTAGAAGTCTTCGCTATATTATGCACGCCGATACCAAATGCATAGTCCCCCACCAAAATTTGGAAATTAAAATTTGAAGCTTTTCGCACCATAAATTAATTGAATTTATATAAAAATAAGGTGGTTTATATTTTCGACATCGTTCTATTAATCTAGATCAATACTATAGTTATCTAAGTATTTTAGGCATCGCTTTATGCGTTACGGGTAACTACTTACTAGTTAGGCTACCCTATCTTTTATAGGCCCTATATTAACTCCTATAAAGCTATCTTTATCTAATACTATTTTAATCCTCTTCTCCTTAGCATTTTGTATAGATTTCCTAGTATTAACTGTCTTCTTTTAAGCTTCTCTTGCAATTCTAGCTTCTTCTTTAGCAAGCTTTTTAGCCTACGTATTCTCTTCCTACTAGACCTTATTTTAGGCAATAACATACTACTTTTCTTCCTTTGCTAGGTAACGCTGGATATTCTTATTAGCCTTTATTACTTATTCTTGTTTCTTAGTATTTTCCTACTCTTCTATAAGGTCCCTAGTTTACTATACCTTGCCTAGGGAGTAGAAGATTATGCTACTATATTTAGGGCGAGCAAACTGTTAAAATAGGGGTTTTTGCCACTGGCGCTTCTTTTGCTTATACTTTAGGGCTTACTAATAGCCTTAAACTCTTAATTTAAGTAGAATATTTATTATAGTAAGGTTTTAGATTGTTTAGGAAGCCCCTTTACTCTAGTGTTAAAAACGTTAGTAACTACCTCCTTAAGCTTCTTTTTAATCTTCTTCTAATCCTATATAGTAAGAATTAACTTTAAAAACTTACTAGAAGAAGGGCACTCTTACTTAGGGGCTTTTTTTCAGTAGAAATTTGTCTAGAATAATAGTAGGCTTAAAAGGGGATAGCCTAGTCTTTTTAAACATGCTTTTAATATTCTTCTTAATAAAGGAGCGCCTGTATACCTTCTAAAACAGCTAAAAGAAGTCCCTTTTAGTAAATTGATAAAAGCCCTTACTCTTATGCTAAAATTAGATTAACTCCTAATTATATGCCTGTGCTAGGGGTTAAAATAAGAAGATATCTAGGGGCTGCAATCTATGCGTTATATAAGGTGGAAATACAGCTAGGAGAATTCTATAAGAGTGGCAATAGTTAATAAACCTTATATTAACGTGCGATCCATAGCCATCTAGAATTAGTAGCCTTTAGTTCCTTCCGTTATAGGCCTTCGCCTTAGTTTTACGATTAAATAAAGTTGTTAACCAAGAGTAGCCTAAAGTGTTGTTTGTCTAGCCTGTTAGTGAGCTACTGAAGAAGTAGGAGGCCTCTTTTGGATTATAATCTTAGAGCTAAGTGTCCCGGATATTGCCAGATATAGCCTAATAGATAAGAGCGGGTAATAGGCTTAATCTATTAGCGCAAATAGTTGCTATTATGGTAATCCACTCTCTATTACTATCCTATATTATATACTTAATCCTTCTAGCTTTAAAAGCCTTTTTTTATCTATATTATATAAGTTCCCTTACTAGATCTTATATTCTTAAATTTTCCTTTTAAGTAGCTTAAAATAAAGGCTAAAATAGAGAGCCGAATCAGCCTTCTTTTATAACTTTTTATTTTATTTTTATATCCGTTGTATTATACTACGTACAATACTGCGCATGCAGCCTCTAGGCTATGGCGCTATAGTTCTATATATATGAATCCTTTCTAGGCAGCTTAATATATACTAGTAGCTATATCCTAGTAGTTTATAAATCCCTAAGCTAGGGATTTGCAGCTTCCTAATAAGATACTAGGTTGCTAACAACTATTAGGTAGTAAGAAAACGATAGGAAAATAGAAGAAAAAATTAAAATAAAATCCTAAATAATCCTAACGCCTGTCCCTGTCCTTTTTATAGTTCATTTCTGTCCTTTTGCTTTTTATGGTCTATCTACTAGGACTTTAGTAGGAGTTGCCTCCTTCTAGAGATCCTTCTGCTCTTAGCCACTTCCCAGTAGCTATTTTTGTCCTATTTAAGAATAGAAAAAGCGCCCTTCTTCCTTTCTTTGTACAAAAAAGCTTCTCTAAGGAGAGAGAAGAGCCTATTTGTCTTTGCATTTCCTTTCTATCTTCCTAATATAGTCTGCATTCTAGTAAGAGGTGCGTAGGGGTTTATACCGCGGTACAGTCCTTAAAGCATTTACCTTCTTTATCCTTCCCTATTGTTTTAGAGAAGGATTTAAAGAAGCCTTTTCCTAGTTTTAGTTGAAAGAAAGCTGATTATAGCTTTTTAGGATATTTATCCTTAGTGGCTTTAAAAGAGAAAGGGTAGTTTCCTTTACAGATTCTAGTATAGTGTTTTCCTTTGCTTTTGTTCTGTTGCCAATTGTTTTTCTACTATTCTAGTATCTTTTCTCTTACTTGTTTCCCTAGGTGGGCTAGGGAAGAATAAGAAGATTGTATTTTTCTTCTAGAGAGGCCCTTTTTAGCTAGTTTATCTACTATTTTATTTCCGTAAATTCCTAGGTGGCTAGGGACCCAATGGAAGTTAATAGAGATATTCCTGCTAGCTAGATAGGAACAGCTTTACGTAATTTTAAAGACTAGTTCTTACCCTCCTGTAAGAGAATTAAGCTGTAATCTCTTAATAGCCGCTTGGCTATCTATAAAGATATAAACCTGTTTCTCTTCTAGTCTTTATTGTTTTAGGTATTCTAGGGCCCTATAGACTGCATAAAGCTCTACGTCTATAATTTCCATATAGGGCCCTAGATTCCAGTTTGTTGCATATTTAATCCTATTTCTCTCTCCTATTTTGCATACGGCTGCTNNATTNNATTTATTGTCTTTAGAGCCATCTNTATAGTATATATCTACTANGTCCCACTTTAGGGATTNTTNTAGATTTTCTACTAGTCTTAGATGTTCTTGTGCAGCTTCTTCTTTACTACCCTTAGAGATAGAAAAGAAAGCGGGAATAGGAGGAGACCACGGTTTTTGCCAGTCTAGAGAGACTCTCTCTATATTCCAATTTTGGATTAGCTTCTGAACTCTAGTGGTTAGAGATAGTAGCTGTGTTTTTGGCTGTAAGAGGTACTTTATAGTAGAGTTTTTAGGGCTAGAATTAGAGCTAGAACTAGCTGCTAGTTCGTCCCTATCTTTATTAACCTCTTCTATATAGGCCTTTTTCCTTGAATTTTAGGATTCTTAATGCGTAGTTTATTGCAAAGCTTTTCAAATCTAATACTAGGGGGAGGAGTAGAAGCTCTCAATCCATCTATAGCTTGGCTTGGGGATCCTGCTAAACGCCCCTAGAACTAGTTTTAGGGCCTCATTTTTGTTTAGAGATTGGTACCTAGCTACGTAGGTAGTCCTCTAGATTTGCTTTTCCACCAGCATTATACTCCGTAGTCTGCTATAGTAGTAACGCAGGCTATATAGAGCTGTTGAAGGGCTTATAGGGATAGAACCTCTTTGTGTATTGCCTAGTCTTCTAATTAAATAGAAGGCTGCTTTTTGCTTTAGAGATTTTTATTCTCCACATGTTGTTTAAAAGTAAGCTTAGAGTCTAGGAATACTCCTAACCACCTAACTAGGGGTTTAGGGGATATTTCTACGTCTCCTAGCTTTAGCCCTTCCTCTATAGTAGTACGCTTATTATNGAAGTGTATAAGCTCTGTTTTGCCAATATNAAAGCTAATAGCAGCTTCCTTAGCTTTAGACATTAGCTCTCGCGCAATCCTTTCTAGCTTTTTGCAGTTAGATTTAACAGAGTTTGATGTAACCGTAATTGCAAAATCGTCTATATAGCTGAGGGAGTAGGCTCCTTCTGTCTCTAGCCTACAGATATTGCGTAGATATAGTAGAAATAAGATAGGGGATATAGGCGATCCCTATGGTATCCCTGTTTCTAGTTCTACTTTTTCTTGTATTTGCCCGTTAAAGGAGAGCTGTATCTTTCTATTGCTTAGGAAAGTAGCCACCTAAGCGTCTTGACCACCTCGTGCACAGACCCACCTCGTGCACGGTTTTCCTCACCAAAATCTATCAAAATCTGCCCAAATACACCTTTTTATACCACCTATAACTTAATAACCTTCCAGTNAAAGTCTATAAATTTTTCAATATGGCTTATTAAATACTAAAACCGTAATTTCATATAATAAAAATATTAAATATTATAAAATATTTATATTAAAAATAAAGTTAAAAAAGTACTTTTTTAATATAAAANAAAGTTAATAATAACAATAATAATAATAAAGTTACTATATAGCTATAGTATATAAATAAGTCTTTTTAATATTTATTAAGTTTATTAATTATATTTTTAAATAACTTATATTAATATTTAATAAATCCTAAACCTTAAATTTATATATTTATATTATAAATAAGTTTTTAATATTGTAGTCTAAACTTATAATATATTTTACTATAACTAAAATTAGTAATTAAAAATATAATATAGCCTATTATTATATNTAATACAATATTTTCAAATTTTTACTATAGGTAAAAATAGAGCTTTTTAGTTTATATAATAATATTCTATATTTTTATATTTTTATATTATAAAAAGCTTAAATTACCATATAATAAACTATATTTTAATTTTCATATTAATAGCTTGTATGGTTATTTAGTTATAAGTATTTAAAAAATACTATATTTTGGTGTATTTTAGTACTCTAAATACATNAGTTGTGTATATAAGCTAATTAAGTTTTTTATTATATTTTTTATTATAAAACTACAGTTTTAGTATTTAATAAGCTATATTTAAATTTTTATAGAATTCTATCAGAAGGTTATTAAGTTATAAGTGGTATAAAAAGGTGTATTTGGGTAGATTTTGGTGAGGAAAACCGTGCACGAGCCGGTCGCGTGCACGAGCCGGCCGAGCCTTCTATTGTGTAAACGCTATAGGTAGTCCTAGTTCCTTACAGATAGATAGAAGCTGGTTTTTAGAGACATGGTCAAAAGCCCCCTTTACGTCTAGGAATAACGTAGTAGCTATCCTTTNTCTAGCTTTTTTCCTACTATTTTTAGATTNNATATTNTTTAGAAGTAGTANAACTNCGTCTATTGCGGACCGCTGTCTTCTTCCTCCTAGTTGTGAATCTTNAAGTAAGCTAGTAGTACTAGCTAGATATCCTAATCTAGTAGCGAAGATCTTCTCTAAAGTCTTTCCTAGGCAGTTTAATAGGGAGATAGGTCTATAGGACTTTGGTAGAGAATAGTCCTCCTTATTTGCTTTAGGAAGAATAACTCCTCGAGCTTCTCTCNATACCTTTNGCTGATAGCCTAGGATAAATAGGATCCTATAGATCCTATATAGAAGATCTTCTATAGTAGGGTAGGCCTTTTGTAGAATTGCGAAAGATATACCATCTGGCCCTAGAGCTTTTTTATTAGAGCTAGAGAGAAGTGCTTGTTTGACTTCTATTCTCTCTAGTTCTNGCNATTCCCATTTACTGTCTATAGTATAGTCCTTCCACTCCATAGGGCTAGTAGAAGGGGGTTTTGGGAATAGAGTAGTTATAAAAGCTTTNCATTGGTCATCGAAGCTTTCTACTAGTCTAGTAGTCCCATCCTTACTATACTATAGACTAGGGATTATTCGCAGTGTTCTCTCCTTTGTGTATTTTAGGGCAGTAAAGACCTCTTTTCCTTGTGCTTTTTCTAGGAAGCTATTCCAGCAGCTAGTCTTGGCTTCTCTTATTGCGTGAAAGTATTGATTTTTAGCTTCTTTATAGGCTTCTAGTCTAGAACTTCTATNAGGTTGTTCCTCATNAAGTCTTCCTAGTTTTGCCATNTTTTGTCTTTTCTTTAGAAGCTCTTTATTCCACCATGGTTTAGAGAATTCGCAGGTTCTAGATCTAGGGATAGCTTTCTCTGCTGCTAGCTTTATACAGCTAGTAAAATCTATTGCTAGATTATCTGCTAGTGTACTTAAGCTTCTATCCTTAAGTCTATACGAATCTTCTAGGGAGGCTAGGGGACCTTTTTCTCCTATCTCTATATAGGGGTTTTCTCTAACTAGTTCTTCTAAAACTAAAAGCTTTGCTTCTAGTTCTAGCTCTAGAACTTGTTCTTTTAGGGAGGTAGAGAAGAGTTCCTAGTTTGCCTTTTTTATAGAGAAAGGGGTTTCTTGAAGAGGGTTTAGGTATTATTACGTCTCTCTAGTAAATAAAGAGAATGCTATAGTCTTATAATCAGATCCTGTTTCTTCTATTATAGTCCAATTATCCCAGGTATTTTCTTGAAAGTTTCCTGAGTAGAAGGCTAGGTCTATAATAGACTTTTCCCTTATATT
>NW_027137575.1:2141993-2142480 GCF_001692895.1 Cenococcum geophilum 1.58
AGATCCATCTAGGTAGTCCCTGTATTCTAATAGGATTAAAGGTCTCTATTTCTTCTTTTAGAAGTTTAGAGCCTCCTTCTCCTAGGAAAGGGGAGATAGGGACGCCGTGAGCTACTACCTGAGCCCAGGGCTCTAGTTTTTGTTCCCTTTTAAAAGAGAAGCAGTTAGACCAGATTTCCTTATATTTAACTAGAAACTCTGCATTATATTCTTCTGTAGTTATAAGAAGAATGTTCTGCTTTTCTCTAGTTCTAGCTATGGTAGCTATTACTNGCTTCTCTATTTGCAGTTTAGATNCAAATAGTTGATTGACTTGATTTCGTAGAGAGAAGACATCTAGAGGCTGGTCCTTTTGGTCTGTAACTAGGACTAGTCTCCTTTCTTATAACTGCTTCTTTTTTCCTTTAGTAGAGGTAGTGCTAGTAGAACTAGTAGGGGGAGAGGAAGAGGTAGTAGAGGAAGAGGTAGTAGAGGAAGAGGTAGTAGA
>NW_027137575.1:2142851-2226763 GCF_001692895.1 Cenococcum geophilum 1.58
CTTGTCTCTATAGTGTCTTTACCTCTAGAAGGCTTAGTAGCCTGAGGTTCTCCTGTCCCAAATAGGCTAGAGTAAGAGGGGAAAGGGAAAGTGAATTCGTTATTACTTGTCTCTGTATTATTGTCTTTAGGAGGCTTTTTAGGCTTAGTAGCCTGAGGATTCTTTGACATTTTATATAGGGGGGTTTCCTAGTTTTTTTAGTAGATAATAACCTCCTTAGGTCTCTTATCTCCTAGTCCTAGAGGTGAAAAACTAGGCAAAAAGCCTTGCTAGTTTTTACTATCCTTTTTTACCTTTTCTCCTTACTAATCCTACTAGAGGATTTCTAGGGAGACTAGGCTAGAAGGTAGTAGAAAAACTAGCTAAAAAAGACTAGCGTAGTTATTTTCTTTTCCTTTTAGAAGTAGAAAAAACCACTAAAAAAAAAGGACTTGTTAGGCTTTTGCTAGCAGAAAAGCCCTAAAGGCAATCCTCCTCTTACTAAGGAAAGTCTGACTAAAAGAGATATAGAAAAGTACCTACACCCCCTATTTTATTAGGCTTTTACTTTCTATAGAAGAAAAACCTAGGAAAAGTCTATATTTTGTAGTTTTGGTATTAGTAGTAGTAGTAGTGGTAGTAGTTTTGGCGTTCTTGTCCGTGCTTCGCTTATACGCTAAGGCCCCTTTTGCCAAGGCCTCTGTCGCAGAACAAAAGGGGGTAATAAGGGGAACAAGTCTACCTCTAGCTCGCTAGGTAGGCAGAATTAGGTCTTAGGAGTTAGGAAAACGATAGTTTTTGATGGTAAGATGGGTATGCGTAAGTTTGGAAGTGCGGCGCCACCTTTTGGTAAGGTTGCATGTGCGGTGAAGCTTTTTTTTCTTCTTTTATAACTTATTAATTAGTATAAGATAGCCAGTTTTTAGCTCTTTTTAGTAGTGGGATAGCTAGCGAGTAACCTAGTGCTCTCCAGGATTTCTTCTTGTAATTTGGCCCCTAAAATTACATACTATAGCATTTATAGGGGGTAATCCACGCTTAGTAAGGTCGTTAATGTACTTAATAAGGGTTACCTCAGAAGCTCAGACCAAGAAAACGATTGTGCGGATATAGGAATATCCGCATCGTCCGCTAAGCTGATTTAGGACGGCAATCGTTTTCTTGGTCTGAGAGACTTTGGCGAGGTTTATGGGAAAACCTAAACACAGTTTATATGAGAAGACCTCATTAACTTTGACGAAATTGATCTACCCTCCCATAATACCTATCAACATTAAAAGTACACCAAATTATAGAGAAAAGCCTACTCTATAAGTTATGAGATCCTCAGCTCCTTATACCGGCGCGACGTTAAGAGGAAGTCGTCGCGGTAGAGGCCACAACTCTACCTCAGCACGAAGCTCTGCGGAGGCTCTGCACAAAGCTCTGCGGAGGCTCTACACGAAGCTCTGCACGAAGCTCTGCACGAAGCTCTGCACGAAGCTCTGCACGAAGCTCTGCACGAAGCTCTGCACGAAGCTCTGCACGAAGCTCTGCACGAAGCTCTGCACGAAGCTCTGCACGAAGCTCTGCACGAAGCTCTGCACGAAGCTCTGCACGAAGCTCTGCACGAAGCTCTGCACGAAGCTCTGTAAAAGCTCTACTCGAAGCTCTACTTAAAGCTCTGCTCGAAGCCCTATATAGAGCTCCAAAGCTCTACTAACACGCAGCACTAATATACTAGGAAGGTTCTACAATCGCCCGTACAATCGCCCATACAATCAATCGATTAATTGCCTATACAATCGTCTCTACAAACGTCTCTGCAATTGATCGCCCGTACGAACGTCTGCACGTCTGCACAGCTACACGTCTGCACGCCTGCACGTGGCTCTGCACGAAGCTCTACACGAAGCTCTGCTAAGGCTCTGCTAAGGCTCTGCTAAGGCTCTGCTAAGGCTCTGCACGAAGCTCTGCACGAAACTCTGCATTAAGCTCTGCACGAAGCTCTACTAAGGCTCTGCACGAGGCTCTACTAAGGCTCTGCACGAGGCTCTACTAAGGCTCTATCCCCTAGCAGTAGTAAAGGCACTCCGGGCCAAGGGAGGATATTTTTAAGGAAGGACCCAACTATAGCACCTCCTGGGTGTTTCAATAGCCTTAAGTAGTAGATATCTATATTAGCAGACTATTCAATAAGATATAATATATGGTCATAATTTTAATAACGCGTTTTTTTAACTTTAACAAAATTAATGTCAGGACTAGGCAATAGCCGTATTATAAATTTTATACCACTTAGAAGTCCTAAGTCTTAAAAATATTGTAATTAACTTTTAGTAATAATAATGCGTTATGTAAATGAATGAATTAGATATCCGCAATCTCCGCTTGGCGGATTTTAGTCATAATTTTAACAAATCTCGCCAAAGCCTCTCAGACGTGATTTTGTAATTCGGAAGACGGCGTAGGTTATTCCGACGCTAGCTAAAAAATCACGTCTGAGCTCGCTGAGGTAATAATAAGGGCCTTTAATTGCGCATCTGAAAGGAAACGCTTATTGTCGCGCGCATCCGCGTATAATTTGGTAACATTGCGATATCGTCGAGAGAGGGTAGTTCGATCAACACTAAACCGTTTAGCAACCTTAGTGTAATTAGGCTTATCCTGAAGCTTTAGACTAGCAAGTGTAGCCTATTGACGTTCTTCAGGGTCAATTTTGGGGTCCATTATTGATATTTTGTGGATAGAATTTGAATTTTGAAAATACGAGATTTTTGGTGGGGGACCGTGCATTTGGTGGCGGCGTGCATGATGTGGCGGAGACTTCTAGCTAGCGACCTCCGTATACGCGTTATTTTGGTTCTAGTGTTCGCGCACGACCTCCTCCTTGGGTGCCCAAACGTGTTGAGGTGGGCATATAGTACTTATTACTAAGTACTACTGTATTTTACTACTGATAATAATATCTATATCGTAGGCATAGAAGGTTGGTAACCTTTTTGGTACCAGCTCCAGATATTTAACCCAATTTTTGTTCCCGAGAGCACTGGCAATCCTGCATGCCAACATTCCTTGTACCCAGTGCCATCTGCACGGAAGTTCTCCCAGAAAACTGCGTTGCCTTTCAGAGGCTTAAAGGTGACTCCCTGTCGGCTCTCACATTCCACAAACTCACACCAGTTCCCGCCTCGTGGAATTTCCAAACGCGGGAAATTGGTGCCACCTCCAGTACAATTTGCCTCAAGGTAAACCATGAAGCTGGAGACTCTTCCTGAGTGCGATGATGCAGAGCTCCAATCATAGTGATGGCGATAGTGCCCGTTTTGTGTGTAACGCTGACTCCAAAGTTTTTCTATGAAAACATCGGGGCGCCACCCTTGGAAGACACGGGCACGGTTCTCAATGCATTTGACAATATCATCTCGGTCCAAGAGAGCCTTTTCGGATTCCCGGACAGTGGTGTCAAGCCTCTCAACCCCTTCAGTCCAGACAGTGGAAGGCCTGAACTTGTCTTCGCTGCGATTGTTTGGATTTAGTGGATTTATTACAATTGGCGTATTACTGGTTGACAGGATGAGAAGTGTTTCGTACCTGACTCTTACGAGATGTTCTGCCTCCTCGTTGCTTAAGAATGACTGAATATAGATAACGAGAGGATCTCGCGAGAATATATGGACGTTGTATGCGTGGTGTGGGCATGTGAGATTATCCTCCGATATCGCCAATGAGGCGCTTTTTTCGAAAGAAATTTCTTCAGGGGGATCTTGCTTACGTTCGCCGAAAAGGGAGCGGGAAAGGGGTGCACCGGCAAGGATGTAGCCAATGGCTCCAATAAAAAGATATTGTACAGTTGTACTAAGTTTTGGGACCATAGTGATGCTTTTGGGTATTCAGAATACTAGTTCCTTGAAGTCAAATCATTCATTCATCAAACAAACGTAGTGGATCCGCGCGGGCCGGCGTCGTCTGCTCATCAACGCCGCTTGGACCATGGTAAGTTGACAGGGGTTTTCCTCACTAAGTATTACTAGTGTCTGGTTGATTTACTCGTGTACAAACTAAGCGGTATTCGTAGGCCTTGGGGCGATGAAGGTTTCTGTTACTTGAGCGTCTGCAATGTAAGCTTTCCCAAAGAGTAGTATAGTAGGTGCTAGCTTAGTAGGATCAATTCCAAAATGCAGCTGGTATTGCTTTCGAAACGCAGTGTGCTAGCTAATAATGTGTCTATACTAATAAATAGAAATTATACAAGAACCCAAACCCTGTTAACTAGTATGGAATCCCGTTTGTTAATAGCTGGAATTGATCGTATTGCTTTGTGGTGTAGCTGTTGTAACTCTTCCGGATCAGTTCCCTCATAAAGTCCGCAGCCTCCCTTTCCGTTTTCTCCAACACAAATCTCTCCTTGAAATGCTGAATTGTCTCTGGTTTGAAGCACGGTAATCCACTGTCCAACATGACGATTACCACATGAGCAAGGTGTTCGCAGTGCTGTCGGGATGCAAGAAATGCCTTGATGCAGAGTTCCTCAAACCAATGGTACGGCTGAGAATTCGTAGAGCCGCCCATCACAGCAACCATCTCGGAAGTGAGCTTGAATGGGGCTCGCTCGAATTTAATGCCACCTGGTGCGATATCGAAGCAAAAGCCAAAGTCAATATGGAGGATGTGGCCGGCATCGTCGATCATGATATTGCCGTTGTGACGGTCCTTGAACTGAAGAAGGTACGAAATGACACTGTATGCCGCCATGCTCTTTACAAAGTTATTTCGAGCTTCCTGGAACCGTATCGATTCTTCTCCCCCGTATTTTGATATAAAATAATCATACAGGCCATTAACGGCTTCACGACCTAGCATGTCACGAGATATAGAGTTTGGTAACACATCGATCACGCCACAGCCGGGGGCTGTAGCAGTGACACGGTAGGGGTAGACGTAGACATCGAGCCCAACATTGTTGAAAATTCCACGAAAGGCGGCAATCATCTGCAAGGCAAGCACGTCTTGTCGGCAATCATCGCCAACTTTAAAGATAGCTGACTGCCAAACCTCGTAGGTGCTAGATCTCATTACAATGTCACTATTGTGACTGAAGTCTTCACCAGGGCTGCCGGTGTCCGCTTTCGTTTTTCGTATCCGGAACGTGGCCATATATGGAGCTTTGGCATGGCTCTGCAACGGCTTCCCGGACTTTCGGTCGATGCCGATGACTACTCCGTCGGGATTGCTTGGGAGATATACGCCAACTTCAACTTTAATTTTGCGCAGTTCCTCTTCAATTTTCTGCTTCTTTTCTGGCTTCGGACTCTTTATAAATGGTCGTAGTTTGCCTGAAATACCGGTTACTTCATTGAAGAATGAAAATTCACGCTCGTAGAAGAGCCGGTCACTTTTGGCGAAGCTTGATATTAAATTATCCATAACTTTATCGAGAGTCGGTTTGACGGGATCAGGCTATGCAGCTCAATTAGATACTATCGAATAAGCACGCACGCTGAACCTACGATCTGAGAATCTTCGTCTTTATAGGCATTTGCTTTCATGTTCCAGATAATCTGATGAGCGAATAATTGCGAGAATTTCGCTGTTTCAATGATATATCTCTCTACGTAGCCAAGAGCATCGTGTCGCAGAGTTTGAACAATCTGAGGTACGTAGAAGAATGTAACATCGACGGAGTGGCTTTCTAGTGCTCTCATCGCATACTGAGTGATGAATGGATGACATCCATACGCTGGTAAAAAGTATGTTACTGCGGTAATGGGGTTTACCGAAGCCCAGTAAAGCAAGTACTACCTCTGTTAGTAGGCTCAACCCAGAAAGTGTAGGTGATAATCACCTTCAGTTGAAATGAGACGTCGTTTGGCAATGTTGTGCCTAGCAGAATCTCGAGGGCATCTGGTTCGTTGAGAGCCTTCTGCGGGAAATTAAGTAGTAGCCACCGTAAATCGTTGGCTAATCTCTGGGACTGGAAGCGATGTACGAGGTGGACAGCAAGTGCGGGATTCTCGGTCCAGGCAGTTTTTAGGAAGCCGGGGATTGCATTCTGAATGAGTTAGTAGGTAGGGATGATATCTCGACCGACTGCGATAAGTGTATACACACCTCTGTCAAAGTCCTAATGTGCTGGCCTGAAATAAAATGGTGCTTCTTCTCATAATCAAGCGGGAACAACCAAACCATGAGTCGTGTTTGCTCGTTTGCTAGCAGTAGTGAAAAAAGATCTTGCTTCCCTTGCAACGATTTGAGAGAGCCTTCTGTCTCGACGCCAATATTTGTCACCATCCGAAGATACACCTGGATATCAGAGAGAACATGAGTCTCAGCTTTGATTTGAAGGCGGTTACCGCCGAATGACCATCTAAAACTATCATTAATATTTACTAGAATGGATAAAAGGTTTGACCCACCTTGGAGAAACCACAAACCATGTAAGGCCTGCAGATAGGATTCGTTCCTTTAATCTCCACTTGACTAGATCGCGCAGAGATGTACAATGATGGAGAATCTTGAGACCCAGGAGAATGACATGAAAGTGTGCTTCTCGCGCAAGCGGATGGCCTATGCACAACTCCATGGCATCCAGAGTTATATGCATAAGACGATGATATACTTTCTCGACATTTGGATTGCTTAATCGCGTAGCATTGAAATGGCTGGACAGAAATTGAAGTAGTCGAAAGTGTGGCGCTATGGCGTTGTATGCCTGCTGCTGCCTCTTCATGGTCGCTAGCTTGTCTGAAGGAGCGAATTCTTGCCTGACATAGAAAGGATCTAAATGACTGGAGGAATCAGGCGGCTGTGTTTTGAGAGTACATTTATACACTTACTGCAATGCATCGCTGAAAAAACCGCGTTTCTTGCGCACAGTTATCTCCCAGTTTTCGGCGATTGCGACTAAGATTCTCGATTCCATTCTCGGATTTTCTTTGATAACACTCATCCAAAGGGAGATGCCTAGTTTTATAGACTGTTTAGTAAAGACAGCAAACGGTATTCCGACCAAATGATGAACAATAGCGGACTGATCCCTCTTGACTCTACACAACAAGGCAGCCGCCCGTCTTAATATGTCCCGTAATTCAGCAATAGAGACTTGTTTGTGATTTAGGGTTTGGCTTTCGAGGTCAGTTAGCAGGTTCGTAGCATCTTCGATACTGCGATGAATAACTGAAGCTCTACGTTGGAGAGGATCCGCTACTGAATTTTAGCATCCGGAAATACAAAAGAAAGATAGATTGACAGACCGTTGTTGCCAAATCTCAACCATTCTTCATCTTGGTCATTCAGTCCATCAATGAATCGATACTCCTGGCGAGTGGTATATTGAGCGATAAAGTCAGAGGCGGTGTTAACATTCAGGTCTTTTTGTCGTTCGATGGCGCCTGTTGAGCTCGTTAGAATTATTGATCAAAGCCACGCGGGGCTAAGATACGCTTACCAAGACGTTGGTCAGTCGAGGGGATTACGGAACCCATCTCCAAAGCGAATGAACGCCCTAGGGAAACATGACCATAAGCGCCTTCATCATCATATTCCGAAAGGTACGTCTATTGAGTGATCAGTCATTGTTACTATTATTACTCAGACGTAGGCTCACCTGGAGTAAACCTTTGATATCCAGCGGAGCCATATCTAGGACCTGCAGCACCCAGCTCTTGGCTCGCTTATGAAAATTGTTCAGTGTCGTCCGACGAAAGTCATAGTCGTCAGAAAGTTCTACAGAAATATTCTCCCTTGAAGAGGTGAACGTAGAAGTCCATTCGTATTCATCTGTATCACCTTCTAGGCAGCTAGACCACATGATCGACAGCAGCTCGAGAATTGCGAAAAGTGCTGTTTTCTGACATAGCGTGGACGGCACTTCTCGAATAATAATCTCAGCGGATGCGGTTGCAACCTGCTGAACCCTACCGATTCGGTGACAACACCCTGCAAAAATAGTCGCAAGTTGCTGTGCGAGATATGGGGTAGAGAAAGTCTGCATACTGCCAGAAAGGGTCTTTGATACGTACGTCTTCACAGCCGTCGTCGCAATCGCAAACATACAATTTCCCATGGCACTACTTCGCAGTTTCGGGTCGAGAAAATAGGCAAGAGCCTTTGTACAGTCTCCAGAGCTAGCTCTGAGGTCCTCGACGAGGTAGGCTGTGTTGAGGAAGACGACTTCTGGATAGCTGAGGGCTTTGATATCAGCTTCGCAAGAGGGAAGAAGCTTGATCAAGTTTTTCTTTTGTTCGACGGTGTGTTCTGGCCCCTTTCCGCGCCTCAGAACAGTGTTCAATTCAACGTCGCTTTCCACCTGGCCAGTTCTCTCTTCGGCAATCAAAGGTTGGCTGAATTGTGCAAGAGCTCGGAGTTCACTCAAATATTTTCTGCCAAGTTGCGATGTAAGACTAAATCCATGGACGACGATATTGAACCATGCATCGCGCTGGAGGCTGCTGATAGTATCATGATGTTTCCATTCGTCAGTTGCGCCGGAATTCCCCGAGAACAATATTGCTAAGGGCGACAGTAACTGAGCAATCTCTTGAGCAGCTAATTCAGCATCTGGAATATGGTTATTCGCGCTTTCATGTGCATCGCCTTTGCTAACAATCGCGTCTAGTAGATGTGTTAAGTAGATCTCAAATAGTGGGGAGCCAATCTTGATTTCTTTGGAGAGGTAATTCCTGGCATCCATGACCTAGAGTAAGACTTAGAGAGCAGTCCGATATTGCTAGAATGGTACACGTACAGCTTCGAGCATCACCACATCGTTCTTCACCAGGGAATCGTGGCTGAGCCTGGAGTATAGCTTTAAGAGCGATCGCAATTCGCTAGGTCCACTATGCACGCCTAGAAGAGCGGACTCGGTGATGATTTTCGTATCCACTGTTTGATTTACGCGTCCGTATTTCTGAATGAGTATTGATAGGGCCAATGCCGTAATCTTTTCGTCCTTGCAACTTCTCGCAATCCCGACTATTGTGTGAATTACTGTAGCATATACATGAGAGGGTTCTTCCTCGTCACTGGGCGTGAGTGATATTGCGCTTCCAGTAGTTTGATGGTTGTAGATGCCGACATGGCGGTAGGCCTTGGTGCTCCCGTTCAGTAAAGGCGATGTAGCTGTACCTCTGTCGGGCAATGAACTAGCACTAAGCACATTGCCTAGGCTGTACAATGTCGTAATAATTGCGTCTTGCGGAAGAAGTTTGAGGACTGATGCTAAACAATCAGCCGCGACAGTCGCCGTGCGACTGTCTAACCCACCTTGAACAATGATCCGGGGTAAGGATCGACTGAGGACTGACGATATGGAAGGGGATAATTTCGCGAGAATCGACATGGATTTGAGCACTACGGATGCTAGATTCTCGTCGGCGATTTGAACTGGATCCGTTAAAGTAGCTTCTAGCCAAGACATCAAAACATCAGAGTCGGCAGCTTCCTCATTGTACACGGTGCAGCAAAGAAAGGTTGTCAACGCGTTTGCTTTGACCGTAGAAGCCAAGCGCTGCTGCCATGCAGAGCCAACCTGCTGGAGGTAATCTAGATCATTCTGCAGACGTTCCATCTCTTCAATGGCTATCTGAGTTAGACCTTGCAGGAGCGCATCCTCCAAAGAGTCAATTGGGGCATCGTGCCTGGGGTGAGGTGCCCGAAGAAAGTCAAGGACTGGCTCCTCTAATTTATGATCTGCTGGGCCTACGAGCAGTGAGGCACAAGCGACAACTAGTTGCATAAAGCCTTCATGAAGCAGCATTGCTCCTAACGGGCGACCTAGTGCAGCGTAGTGCTTTGTATAACTTTTCCATTCTCTTAACCCTTGTTGTGAGGAACGCGCATTTCGAACGACGGATAATGCTGCTTCAAAGGCAATCATGAATTTCTCCACCAGCGCTCTTCGTATAAGTTCAATCAATTGCAATCTCTCATAGGCGGTCCAGAATCTAGTATGTTTCGCCGCAGAGTCCAAAAAGCCCAACAGCGAAACGCTCAGCGTCATGACCCTCGAAAGCTCGCCATCGATAGCGTACTCAGGACAGTTATCGTCGTCGAACTGGTTGGCAGACAACGAGCTTGCTACAGAAGCCCAGCCTTCAATATATTTATCTAGAGCTGCAGCAACCTTAGGCCGAAGAATTTCATGGTTCAGACCGATCGACAGTATCGCGGACGTTAGGCTATTTGTAAGGACCTCCCATGGTGAAGGAGTGATGTCACGTAGTCCAGGAGAGTGGGAAATCACTTGAGTATGTGATTCGAGCAGATACGGAGAGAGTTGATTTAATAATTGCTCCGCAGTGTCGGCGGATTTGACAAGAGGAGCAGCCTTACAGAGAGCGAGGAGCACATCAAGCTCTGGAAGGCGCTGTATAATCATTAGCCTACATCTCTTGGGATTAAGTTTCGGTTATAAGTAATTTCCAAGTATCACTGCTCACTCACCATGGGTACATTCGCAGTATTTGTGTGATTGTTCGACTTCCGGGAATCAATACCATCTTGTTTAAAGCCCGCCGGACGACATCTTTTGCAGAGTTTCGCAAGGTCGGAATGCCCTGAAGTACTCGTAAGCGACTTTGCTGAGAGAGAAGCAAGCTTCTCAAGAGCATTGCGCCTAATTCTACGTGATAGTAGAGTATTAGCAACCCAGGAGATAAACTCTTTGAGGAAGCCGGTATACTTACGTTCTCATTTTGTACCATCAAGTTGTAAAAAAAAGCCGGGGGGGGGTAAGATTAAGGGCTCGTAACAACCTACGCCCGTTGGTGACGAAATACTGGGTTGAGGTCTGCAGGCGGTTTTTGGAAAGCTAGCCTGAATGGGAAGTTCTTGGCGGCTTGAATATATCTCAGTCAATGAGAGATTGTAGCTAATTTTTCACTTTCAGGTCTCAGAATTTTTAAGTTACATTTTTTTTCTTGGATTTATATGTATTACTTAGATTTTAGTCATGTTTATCAAGCTTGTTGTGCTCTTCATTTTATTGAGCCAAAACAGCAGTCCGAGTTGAGCGCGATAGCTGAACATGCATGCATTATATAAATGAGACCAAGAACGACAAGGTATATTAGGGTGTTAAAGCAATATTTTGGCTTCTAGCCTTTCGAGTCCAATGGTAAGACTCGCCCGTTCTGCAGTCTACAAATTCAACGCTGTGTCCGTTGATCCGAACAAACCCATCCGAAGCCCCTATGACCACCCCAACGCCCAATCCCCGCCAATGTATGCATGTTTCGAAGTTCGAACAAGAAACGTCTTAATCGCCTCCAGTACTTAAATCAGCTGTGAAATCCCTCCTGATCGTCAAGTCCTGGAAATTCTCCTCATTGTTTATCACGAGTCCTTTCTCATTAGCCAAATGCAGAAGGCAAATAAAACAGTAAGAGGTTGAGATATCCGCCATTGTCTGCTTAGGGTACACAGACTGCAGGTTATTCATCACATCTGTGAACTTGAGGGATCCATCCGGGGCTTTCGGGACCGGTACTGCTGATATTTTTAAGGGAGTTTGCTCCTGCAACTATGCTCTGTCAGTGTGCTCTTCCATTTGTGTAATAGACATTCGCTCACATTTTCGAATCCAATTCCTCGCCAGAGTTCCTCCTTAAGCCGTCGAACGTCGACCTTCTTTGCTACCCGGGCATACTGCACATATTCAGGGCGTAACCTTCGGCTTTGCGTAACTAACTGAGCGCCGAAAGCCCCTTCCTGAGAACTGCCAAGTACATCTTCAGTAGCCGTAGCACCGACATATCCTCTCTCGGCCGGCGGGGAAAAGTGTTCCCGCGCATCGGCGAAATCATCATCCTCTTCTTCCATACCACTAGGTAGCCCAAGCCCGTCATCTTGGAAGAAGTCCGCATCGTAGTTTCCTTGCGGTGTTTCCTCGTCTGTGGGAGATGTGGAAACGCGATTCTCTTTTCTGGCCCAGTATGCTTCATCCACTTCGCCTTCTGGAGCCTCTTCCTGACGAGCTCCTGTTGACTGCACACCATGCCCGGCCTTTGTAGACCCCATACGAGCCTCGGGCTTAAGGAATAATCGAAGAAGTTGCCGTGAGTTAAAATGTTTATCATCGGGAAGCAGGTTTCTCGTCTTCGATTTCCATTGGGCCTTAGGCATTGTTATGGTCGAATTCGACGATGCGGGGGTGTACAACGCATCTGCCAAAAACTGGGTAAGAGGTGTGGTGAAATCTATCTCAAACGGTTCCTTCTCTTTCCGTTTCGTGAGAGATGTAGCCGTCCGGGTAATGTCCTTGATTCTTCTGATTCGCCAATGTTCAGGTCCCGCCCAGTTCTTTTGTATTGCTTGGTCAAAGTAGTTGAGTATGTTTTCCTGATCATCTCCTTGGCCATGTATTAAGGAAATGCCGTACTGAGCACTACCAGCCTCAAAAGCCCCAACTTCTCCAATCCCTTCATCACCTTCTCCGTCCGTGTTACCCATGGTCACAGTATGAAGGCGCATTTGAGGTTCTAATGCCGCTTCCTTTGCCCAAGCCTCGCCTCCTTCACCGAAACCAGTCTCAAGGGGAAGGTTGAACCCACCCAGACCACCGTCATCATCGTCCTCATCGTCGAACCCCATGGCGTTCTCGTCATCAAGAACGACTCCAGAATGATCCCCTTCATCTACATCTTTACTTTCTTGTCTCCAGTCTTCCGGTGTTTTCAGAAATGGTAGATCCAGCGATCCGTTGGCATCTCCAAGGTCAAAGGCTTTCAAGGAGGGGCATATGTCCTGTTCCTCCAACCGTGAGAGATCTGGAAAATATTTAGAAGCAAGTGTGGTAATGTCAATGTCAATGTCCTCAGTTGGACTAATAACGTCGGCTTCTTGTGTTTTTATCTCGAGCCTTGCACTCTCACGTCTGTCTTCGGCAGGGATGTCTTGCACATCGTCGCTGCTGTCAAACACAATTCTACCTTTCCCGTCAATCGTGAGATGGTTTAGTAATAACCCTTTCGCGCCGCCTTCATCGAAGTCTGCGGATGCTTTCTTGAACAACGGGTCTACCGAGAATTCAAGCTCCATCTTCTTAAGTTGTAGTTGTGCAAATGATGTGGCAAGCGTTGCTTCGGAAGACCTCTGTGATCTCTTCTTTCTTTTCTTTATCCCGTCTTCGCCCTCCTCATCCTCATCTTCAACCTCGCCACCGTCGCCCCCCTCAGAGCCTTCGCCACGTCGCTTTTTGTTGCCGCTGTCTGCTAGACCACTAAGTAGTTTGCCGGTCTCAGTTGCAACACTGTCAACACGACTTGTATATATTTTAACGCATCCGTCTAGGGTGCAGCTTGCCCGCTGGAAGTTAACGCCATCACCCTCTTTTAGTAAGGACATATCGTGGAAGTAATCGATGAGCGCAAAGTTCCATGAATTGGTGGCATTTATTTTCTATTCCGATTAGCAGCTGTTTTATATTAAGCTTTGCATCAGTCTGATTACATTGTCGGTAGCCATCTTCATCCACTCCTCAAAGTTAGCTAATATAGGAACACGCTTCATAGGTGTCACCGCATTCCCCCCCACATATGGCATGCCGTTCTCAACTCCATTCTGATTGTATGTGGGTGTCCCGGGGCTCCCGCCAACGGCTGATATCCTTCTCCGGACTGGAGTTGCCGCAGCTTTGATTGAGTTTAGTTGCGCCTCATGGAGAGCCTGTCTCGAGTGAAGTCGATTTGCCTTTTCCTGACGGTCATCATTTAAAGGTATTCTAATATGTCGTCAGCGTAGGTATCTAGTCGACCATAGGTGCCCTAACTTCATGGGAGTTTTGTGCGGCGTCGCAGCAGCATATCTGTCTCTAGCACGCGGCATCGTATAACGACTCTGCAAGCGCGTTTAGAGATTCTACGCAAATCCTGGAATGGCCTCTGGGTGGTACCTTAGAGCGAACTTGGTGATTCCCTGTTGTGGTGTGCCCGAGAAATGTCGCGACGCGCATTGTTTGTTGTCTGCATTTCAGCGTTGCTGTGGCTGCCAGGGAGCCTTGCAAAAGCTTTGCTGACTGAAACGTCCACCAATCACAAGCCAGCTTACATAAACTTGGGTGACGGACCAAGGGCTAGGCGAAAAAGTCGCGGCCACGCGAAAACAGCCCCCTACAACTTCGCACCCTCACAACCCCACAACCACGCACTCAATACATACAAATAATAGCTTATTTTGAAGCCTGAAACCTATAAAAAATTTCTATTACTATACGCCAGCCTATTACCCACAATTCAGGTATTAATTGCGTTGTGAAGCAATATAAACAAAGAACCCCTAAGCGTTAGCTACGACAGCCTAAAGATAGCCCTAATAAAGCTCTTAAATGGGACACACCTACTAAAAACAAGGCCCTAGGACAATTAGACGCTAGAAAATCATACAAAGATGTCCGCAAGCGTTATAGCGTCCCAGAAAGGATCCAGCGGCGCTAAAAAAAGGAGGGATTTAACCGTCACGCGCGCCGCAGTTATGCTCCTAATATGGGTGCTCTATATAAGATCGGAGAGGCCAAATTAAAGCGAATAATTAAGCATATTAAGGAAGGTAAATTACCTTAATAAGATCTGGTCGTGGGAAGACTTAAGGCTTAAATATTATCTAGAAGTTAAGGATAAAGAGACGGTTAAAAACGCGTTTAATAAGCGTAAATATTTTAAGTGTAAATCATGCCAGAGGACCTATATTCGGGAGAATAACATCCACAAAAGGCTGGAGTTCTCTAATAAATAGAAGGACTACCTATCTTCTATCTAGTATCCCGTTAGGTTTATAGATAAGGTTTATTTTTAACTTAATAATAACCGTACTAAGTAGGTTATTCGGTAACACTCTAAGTGTAAGCACCTAAATTACTACCAATTTAAGCATAAGCTAGGCAGCTCAGTTCTTTACGCGTAGAGTATAGTATAGAAAGGTAGCCGGCTGCCCTTAATTTTTTATAGAGAGAAAGAGATTGTAGATTCTAAGGTAGAAATAAATCAGGAGGCAGCTAAGTAGGAAGCCTACTAAGGAGAACCTTAAGAATAAGCACGCTAGCATATACAAGAGGCTAGAGAGAAAGAGAGAGAGTAATGGCGTTATATGTAACGGAACCTTGTAGCAGAAACTACAATAGGCTCGTCAATAGGCTAGGTATATAGGAAATGCAAGTACAAAAGTCAACAACGTAATAATAACTGGTAGAGTAGTTGCCCAATAGATTAACTCTAATTATATTCTAAGAATCACTACAAGGAAGGAACTATCTAGGTAGGGACTAAGGGTCCTTAAATATACAATTATACTCCTATAAAATCCTTCTTATACGTAATATACGTGTGCTCTATCTACTTTGTTGCGGATTACGTAGATTATATAGATTATATAGATCATATTATATGACCTTGTCAATGATAATCTCAAATGTTGCTTATATAAGCATTACATAAGAACACCCTGGAAGAACCCTACGGCTTTACGCGGTGTATCAGATGGTATTAGCTAGTGTATTAACTAGTGTATTAGCTAGTATATCAACTAGTGTATTAGATAGTATTAGCCAGTGTATTAGCTAGTGTATTAGGTAACGTATTACCTAGTGTATTAGGTAACGTATCACCTAGTGTATTAGGTAACGTATCACCTAGTGTATTAGGTAACGTATTACCTAGTATATTAGGTAATGTATCACCTAGTATATCAGGTAACGTATCACCTAGTGTATTAGGTAACGTATTAGAATACGAGACGGAACGTAGACGTTCCGGAACTAGGGTCTTCTAGGTATATAGAGACTCGGTCCCCCGCAGATAGACATTATTAATTACATTAAGTTTATCCACTTTACTTACTTTACTATATTGTTTACCCTGTTGTCCTCCGACCTCCGCTTATGTAAATTAATAGGTTATAAGCCCGGCTGCTCTAACCTTAACCAAATCTTGATTAATTTTTGACTAAAACGCCAAAATCTGACCTCGACCAAATATCAATCAATTGTTAACTAATTTTTTGATTAAATCTGAACTATATCTTGAGTTAATTTTATCTCTATTTTACTATTACTTGAATTTTATTTTAGTTAAATCTTGATCGAATCTTGATCGAATCTTGATCGAATCTTAAGTATATTATTTGATTTATCTATTCTTTTGATCTTATTTATTTGTCCAAATCCTATTATTTGATTCTACTTGTCCAAAATCCTATCATTCGATTCTACTTGTCTAAATCCTATTATTTAATTTTATCTGCTTAATCCTATCGTTTAATTCTATTTATCTATTTGCAGATAAAATGTTAGATAAAATCTTAATTGAAAAGCTTATTGGGCAATCCAACTACAAAGTCTGGAGCCTTTGGGTCCAATTACTTCTTGTAAAAGGATCGCTTAGTGATGCTATAGAAGGAGTCACCCTAAAAGGGGAAATTGACTAAAAAGCCTTAGCCAATATAAGGCTGACAATTGAGGATGGACCTTTCTTGCAAATACAGTATTCTAAAACAGCTCTGGAAGCATAGAAACTGTTAAAAAATCTCTACAGCCTAAAAGGGTTTAGCTCGGAATTCTTAATCTATAAAGAGCTTTTTGAGACCACCTTATCTAGATACTCTTCTATAGAGGAGTATTTAAATAAAGTGAAGCAACTCACAGACTAATTAAAAGCCAAAAGCATAGAATTATCAATAATGATCTCTGATGTTGCTTATGTAAGCATTACATAAGAACACCCTAGAAGAACCCTACGGCTTTACGCGGTGTATCAGATAGTATCAGCTAGTGTATCAGCTAGTGTATCAGATGGTATCAGCCAGTATATCAGCTAGTGTATCAGGTAACGTATCACCTAGTATATCAGGTAACGTATCACCTAGTGTATCAGGTAACATATTACCTAGTATATCAGGTAACGTATTACCTAGTGTGTTAGGTAATGTATCACCTAGCGTATCAGGTAACGTATCAGAATATAAGGCGGAACGTAGACGTTCCAAAACTAGGGTCTTCTAGGTATATAGAGACTCAATCCCCCGTAGATAGATATTATCAATTACATTAAGTTTATCTACTTCACTTACTTCACTATATTATTTACCCTGTCGTCCTCCAACCTCCGCTTACGCAAATTAATAGGTTATAAGCCCGGCTGCTCTAACCTTAACCAAATCTTAATTAATTTTTAACTAAAACTCCAAAATCTGACCTCGACCAAATATCAATTAATTATTAACTAATTTTTTAATTAAATCTGAACTATATCTTAAGTCAATTTTATCTCTATTTTACTATCACTTAAATTTTATTCTAGTCAAATCTTAATCAAATTTTGATCGAATCTTAAGTATATCATTTGGTTTATCTATTCTTTTAATCGTATCTATTTATTTAAATCCTATTATTTAATTTTATTTATCTAAATCCTATCATTTAATTTTATTCAAATCCTATTATTTAATTCTATTTATCTATTTGCAGATAAAATGTTAGATAAAATCTTAATTGAAAAGCTTATTAGCCAATCCAATTACAAAGTCTGGAGCCTTTGGGTCCAATTACTTTTTATAAAAGGATCGCTTAGTAATGCTATAGAAGAAGGAGTTACCCTAAAAGGGGAAAACGACTAAAAAGCCTTAGCCAATATAAGGCTGACAATTAAGGATGGACCTCTCTTGCAAATACGGTATTCCAAAACAGCTCTAGAAGTATAGAAACTGTTAAAAAATCTCTATAGCCCAAAAGGGTTTAGCTCGGAATTCTTAATCTATAAAGAGCTTTTTAAGACTACCTTATCTAAATACTCTTCTATGGAGGAGTATTTGAATAAAGTAAAGCAACTTACCGACTAATTGAAAGCCAAAGGCATAGAATTGCCAAATTAGGTAATTATTGCTTGGGTTTTAAATAACCTAACTAGTCCTTATAAGGGATTTATTATAATAGTTACCCAATCTTATAGAACCAATTCTAGTACCATTAACTTAGAAAACCTGTTTTCTAACTTACTGGATGAATTTAGAAGACAGGTATCTAAAGATCAGGAAATAGCCTTAGTTATAGGGTCTAGACGACGACCTAGGACTAATTAGATAAATTAAATATATAAAAACAAGTACTGTAAGAAGTGTAGAACAACTACGTATTCTACAAAGGACTATTTCTATCTATTTCCTAAAAAGGCCCCAAAAGGCTTTAAAACTAAGCACCAATATAAGCCAAAACCTTAAGAAGCTCTCGTGTCTATAAATACTAGTAATAACTATTCTAGTAATATAGAAGAAGATGATTTCGAAATTAATCTTAATTTAATAGATACCAATTAGGTACTTATTACCAATAAAAAACCCCAACTAAATTAAAAAGGAGCTAATTTTGTATTAGACTTAGGAGTTACTAAGCATTTAATGACCAAAAAGGAATACTTTATAAGCTATAAAGATTCCTATGGGAAAATTGGTTGGGGAACCGATGCATTAATTAATTATATTGGAATTGGAAATGTTAAATTAGTAAATAAAGGAAATAAAATTGTACTAGAAAATTGCAGATATACACCCAATTTTCAATACAATCTTATCTTTATTAGTAAGCTAGATTAGCTTGGCTATAAAATTGTAGTTAAGGGCGGTTAAGCCTATATTTACAAAAATGAATAACTACTTATCTCAGCCATGGGAAGAAACTCCCTATACTATATAGATATAGTACAAAATAATCTGCCTAGTAAAAAGACTAAAAAAGTTAAAAGCAAGCAAATAAAATTAATTAAGCCAATAAATAAAATTAATTTGCTTAAACAAACAAATAAAATCAATTTGCTTAAATAAGCAAATTAAATTAAACTTTGGCACCAAAGAATAGGCTATATAAATCCTATTTCACTACAAAAGACTCTAGGTCTTCAGTTAAATATTCCATTTAATAAATGCGAAATTTNTATAGAATTAAAGCTGACAAGTTAGTGAAATAAAGAAATTACACCAAAAGCAAAAGTTTACCTAGAAAAGGTAGTAACTGACTTATGTAGACCAATATCCCCTGAAACTATAAATAGTGAAAGATACATCATTTTCTTCCTAGATTCAGCTACTAGATATTTAGAATTTAAATTACTGAAATCTAAATTAGAAGCCTATAAAGCTTTCATAGAATTCAAAAATCGGGCTAAAAATCTATTAAAAAGGAAAATATAATACCTGAAATTAGATTAGGGGGGTGAATTTGTAAATAAAAGGTTTAAAGGAGCCTNCTTTACATACGGTATTGTTCAGTAATATTCGGCTGCTTATACCCACGAATAAAATGGGTTAATAGAACGAATAAATAGAATAATACTAGAAAAGGTACGCTGTATTTTATTTACTGCAAAACTACTAAAGAACCTTTGGGGGGAAGCAGTAAGTACAGCAGTTTACCTATATAATAGGACTCTATATAGTTAATTGCAATTCAAAACGCCTTATAAAGCACTTTATAATACAAAACCAGATATCACAAATATTAAAGTATTTGGATTAGTTGCGTATTATAAAAACAAAGCCAAAGGACTTAAAAAACTAAAGCCTAGAGCTAAAAAGGCAATATTACTTGGATTTAGAAGTAATCTTTACAGATTATATGATATAGATTCAAAAAGGCTTACTTGGGCTAGAGATATTAAAATACTGGAAAACTAGTTTTATAATTTTAATACTAGCAAAGAAGCCGACCTAGAAGTTAATAAAGAAAGTCTGTTTAATTTAAACAATAAACAGATAAATAAACAAAATCAAGCTATTAAATAAAATTGAGCTATTAAATAAAATCAATCTGTTAAATAAAATTAATCTATCAGACAAAATCAATCTATTAAATAAAATCAAACCAGACAAAATTAAATATCAAGGATAAATCAATCCAGTGAATCAGAGGATAATGATATAGACGAACTAGCTCTCCTAGGAACTAATTAAAATGAACTAAGGTCCTATAGAGAAGCTATAAAATCGTATGATTGGCTAAATTGGCAAATAGCAATGGGTGTAGAAATTGATTAACTTAAAAAACAAAAGACCTAGAATATCGTTAATCTACCACCTAATAGAAAGGCTCTAAAAACTTAATGGGTGTATAAGATTAAAATAGATTAAAATAACCAAATAATTAAATACAAAGCCAGATGGGTAGTAAAAGGCTTTAGTTAGTAATATGGCATAGATTACAAAGAAACCTTCGCAAATACTTGCTACCCAGAAGTGTATAAAATGCTACTATATTTAGCAGCTTACCATAATTAGGAAATAGTATAATAGGACTTTAAAAATGCGTTTACGCATGCTGATATAAATAAGGAGCTATATATAGAACAACTAGAAGGTGTTACTGCAATACTAAATAAGGTATATAAATTAAACAAAGCTCTATATAGCCTAAAATAATTACTAAGAATATGGTATAACTACCTAGCAAATAACCTTAAAAAAGAAGGATTTTATCCTATCTTTACAGATCAGGCAGTATTTAAAAATAATATACTAGGTATTATAATAATCTACTATATAGACGATCTACTAGTATTTAGCCCAAATATTAAATAAATTAATAAAATCTAAATAAAACTAGGCAAAGACCTAGAATTGACAAATTTGGGACCAGTTTCCTATTTCCTAGGTATAGAAATTACTAGAGACCGTAAAAATAAGGTTATAAAATTAAACTAAAAGAAATACACCTAAGATATTTTATAAAGGTTTAATAAACAAAATCTAAATTTAGTATCTACCCCTAGAATTATTAGCTTAAAAATGGAAAAGAATATAGAATAGGCCTCTCCTAAAGATATAAAACAGTATTAATAAGAAGTAGGAAGCCTAATATATATATCTATAAAGACTAGGCCTAATATAGCCTACAATATAAATACCTGCGCTAGATTTATGTTAAATCTAAATAAAATATATTACCAGGCACTAAATTAAATTTAGAAATACCTAAATTACACCCCTACCTTAGGAATTACCTATTCTGGACAATTAGAACCTTATATTTTAGGTTACTACGATTTAGATTGGGGGGGTGATATAATAGGTCGAAAATCAACAAGCGCATACTACTTCTCATTTGGTAGAAGCCCTATAAGCTAGGCAAGTTAATTATAAAAAATAGTTGCTTTATCTAGCTGTGAAGCTGAATATATGGCCCTAAAAGAGGCTGTAAAGGAATATCTATATTTAATAAGCGTTATTAAATAGCTTAATATAGAAAATAAAGAAAAATTCCATTTATTCACAGACAGCCTATTAGTAATTAAATTGGTGAATAATCCAGAATATTATGCTAAGACTAAGCATATTGATATATAATACCACTTTATATAAGAATACGTAACAAATAATATAATACAGCTAAGCTATATAAGTATAATAGAATAGCTAGCTAATATGCTTACCAAAGCACTAAGTGGACCTACTTTTAAGAATTTAGTTAGGTAGATGAACTTGCTACTAATAGATAAATAAAATTAATAAACAAAATCAGCAGATACTCTTTTCCTTCCTAATTGGACCTTTTATTCCCACTGGGTTTTGGCCATAGGCTAAGGTTTTTATTAAGGCTGCTTAACTTACTTCTTAGGTTACTTAATACATAAAATTAATAAACAAAATTAATGAACAAAATTAATGAATAAAATTAATAAATAAAATATTGTAATATAATATATTATTTATGGGGGCGTGTTAATGATAATCTCTAATGTTGCTTATATAAGCATTATATAAGAACACCCTGGAAGAACCCTACGGCTTTACGCGGTGTATCAGATGGTATCAGCTAGTATATCAGCTAGTGTATTAGATGGTATCAGCTAGTGTATCAGCTAGTGTATCAGGTAACGTATCACCTAGTATATTAGGTAACGTATTACCTAGTATATCAGGTAACGTATTACCTAGTGTATTAGGTAACGTATCACCTAGTGTGTCAGGTAACATATTACCTAGCGTATCAGGTAACGTATCAGAATACAAGGCGGAATGTAGACGTTCCGGAACTAGGGTCTTCCAGGTATATAGAGACTCGATCCCCCGTAGATAGACATCATCAATTGCATTAAGTTCATCCACTTCACTTACTTCACTACATCGTTCACCCTGTCGTCCTCCGACCTCCGCTTACGCAAATTAACAAGAATTGCCAAGTTAGGTGATCGTTGCTTAGGTTTTAAATAACCTGACTAGTCCTTACGAGGGATTCGTTACAATGGTTACCCAATCTTATAGAACCAATTCTAGTACCATTAACTTAGAAAACCTGTTTTCTAACTTACTGGACGAATCTAGAAGACAGGTATCAAAAGATCAGGAAATAGCCTTAGTTACAGGGTCTAGACGACGACCTAGGACTAATCAGACAAATCGAATACATAAAAACAAGTACTGCAAGAAGTGTAGAACAACTACGCATTCTACAAAGGACTGTTTCTATCTATTTCCTGAAAAGGCCCCAAAAGGCTTCAAAACCAAGCACCAATATGAGCCAAAACCTCAAGAAGCTCTCGTGTCTATAAATACTAGTGATAACTATCCTAGTAGCCCGCGAAGCCCTACTGCACGCGTCCACGTCGCCGCGGGTGGAAACATCATCAGGAAATTGTTCCTTTTGATGGCTAAGTGCAGAGGCGATGGTAGGGAGCCGCCGCAGCGCATGCAGCGCTGTCGTCGCGGTCCTGTGGTGTTGAGCTCGCGACGCGTACGAAGCATCGTACAAAGCATCGCCCCCAACATCACCAGGAGCCTCACTGCCTCCGCTTGAGGCTCCTGCTCTACCACCTAGGGAGGCCTATCAAGGGAAACTGGGATACGAAAGCCACCCGATGTACGACTACCTGGCTCGTAGCCAGGCCCGAAACTGGCCTTATCATCTAGCCAGTCGACGTGGACGCGTCCTAGTCATACAACAGGACACCCTTGGGCTTGCACTAGCTCTGAGATCGTAAAGGAACACGGCGAGGGCGTAGGGAACCTCTTTTTATAAGAACTTGTTAAGGTTAACGCGTCGCAGATACCTCGTACGAAACTTGTTAAGGCCCCAAGGCCACCGCGAAGAACTTGTTAAGGCCCTGCCTAGAGAACTCGTTAAGGCCCCTCTACGAGAGCCTATCCGGTACACCCAGGAGACTCAGAAGAGGGTCTTAATAGGCGTGGTGCGCGCGACCTGGACGATAGACGTAACAGCGACGCGACGCGACGGCGACTGGACGGCTCAACGAGGTGGAAACACGGGCAAAGCTCTAGGCAGCGGAAACACAGGCCAGCTTCGACGGCCCCATGGCGACTAGGTGACTCATAGGAGGGTCTTAATAGGCGTGGTGCGCGCGACCTGGACGATAGACGTAACAGCGACGCGACGCGACGGCGACTGGACGGCTCAACGAGGTGGAAACACGGGCAAAGCTCTAGGCAGCGGAAACACAGGCCAGCTTCGACGGCCCCATGGCGACTAGGTGACTCATAGGAGGGTCTTAATAGGCGTGGTGCACGCAACCTGCGCGTTTATGGGGGAGGCTCTAAGGAAACACAGGCCAGTTGTACGAGGACTCGACAGTTAGAGACACAGGCCAGCTTATAATAAGGGGGGACACAAGCTTGGTTAGTAGAATAGGGTAGGGTAGGTCGCCTGGCACGGGACCTAGTCTATAACCTATTCTGCAAGACACGGTCGGCCTGTCATGAGGAGACTCTTACAGGCAACGCGAAACGGGAACTAAAACCTCCCGCGGGGCGTAGTACGTAGTAGCCACTGCTGGCTCTAGGGACCTCACCCCTTAGCTGGGCTCTGACCCCTAGTGCACCTNGTAGGCAGGCAGGATCACGTCCTNGCCGGAGAGACTACTACGTGGCTCGAGAGAACGGATGCGCGTGTCGGTGTACCAATAGATAGGACTGTTCGCTAGGGCAGTACGACTGCTCGCCAGGGCAGTACGACTGCTCGCTAGGGCAGTACGCTAGTGAGGTACGCTTAAGGAGCAAACAGGAGTTACTTAGGCGGGGGAGGCTTTTGGCTGGGCCTTAACCGTAGATAGTACCTAAGGCTTCAACCACATTGCAGGATGCAGCTACGACGCCCTTGTAGGATTACGTCAGTAGGCGCGTGAGACGGGAGTTGCGACCCCTGCAAATGGCAGCCTATGCCCGTGCCGGCGGAAACAATGAAAAGAGGCGTAAAACTAGAGGCTATGGAAGGCTCCCAAGCCGTGCGAAAGCGTACTAACTCTAGGAGGAGACTCTTATATAGACTGCTGGGGGGCAGGCTAGTACTTAGGCTAATAGCCTATTATAAGATATCCGAGAGAACTGGTGAAATTCCCCGTGTTATGGGTGGTAGCAGCCAACTGCTTGTGGAAAGCCCTAGGCCCTCGGGCCTAGATAAATAGGAAAGCTACTAGAAAACTGGGGTAGAGGCCTAGATAAGCAGGCATGTCGAACTCTACTATATAACTACCTGCCTGTCTACGGCCATTACGCTGCAGACGACCTCTCCACAACCTGTCTACAGCCATCGCGCTGTAGACGACCTCCACAACCTATCTACAGCCATCGCGCTGCAGACGACCTCCACAACCTGTCTACGGCCATCGCGCTGCAGACGACCTCTACCACAACCGCCACCACCGCCACAACATACCATACAATACCGCACTATAGGCGTACCGCAGATGCGCAGATAGGGGTGGCTATAGTAGGGGAGGGGAAGGGGCCGGCCCGTGTTACTTTAGCACGTTAAATCTAAGGTGTATAGGCGAATTGGTGTTTATACCCTATACAAGACAACTTCGTGAAAATTTTCCTATGGGAGTGGGTTTACGTAACGAGGTTCGCCCTTATAAAATACCATTAGTAGGTTATTTTTGGGGAGAGTACCTATTAATTACTAATTCCCTACCTATTTCTTTAGCAAGGAGAAGAGATAGGGTACAGGATAAAAAGTCGCTTTAGGGGTAATTAGTAGCTGCTTCCAAGCTAGCAAGCTATTGTAATGCCTCTTATTCTTAAGTGCAAAACTATTTAATAAAAATCTTTCTTTTAGAGCGCTTTTTCTACTCTAGGGACGGCAGAATACGGCAGAAATAGATAAAAGAGCCAGGATTTCCTTAGTGTGATTTTCTTGGCATAAACTAGACCATAGTAAGCAAGATATTAGGACAAAACACCAATAGGCTAGGAGCTCCCCCTAGTATTTAAAACGGGCCAGAGTGTCCACTTAGCTACTAGTACATGTTAAGCTGCCTAGGAAGGATTCATGTATATAGAACTATAGCGCCATAGCCTAGAGGCTGCATGCGCAGTATTGTACGTAGTATAATACAACGGATATAAAAAAATAATAATAAAAATAAAACTATCCTAGTAATATAGAAGAAGACGATTTCGAAATCGATCTTGATCTGATGGATACCGATCAGGTACTTATTACTGTTAATTTGCGTAAGCGGAGGTCGGAGGACGACAGGGTGAACGATGTAGTGAAGTAAGTGAAGTGGATGAACTTGATGCAATTGATGATGTCTATCTGCGGAGGATCGAGTCTCTATATACCTGGAAGACCCTAGTTCCGGAACGTCTACGTTCCGTCTCGTATTCTGATACGTTACCTGATACACTAGGTGATACGTTACCTGACACACTAGGTGATACATTACCTAATACACTAGGTGATACGTTACCTGATACACTAGGTGATACGTTACCTGATACACTGGCTGATACCATCTGATACACTAGTTGATACACTAGTTGATACACTAGTTGATACACTAGCTGATACCATCTGATACACCGCGTAAAGCCGTAGGGTTCTTCCAGGGTGTTCTTATATAATGCTTACATAAGCAACATCAGAGATCATCATTGACACGCCCCATAAACAATATATTGTATTACAATATTTTGTTTTATCAATTTTGTTCAACAATTTTGTTCATTGATTTGTTTTATCAATTTATGTATTAAGTGACCCAAGAAGTAAGTCAAGCAGCCTCAATAAAAACCTTAGCCTATGGCCAAAACCCAGTGGGAATAAAAGGTCCAATTAGGAAGGAAAAGAGTGTCTGCTAATTGATTTTGTTTATCGATTTTGTTTTATCGATTTATTTATCTATTGGTAGCAAGTTCATCTGCCTGACCAGATTCTTAAAAGTAGGTCCACTTAGTGCTTTGGTAAGCATATCAGCTAGCTGTTCTTTCGTACTTATATGGCTTTAGCTGTATTGTATTGTTTGTTACGTGTTCTCCGCACAAAGTGGTATTGTATATCAATATGCTTGGGTCTTAGCATGATGTTCTGGATTGTTCGCCAATTGCTGATAGGCTGTCTGTGAACAAATGGAATTTTTCTTTGTTTTCTATATTAAGCTGTTTAATAACGCTTATTAAATATAGATATTCCTTTACAGCCTCTTTTAGGGCCATATATTCAGCTTCACAGCTAGATAGAGCAACTNTTTTTTNTAATTGACTTGCCNAGCTTATAGGGCTTCTACCAAATGAGAAGTAGTATGCGCTAGTTGATTTTCGACCTATTATATCACCCCCCCAATCTGAATCGCAGTAACCTAAAATATAAGGTTCTGATTGATTGCGAGTCTCTTAAAGCAGCTAAGCTAGTATATCAATAAGTATAAGCTTAGAAGGTTCTATACAGGAAGAAGAAGAGATCTCTCTAGTTTCTAAAACTAGGGGAGAAATCTCCTTTATACAACACAATGTAGGAAAAAAACAAGAAGTACAGCAAACCCTACTAGAAATAGGATTTAGGAAAAAAACAGATATTATTCTAGTATAAGAGCCTAGTACCTAGAAAGATAGACAAAAAAATCCTACTTTTCTATTCCATATCCTGCATTTAACCTAATCCTCCCTAGTAATCTAGCTATTCAACCTAGAGTAGCTATCTATATAAGGAAAACTGTTTCTAGTATTCTATAATATAGAAATAGGGAGGATATCTGCAAAGATACAGATATTATAGTATTAGAAATCTATAGCCAACTTAAAAGATTTCTACTATTTAACATCTATAATAAGAGACAACTGGACGAAAACTCTAGAACCCAAAGAAGTAGTGTAACTACTATCTCTAGGGCCATTCTAGAACTAGAAATAGATCTCCCTTTTATACTAATAGGAGACTATAACCTATACTATAAACGGTAAAACGCGCTAGCTAGGAACCCAACTAGGGAGGCTAAGGAACTAGTAGACTGGCTAGACAAATATAACTGCCAACTACTAAATTTAGACAAATAGGAAGGGACCTTCTATAGATCTAATATAAGGGAAAAGTTTATTATAGACCTAGCCTTCTACTTAGGAAACTTCCAAGAAAATACCTAGGATAATTAGACTATAATAGAAGAAACAGGATCTAATTATAAGACTATAGCATTCTCTTTATTTACTAGAGAGACGCAAAGATACCTAAACCCTCTTTAAGAAACTCCCTTCTCTATAAAAAAGGCAAACTAGGAGCTTTTCTCTACCTCTTTAAAAGAGCAAGTTCTAAAGCTAAAACTAGAAGCGAAACTTTTAGTACTAGAAGAACTAGTAGGAGAAAACCCCTATATAGGGATAGGAGAAAAAGGTCCCCTAACCTCTCTAGAAGATTCTTATAAACCTAGGGATAGAAGCTTAAGTACACTAGTAGATAATCTAGTAATAGATCTTACTAGAGGTATAAAGCTAGCAGCAGAGAAAGCTATCCCTAGATTTAGACCTGCGAATTCTCTAAATATAGTAGAATAAAGAGCTTCTAAAGAAAGACAAAAATGGCAAAACTAAAAAGACTTTAAGAAGAACAACCTACTAGAAGTTCTAGACTAGAAGCCTATTGTAATTTGCGTAAGCGGAGTCGGAGGACGACAGGGTGAACGATGTAGTGAAGTAAGTGAAGTGGATGAATTGATGCAATTAATGATGTCTATCTACGGGGGTCGAGTCTCTATATACCTGGAAGACCTAGTTCCGGAACGTCTACGTTCCGCCTCGTATTCTGATACGTTACCTGATACGCTAGGTATATACGTTACCTGACACACTAGGTGATACGTTACCTGATACACTAGGTGATACGTTACCTAATACACTAGGTGATACGTTACCTGATACACTAGGTGATACGTTACCTGATATACTAGCTGATATACTGGCTGATACCATCTAATACACTAGCTGATACACTAGCTGATACCATCTGATACACCGCGTAAAGCCGTAGGGTTCTTCTAGGGTGTTCTTATGTAATGCTTATATAAGTAACATTAGAGATTATTATTGACACGCCCCTATAAACAATATATTGTATTGCAATATTTTGTTTATTAATTTTGTTTATTAATTTTGTTTATTGATTTTGTTTATTAATTTTATGTATTGAGTGACCCAAGAAGTAAGTTAAGCAGCCTTAATAAAAACCTTAGCCTATGGCCAAAACCCAGTGGGAATAAAAGGTCCAATTAGGAAGGAAAAGAGTGTCTGCTGATTTTGTTTATCGATTTTATTTATCTATTGGTAGTAAGTTTATCTGCCTGACTAAATTCTTAAAAGTAGGTCTACTTAGTGCTTTGGTAAGTATATTAGCTAGCTGTTTTGTCGTACTTATATGGCTTAGCTGTATTGTATTGTTTGTTACGTGTTCTTGTATAAAGTGGTATTGTATATTAATATGCTTGGTCTTGGCATGATGTTCTGGATTGTTCGCTAATTTAATTGCTAATAGGCTGTCTGTGAACAAATGGAATTTTTCTTTATTTTCTATATTAAGCTGTTTAATAACGCTTATTAAATATAGATATTCCTTTATAGCCTCTTTTAGGGCTATATATTCAGCTTTACAGCTAGATAGAGTAACTGTTTTTTGTAATTGACTTGCCTAGCTTATAGGGCTTCTACCAAATGAGAAGTAGTATGCGCTTGTTGATTTTCGACCTATTATATTACCCCCCTAATCTGAATCGCAGTAACCTAAAATGTAAGGTTCTAATTATCCAGAATAGGTAATTCCTAAGGTAGGGGTGTAATTTAGGTATTTCTAAATTTGATTTAGTGCCTAATAATATATTTTATTTAGATTTGACATAAATCTAGCGCAGGTATTTACGTTATAGGCTATATTAGGCCTAGTCTTTATAGACATGTATATTAGGCTTCCTACTTCTTATTGATACTGTTTTATATCTTTAGGAGAGGCCTGTTCTATATTCTTTTCCATTTTTAAGCCAATAATTTTAGGGGTAGATACTAGATTTAGATTTTGTTTATTAAACCTTTATAAGATATCTTAGGTGTATTTCTTTTAGTTTAATTTTATAACCTTATTTTTACAGTCTCTAGTAATTTCCATACCTAGGAAATAGGAAACTGGTCCCAAATTTGTTAATTCTAGGTCTTTGCCTAGTTTTATTTGGATTTTATTAATTTATTTAATATTTGGGCTAAATACTAGTAGATCGTCTATATGGCAGATTATTATAATGCCTAGTATATCATTTTTAAATACTGCCTAATCTGCAAAAATAGGATAAAATCCTTCTTTTTTAAGGTTATTTGCTAGGTGGTTATACCATATTCTTAGTAATTGTTTTAGGCCATATAGAGCTTTATTTAATTTATATACCTTATTTAGTATTACAGTAACACCTTCTGGTTGTTCTATATATAGCTCCTTATCTATATTAGCATGCATAAACGCATTTTTAAAGTCCCATTATACTATTTCCCAATTATAGTAAGCTGCTAAATATAGTAGCATTTTATACACTTTTAGGCGGTAAGTATTTGCGAAGGTTTCTTTGTAATCTATACCATATTACTAACTAAAGCCTTTTACTACCCATCTGGCTTTGTATTTAATTATTTGGTTATTTTAATCTGTTTTAATCTTATACACCCATTAAGTTTTTAGAGCCTTTCTATTAGGTGGTAGATCAACGATATTCTAGGTCTTTTATTTTTTAAGTTAATCGATTTCTACACCTATCGCTATTTACTAATTTAGCTAATTATGCAATTTTATAGCTTCTCTATAGGACCTTAGTTTATTTTAATTAGTTCCTAGGAGAGCTAGTTTATCTATATTATCATCCTCTGATTCACTGGATTAATTTATCCTTAATATTTAATTTTATCTGGTTTAATTTTATCTAACAGATTAATTTTATCTAATAGATTAATTTTATTTAACAGATTAATTTTATTTAATAGCTTGATTTTATTTAATAGCTTAATTTTATTTATTTATCTGTTTATCGTTTAAATTAAACAGACTTTCTTCGTTAACTTCTAGGTCGGCTTTTTTGCTAGTATTAAAATTATAAAACTGGTTTTCNAGTATTTTAANATCTCTAGCCNAAGTAAGCCTTTTTNAATCTATATTATATAATCTNTAAAGATTACTTCTAAATCCAAGTAATATCGCCTTTTTAGCTCTAGGCTCTAGTTTTTTAAGTCCTTTAGCTTTATTTTTATAATACACAACTAATCCAAATACTTTAATATTTGTGATATCTGGTTTTATATTATAAAGTGCTTCATAAGGCGTTTTAAATTGCAATTAACTATATAGAGTCCTATTATATAGGTAAACTGCTATACTTACTGCTTCCCCCCAAAGGTTCTTTAGTAGTTTTGCAGTGAATAAAATACAGTATACCTTTTCTAGTATTATTCTATTTATTCGTTCTATCAACCCATTTTATTCGTGGGTATAAGCAGCCGAATATTACTAAACAATACCGTATATAAAGCAGGCTCCTTTAAACCTTTTGTTTACAAATTCACCCCCCTGATCTAATTTTAGGTATTATATTTTCCTTTTTAATAAATTTTTAGCCCGATTTTTGAATTTTATAAAAGCTTTATAGGCTTCTGATTTAGATTTTAGTAATTTAAATTCTAAATATCTAGTAGCTAAATCTAGGAAGAAAATGATGTATCTTTCACCATTTATAGTTTCAGGGGATATTGGTCCACATAAGTTAGTTACTACCTTTTCTAGGTGAACTTTTNCTTTTAGTGTAATTTCTTTATTTCGCTAACTTATCAGCTTTAATTCTATACAAATTTTATATTCGTTAAATAGAATATTTAACTAAAGACCTAGAGTCTTTTATAGTGAAATAGGATTTATATGGCCCATTCTTTAGTGCCAAAGTTTAATTTAATTTGCTTGTTCAAGCAAATTAATTTTATTTATTTATTCAAGCAAATTAATTTTATTTGTTGGCTCAATTAATTTTATTTGCTTACTTTTAACTTTTTTAGTCTTTTTACTAGGCAGATTGTTTTATACTATATCTATATAGTACAGGGAGTTTCTTCCCATAGCTAAGATAAGTAGTTATTCATTTTTGTAAATATGGGCTTAACCGCCCTTAACTACAATTTTATAGCCAAGCTGATCTAGCTTACTAACAGAGATAAGATTGTATTAAAAATTAGGTGCATATCTGCAATTTTCTAGTACAATTTTATTTCCTTTATTTACTAATTTAATATTTCCGATTCCAATATAATTAATTAATACATCGGTTCCCCAACCAATTTTCCTATAGGAATCTTTATAGCTTGTAAAGTATTCCTTTTTAGTCATTAGATGCTTAGTAGCTCCTAAGTCTAATACAAAATTAGCTCCTTTTTAATTTAGTTAGGGTTTTTTATTAGTAATAAGTACCTGATCGGTATCCATCAAATTAAGATCAATTTTAAAATCGTCTTCTTCTATATTACTAGGATAGTTATTACTAGTATTTATAGACACAAGAGCTTCTTAAGGTTTTGGCTCATATTAGTGCTTGGTTTTAAAGCCTTTTGGGGCCTTTTTAGGAAATAGATAAAAACAGTCCTTTATAGAATGCGTAGTTGTTCTACACTTCTTACAGTACTTATTTTTATATATTCGATTTGTCTAATTAGTCCTAGGTCGTCGTCTAGACCCTATAACCAAGGCTATTTCCTAATCTTTAGATACCTGTCTTCTAGATTCATCCAGTAAGTTAGAAAACAGGTTTTCTAAGTTAATGGTACTAGAATTGGTTTTATAAGATTGGGTAACCATTGTAACAAATCCCTCATAAGGACTAGTTAGGTTATTTAAAACCCAAGCAATAATCACCTAATTTGGCAATTCTATGCCTTTGGCTTTCAATTAGTCGGTGAGTTACTTCACTTTATTTAAATACTCCTCCATAGAAGAGTATTTAGATAAGGTAGTCTCAAAAAGCTCTTTGCAGATTAAGAATTCCGAGCTAAACCCTTTTAGGCTATAGAGATTTTTTAACAGTTTCCATGCTTCTAGAGCTGTTTTAGAATACCGTATTTGCAAGAGAGGTCCATCCTCAATTATCAGCCTTATATTAGCTAAGGCTTTTTAGTCGTTTTCCCCTTTTAGGGTAACTCCTTCTTCTATAGCATCACTAAGCGATCCTTTTATAAGAAGTAATTGGACCCAAAGGCTCCAGACTTCGTAGTTAGATTGGCCAATAAGCTTTTCGATTAAGATTTTATCTAACATTTTATCTGCGAATAGATAAATAGAATTAAATAATAGGATTTAGACAAATAAAATCAAATAATAGGATTTAAACAAATAGATACGATCAAAAGAATAGATAAACCAAATAATATACTTAAGATTCGATCAAGATTCAATCAAGATTTAACTAGAATAAAATTCAAGTAATAGTAAAATAGAGATAAAATTAACTCAAGATATAGTTCAGATTTAATCAAAAAATTGGTCAACAATTAATTAATATTTGGTCGAGGTCAGATTTTAGAGTTTTAGTCGAAAATTAATCGAGATTTAGTTGAGGTTAGAGCAGCCGGGCTCATAACCTATTAATTTGCGTAAGCGGAGGTCGGAGGACGACAGGGTAAACGATGTAGTGAAGTAAGTAAAGTAGATAAACTTAATGCAATTAATGATGTCTATCTACGGGGGATCAAGTCTCTATATACCTAGAAGACCCTAGTTCCGGAACGTCTACGTTCCGCCTCGTATTCTAATACGTTACCTAATACGCTAGGTGATACGTTACCTGACACACTAGGTGATACGTTACCTAATACACTAGGTAATACGTTACCTGATACACTAGGTGATACGTTACCTGATACACTAGGTAATACGTTACCTGATACACTAGCTGATACACTAGCTGATACCATCTAATACACTAGCTGATACACTAGCTGATACCATCTAATACACCGCGTAAAGCCGTAGGGTTCTTCCAGGGTGTTCTTATGTAATGCTTACATAAGCAACATCAGAGATCATCATTGACACCTATAAAGAAGCCAAAAATTAATACTTCTACGCAATAAGAGAAGCCAAAACTAGCTACTAGAATAGCTTCCTAGAAAAAGCACAAGGAAAGGAAGTCTTTACTACCCTAAAATACATAAAGGAGAGAACATTGCGAATAATCCCTAGTCTATAGTATAGTAAAGATGGGAATACTAGACTAGTAGAAAGCTTCGAAGACCAGTATAAAGCTTTTATAACTACTCTATTCCCTAAACCCCCCCCTTCTACTAGCCCTATAGAGTAGAAGGACTATATAATAGACAATAAATAGGAATGGCCAGAACTAGAGAAAATAGAAGTCAAATAAGCAATTTTCTCTAGCTCTAATAAAAAGGCTCCAGGACCAGATGGGATATCTTTTATAATTATATAAAAGGCCTACCCTACTATAGAAGATCTTCTATATAGAATCTATAGGATTTTGTTTATCCTAGGCTATTAGCTAAAGATCTAGAGAAAAGCTTAAGGAGTTATTCTCCCTAAAGTAAATAAGGAGGACTATTCCTTACCAAAGTCCTATAGACCTATCCCCTTACTAAACTGCCTAGGAAAGACTTTAGAAAAGATCTTTACTACTAGATTAGGATATCTAGCTAGTACTACTAGCTTACTTCAAGATTCTTAACTAGGAGGAAGAAGACAGCGGTCTGTAATAGACGCAGTTTTATTACTTCTAAATAATATCCAATCTAAAAATAGTAGGAAAAAAGCTAGATAAAGGATAGCCACTACATTATTCCTAAACATAAGAGGGGCTTTTAACCATATCTCTAAAAACCAGCTTTTATCTATCTATAAGGAACTAGGACTACCCATAGCGTTTATACAATAGGTAGCTACTTTCCTTAGCAATAGAAAGCTATAGCTCTCCTTTAATAGGCAAATATAAAAAAAAGTAGAACTAGAAACAGGAATACCACAGGGATCACCTATATCCCCTATTTTATTTCTACTATATATACGCAATATCTGCAGTATACAGACAGAAGGAGCCTACTCTCTTAGCTATATGGACGATTTTATAATTATAGTTACCTCAAATTCAGCCAAGTCTAATTATAAAAAGCTAGAGAGAATAGCGCTAGAGCTAATGTCTAGAGCTAAGGAAGCTGCTATTAGTTTTAATGTTAGCAAAACAGAGCTTATACACTTCTATAGTAAACGCACTACTATAAAAGAAGGGTTAAAGCTAGGAGACGTAGAAATATCCCCTAAACCCCTAGTTAGGTAGTTAGGGGTATTTCTAAACTATAAGCTTACTTTTAAACAATATATAGAAATACAAATCTCTAAAGCAAAAATAGCCTTCTATTTAATTAGAAGACTAGGCAATATACAAAGAGGTCTATCTCTATAAGCCCTACGACAGCTCTATATAGCTTACATTACCACTATAGCAGACTACGGTATATAATACTGGTAGAAAAGCAAATCTAGAGACTACCTACTAAATAGGTACCAATCTCTATAAAATAAGGCCCTAAAACTAGTTCTAGGAGCGTTTAAAGGATCTCCTAGCCAAGCTGTAGAGATTAAAGCCTCTATTCCTCCTCCTAGAATTAGATTTAAAAAGCTTTATAATAACTTAATATTACAAATCCTAAAATTTAAGAAAAACCACATAATTAAGAAAGGTCTATATAAGAAGAATTAATAAAGATAGGGACGAATTAGCAGCTAATTCTACTCTAGTCTAGGCCCTAAAAAACTTCTACTATAAAGTACCTCTTACAGCCAAAGACACAGCTACTATCTTTAGCCTCTAAAGTTCAGCGGCTAATTCAAAACTGGAAAACAGAGAGAATTCTCTCTAGAATAGCAAAAACCTTAGTCTCCTCCTATCTCTACATTCTTTTCTATCTTAAGGGGCAGTAAAGAAGAAGCTATACAAGAATATCTAAGACTAGTAGAAAGTTTTATAAGAATCCCTAAAGTGGGCCCTATAGTAATATATACTTATATAGATGGCTCTAAAGATAATTAAATTAAATGCAGCTGCTATATATTAGAAAATAGGGGAGAGAAATAGGATTAAATATGCAACAAACTAGAATCTAGGACCCTATATAGGAAATTATAGACCGCAGAGGCTCTATGCCAGTCTATTAGGGCCCTAGGAACACCTAAAAAATAATAAAGACTAGAAGAGAAATAATTCTATATCTTTATAGTATAGCTAAGCGGCTATTTAAGAGTATTACCAGCTTTAATTCTCTTACAGGGGGGCAAAGAACTAGTCTTTAAAATTACGCAAAGCGTTCCTACTACTTAGCTAGTAAGGGATCTCTATTAACTTCTACTGGTTCCTAGCCATTTAGGAATCTATGGGAACGAGAATAGCAGATAAGCTAGTAAAAAAGGGGCTCTTCTAGAAGAAAACTACTACAATTTTCTTTTTATACACTCCTTATCTCCTATATATAGGGAGGAGCGGCAAGAGAAGGAGTAATACTTAGAATAGTGGGAAAAATAAACTAGATAGCAGAATAGGAATTAAAGGAAAAACACGTATACTATGATTCTTTTATGTAAAGGATGTCATTCCTTCTTTCTCTTAAAAGTCTCCTAAGGATAAATATCCTAAAAGGCTATAATCGGGCTTTCTTCTAGCTTAAAGCTAGGGAAAAGGCTTATTTCAAATCCTTTACTAAAGTAATAGGAAGAGGATAAAGAAGGTAGATGCTTTAAGGGAATGTTAGACACTACAAAACCCCTAGACATCTACTACTAGACTGCCGCAACCCTATATAGGGAAGAAAGAAGAAAAATGCGAAAGAAACTAGGCTCTTTCTCTCTCTCTAAAGAAAGCTATTTTGTACACACAAAAAGGAAGAGAGGCGCTTTTTCCTATTTCTAATAGGACAGAGATAGCTACTAGAAAGTAGCTAATAAACAGCAGGATCTATAGGGAGGTAACTCCTACTAGGCTCCTAAAAAAAGAGATATTTAGTAAGCAAAAGGACAGAAATAAATTACAAAAGGACAGGGAAAGGGCGTTAGGATTTCTTATTCTTATAGTTTTTCTACCGTTTTCTCATTCCCTAGTAGTTTGCTTATAACTTAGATATTTTACTAAAGAACTATAAACCCTAGTTTAAGGGCTTATAAACTACAGGACATAGTTACTAGTACATATTAAGCTGCCCTAAGGGATTCATGGTATAATAGGACTATAGCGCCATTAGCCTAGAGGCTGCATGCGCAGTATTGTTTACGTAGTTATAATACAATGGATATATAAAAAAAAAGTTTCTAATTGTCCCAGAATAGGTAATTCCTAATGTAGGGGTGTAATTTAGGTATTTCCAAATTTGATTTAGTGCCTGGTAATATATTTTATTTGGATTTGACATAAATCTAGCGCAGGTATTTACGTTATAGGCTATGTCAGGCCTAGTCTTTATAGACNAGTATATTAGGCTTCCTACTTCTTNTTNATACTGTTTTATATCTTTANNAGAGGCCTNTTNTNTATTCTTTTCCATTTTTAAGCCAATAATTCNAGGGGTAGATACTGGATTTAGATTTTGTTTATTAAACCTTTATAAGATATTTTGGGTGTATTTCTTTTGGTTTAATTTTATAACCTTATTTTTGCGATCTCTAGTAATTTCNATACCTAGGAAATAGGAAACTGGTCCCAAATTTGTCAATTCTAGGTCTTTGCCTAGTTTTGTTTGAATTTTATTTATTTATTNAATATTTGGGCCAAATACTAGTAGATCGTCTACATGGCAGATTATTATAATGCCTAGTGTATCATTTTTGAATACTGCCTGATCTGCAAAGATAGGATAAAATCCTTTTTCAAGGTTATTTGCTAGGTGGTTATACTATATTCTTGGTGATTGTTTTAGGCTATATAGAGCTTTGTTTAATTTATATACCTGATTTGGTATTACAGTAACACCTTCTGGTTATTCTACATATAGCTCCTTATCTATATCAGCATGCGTAAACGCATTTTTAAAGTCCTATTGTACTATTTCCTAATTATGGTAAGCTGCTAAATATAGTAGCATTTTGTACACTTCTGGGCGGTAAGTATTTGCGAAGGTTTCTTCGTAATCTATGCCATATTGCTAACTAAAGCCTTTTACTACCCATCTGGCTTTGTATTTAATTATTTGGTTGTTTTGATCTGTTTTAATCTTATACACCCATTAAGTTTTTAGAGCCTTTCTATTGGGTGGTAGATTAACGATATTCTAGGTCTTTTGTTTTTTAAGTTNATNNATTTCTANACCNATCGCTGTTTGCTAATTTNGCCAATTANNNNATTTTATAGCTTCTCTATAGGACCTTGGTTTATTTTGATTGGTTCCTAGGAGAGCTAGTTCGTCTATATTATTATCCTCTGATTTACTGGTTTGATTTTGTTTGGTTTGATTTTGTCTGATAGATTGAGATTAATTTTGTTTAACAGATTGATTTTGTTTATTTATCTGTTTATCTCTTTTGTTTAAATTAAATAGACTTTCTATGTTGACTTCTAGGTCGGCTTCTTTGCTAGTATTGAAATTATGAAACTGGTTTTCCAGTATTTTGACATCTCTAGCCCAAGTAAGCCTTTTTGAATCTATGTTATATAATCTATAAATATTACTTCTAAATCCAAGTAATATCGCCTTTTTAGCTCTAGGCTCTAGTTTTTTGAGTCCTTTGGCTTTGTTTTTATAATACGCAATTAATCCAAATACTTTGATATTTGTAATATCTGGTTTTGTATTATAAAGTGCTTTATAAGGCGTTTTAAATTGTAATTAACTATGTGGAGTCCTATTGTATAGGTAAACTGCTATACTTACTGCTTCCCCCTAAAGGTTCTTTGGTAGTTTTACAGTGAATAAAATATAGTGTACCTTTTCTAGTATTATTCTATTTATTCGTTCTATTAACCTATTTTGTTTATAGGTATAAGCAGCCGAATATTGCTGAATAATACCGTATGTAAAGCAGGCTCCTTTAAACCTTTTATTTACAAATTCACCCCCCTAATCTGATTTTAGGAATTGTATTTTCCTTTTTGATAGATTTTCAGCTCGATTTTTGAATTCTATAAAAGCTTTATAGGCTTCTGATTTAGATTTTAGCAATTTAAATTCTAAATATCTAGTAGCTGAGTCTAGGAAGAAAATGATGTATCTTTTACTATTTATAGTTTCAGGGGATATTAGTCCACATAAGTTAGTTACTACCTTTTCTAGGTGAACTTTTGCTTTTGGTGTAATTTCTTTATTTCGCTGACTTGTTAGCTTTGATTCTATATAAATTTTGCATTTGTTAAATAGAATATTTGACTGAAGACCTAGAGTCTTTTGTAGTGAAATAGGATTTATATGGCCTATTCTTTGGTGCTAAAGTTTGATTTTGTTTATTTCTTTAAGCAAATTGATTTTATTTGTTGGCTTAATTGATTTTATTTGCTTACTTTTAACTTTTTTAGTCTTTTTACTAGGTAGATTATTTTGTATGATATCTATATAGTATAGGGAGTTTCTTCCTATGGCTGAGATAAGCAGTTGTTTATTTTTGTATATATGGGCTTAACCGCCCTTTACTATAATTTTATAGCTAAGCTGATCTAGCTTACTGACAGAGATAAGATTGTATTGAAAATTGGGTGCATATTTGTAGTTTTCTAGTACAATTTTGTTTCCTTTGTTTACTAATTTAATATTTCCGATTCCAATATAATTAATTGATGCATCGGTTCCCTAACTAATTTTCCCATAGGAATCTTTATAGCTTGTAAAGTATTCCTTTTTGGTTATTAGATGCTTAGTAGCTCCTACGTCTAATACGAAATTAGCTCCTTTTTAATTGGGGGTTTGATTGGTAATAAGTACCTCTTTGGTATCCATTAGATCTAGATCAATTTTGAAATCGTCTTCTGCATTACTAGGATAGCTATTACTAGTATTTATAGATACGAGAGCTTCTTGAGGTTTTGGCTTATATTGGTGCTTGGTTTTAAAGCTTTTTGGGGCCTTTTTAGGAAATAGATAAAAACAGTCCTTTATAGAATGCGTAGTTATTTTATACTTCTTATAGTACTTGTTTTTATGTATTTGATTTGTCCAATTGGTTCTAGGTTGTTGAGATTCTATATAACCAAGGCTATTTCCTGATCTTTAGATACCTATCTTCTAGATTCGTCTAGTAAGTTAGAAAATAGGTTTTCTAAGTTGATGGTACTAGAATTGGTTCTGTAAGATTGGGTAACTATTGTAATAAATCCCTCGTAAGGACTGGTTAGGTTATTTAAAACCCAAGTAATAATTACCTGATTTGGCAATTCTATGCCTTTGGCTTTTAATTGGTCGGTAAGTTACTTTACTTTATTTAAATACTCCTCTATAGAAGAGTATTTAGATAAGGTAGTCTTAAAAAGCTCTTTATAGATTAAGAATTCTGAGCTAAACCCTTTTGGGCTGTAGAGATTTTTTAACAGTTTCTATGCTTCCAGAGCTGTTTTGGAATNCCGTATTTACAAGAGAGGTCCATTCTTAATTGTCAGCCTTATATTGGCTAAGGCTTTTTGGTTAATTTTTTCTTTTGGGGTAACTCCTTCTTCTATAGTATCACTAAGCGATCCTTTTACGAGATGTAATTAGACCCGAAGGCTCTAGACTTCGTAGTTAGATTGCCCAATAAGCTTTTTAATTAAGATTTTGTCTGATATTTTATCTGCGAATAGATAAATAGAATTGAACGATAGGATTAAATAGATAAAATTGAATGATAGGATTTGAATAAAATTGAATGATAGGATTTGAACAAAATTAAATAATAGGATTTGGACAAGTAAAATAGAATGATAGGAGTTGAATAAGTAGATAAAATTAAAAGAATAGATAAATTAAATGATATACTTGAGATTCGATTAAGATTCGATTAAGATTTGACTAAAATAAAATTCAAGTGATAGTGAAATAGAGATAAAATTGACTTAAGATATGGTTCAAATTTAATTAAAAAATTGGTTAATAATTGATTGATATTTGGTTGAGGTTAGATTTTGGCGTTTTAGTTGAAAATTGATTGAGATTTGGTTAAGGTTAGAGCAGCCGGGCTTATAACCTGTTAATTTGCGTAAGTAGAGGTTGGAGGACGATAGGGTGAACGATGTAATGAAGTAAGTGAAGTGGATGAACTTGATGCAATTGATAATGTCTATCTACGGGGGATCGAGTCTTTATATACCTGGAAGACCCTAGTTTTAGAACGTCTACGTTCCGTCTCGTATTCTGATACGTTACCTGATACACTAAGTGATACGTTACCTGATACACTAGGTGATACGTTACCTGATATACTAGGTGATACATTACCTGATACACTAGGTGATACGTTACCTGATATACTAGGTGATACATTACCTGATACACTAGGTGATACGTTACCTGATACACTAGGTGATACGTTACCTGATACACTGGCTGATATACTGGCTGATACTATCTGATACACTAGTTGATACACTAGTTGATACACTAGTTGATACACTAGCTGATACCATCTAATACACCGCGTAAAGCCGTAGGGTTCTTCTAGGGTGTTCTTATATAATGCTTACATAAGCAATATCAGAGATCATCATTGACAATTCTTACCAGTTCTTTTAGATATCTTATAATAGGTTTTATTATAGTATAGTTAACACTATAGGGAGTAAATACTTAAGAGGCTCTAAGAAAGTCTAACAAAGGTAGAAAATATAATAGTAATACTTTTAAGAATAGGAATAATATGACTAAAAGATTGGCTTTACTAAGTAGGTATTTTAATAAGTAGCCTAAGGTATAAATATAGCTGGCTAAGATAGACACTAAAATATAATACTGTTATACCCCTTATATACTAATTAAAAGGTAATAATTTTAGTAGCTAGTATAGAGAACTATAATATACTACTCTTAATATAAAAAGGGTTTAAGGTAGTTACCTAGTAGCTTATTAGCTAAAATATATTGAACTAGTTCTAGGTTATAAAGGAAATAGTAATAAAATATAAAGAGGTGAGTAATAAGTGCCCTCTAATAACTCTATAGTAGTAAAGTAAAGTTTATAATACTAGCGCGCCCATAGGCTTATTATTACGGCAGTAGTAGTTCCTAAAAAGGTTAAAAGGTAAAGTAGTAGAGTACTATAGGTAATTTATAGGCGCTAAGTAGGCGAGTCCTAAAAGGCAGGAAAATGGATTATGGGGTTTTCTCCCTATATATATATAAATAAGTAGTCCGCGTAAGCCTAATAGGGATTTAAATTAGACAAGTAAGCAATAAATAATAATATATAGTATAATACAATGGATATAGAAAGAAAAAAACTTATAATTATATAACTTTACTAATAAGTATCCGTAATACTTTAATTGTATAATAAGGATAAATACTAGTAACCTTAAAAAGGGTAAGAAAACTCACTGTACTAAGGGATAGAAAGGTCGGTTTTAGTAACAATTCGCTTAAAATCGGACACTTATAGCCTAGTACCATAAAGGCGGCAGCTAGAGCTTACAGGGCTCCTAAATAGGAAGAGATATAATTAGAATACCTGCTAACTTATAGGATATCCATTGCTATTCCTCTCCCTCTCCCTTCCAATCCCATCAAACCCTTAGTATAAAAAAACCTACATCTCTACTAACTCCAACCTTACGAGGGCGCCTTCCCAGGTCAAATGTCGCCTAGGATATAGGAAAAAACGCACACCATTGGAATGAGCAGCATCCACTGCAACCATCTATTAGTCATGAAACCAACCCGTTGATAGTGCCCACCCCAAAACAATAAACTCATGAATAAAAATGACATGAAATCGTGCCAAGACGACCGGCAGGTCACAGAGAAGGGAAACTCGGATGATATTCGATGCTCGTGATTTATCCGCCGCAGAAAGAAGCAGAAAGAAAGAAGAGGCAGGGATAGAAGACAACAACGGGAAGATAATGGGGGTCTATCCTTTGCGTGCTCTAGAAGATGGGTCTATGGGAAATCAAACTAATAGAGAGTAAGCAAATGCAATATGAGGCTGCATCATGTGTTAAAGAGTCATCAAGAAAACCCCTTCGAAGCATATCTCATCGCTTGAATTAGCCTCGAACTGAGTTAATATCAGCTGAGTTGACTCGGACTAAGTGGTAATAACTCTTGTTCGGCATGCTATCTCTCACGTACCTCATTTAAGGGGTCGCATCGACAAGCCGAGAAATAGCTAGTTTTCATGTCGAAGCGACAGAGTGATGTCCACTGTGAGGATGTCTTCGAGCTGCAGCTTGTTGAACATGTTGCTGCGCCACTACTTCTCGCGCGTAGAACTCAACGAGCATAGTCCCATATGCCTCCATCTCTTCTAGGGGAACAGCAAGGCGGAAATCATTCAAAAGAAGAAATTGCAGCTCCAAGTGATTTAGTTCGACTAATGGCAGACCCCCAACCTACGGTGAATTAGCTGATCATTTTTGTAGCACGGTTTAGAGAGTTTACCTTTGCGTATCTAGAGTTGGTATAAAAAACGTCGGAAAAGAATTTGCTCGCGCAAGTTACCCCAGCAATCACCAATCGGTGGATGTTAAAACTGTCTACCACAAAGAAATGTGATAGATTGTAAGGATCGGAATCTAAAGGAGGCTCGATATTATGCGGCGGTGATGGTGGATGTTCTTGTATTCCAGGTTGAGCTGGCTTCCCTAGTGACCCCGATGGCGGTGGAGTAGCTGCTTGCATCTGGTTTGGCGCAACTTGTGGTGACGGACGCCCGGTCAGATTCGCGGAAGATATCGAACTATGACGGCTGCCCTCGCTGTCTGCAGTTGTCCGCTCAAGGGACAGTTGATTGGCCTGACGTAAGCTTTGCATGGGCCCGGAATTGACCCTTTCCGTCATCCTATCAAAATAGACCAACAAACTCAGGAAGACTTCGTACGTTGTGGGACAGTATTTGTGTATACGGCTTAGATAACTCAAAATTGAAATGCTTGGTACGTTCTTCCCATGGAAGGCTAAAACACTGGTAGTTTGCTGGCTGAGACCTGTAGTGCCCTCTGGTGGTGGAATTTGCCGATGTAAATGTTCATGCTGCCTATCATTTGTGGTGGTAATTTTCGTTAACAGCCCTGCTACCATCTCAATAATGTCTGTAACGGGCATCTCACTAATCTCATATTGTGGGCCAATATCATTGGGATCCCGACGTTGACGTCGTGATAATGACCTAGTCTGTGAAAAAGGACTCGATTCATCGGTTGCAAAGCTTTGAATATGTGACAGACTCTTCACTTTTATTCGTCGTGGAGAAGTGGCTATAGAGTCGGCAGGCGACCGGAGAGGGTTTATTGGTGAATGCTGTGCAGAAGAAGAAGTAGAGGATGGTATAGTTCGTGCATTAACTAATGCGTTTGCATTCGAAACAGCCGGAGTAGGGGTTTGTTGTTGTGAGTGAGGTCTGAATCGTGGACTGGGCGGGGGCTGCTGTGGTTGCTGAAAGGGGGCGGGGCCATGTGGAGTCAATTCTGTTGCATGTGCAGAGCCACGGTGTTGTGTGCGATAACCAGGAGTCCCTGAGCTTGTCGTAGCTGGTGCAGGGTCGGCCATAGGTACATCCACCGGAGCAGCAACACGCAGCAGCGGGTTGGTCGTAACTTGTGGTGATGGTCTCAACGATGCTGACTTGTGATGGATTTGTAGTGCGGGCGATTCCTGCGATTGATGATGCGCGTTGGCACCAAACATAGTATGAGGGAAGCGGCGAGAAACGTCGCTGATCACAATCGATCCCATCACAGCCTATCGAGAGATGCGACGCGAATTAGATTCTGTTTTCAAAACGCGCAATTAGCAGTTAGATTTCAATGAGGGCTGCGTCGATCTGCCCAGCGTGCATCCAAACAGGAGGTAGGGAAGGTTGACGTTGAGGGCAGGGCCAAAGAGCCGAGTGGACAAGACGTATGAGGCTCACATGGAAGCAAGTGACAGGCGTAAAAATCGCGATGGAATGGCTTCTCCCTCGACAATCAAACAGGCGTTAGGCTGAGGAGAGATGGATGAAGACGGGAAATAGCTGGTTAAGAGTGCGGTGAGGCAAGGCTGGTGGTGTACGTCCACACAACTGATAAGAGCACCGCCGCGACGGTACAAGCTGCTGCTTACCTCTAAGTAGCCAGCATTCCTTCGTTCTCACTGCCGTGACCAAAGCGAATTGGACGGCACACACGCCTCGGATAATCGACGTGGAGTGATGGGCTTCGGGGAGAGGATAAGAGGTGTTAAGGGCTTTGGCGTGGGAGGCAGTGGAGGCAGGTTAGTCGTCATCCCAGTGCCCACTCTTATTAAACCTTGCCGAATCTGCGGACACTCTAGATAAACACTCTACAACCACTTCCTACTTCTTTATCGCTACTACCAATACACTGCTGCCATCCGCCTGCCGCCTGGCCTTGTCCTCGAATTCCGGTAGGCAAATCCACTCCCACAAATCTCCTTGCACTTTGAATCGGCGATAGTTGTGGGAAAAAGCAAGCAAGATTGAATGAACGAAAACCATGTGCAATTCCCATTGGCGATGTAATCCATGCCCACATCGGAAAAGAGAGGCTTAGCACGCCTCAACAGATGATTACCTTCAATACTCCGAGGAACAGACCGTTTAGTTATTGCCACGACGTGTACGTTTTTTGAAGAGACTTTTGAAGAAATCTAAAACGGAAAATGCGGACTATAAGCGAGGCTTCCCTGAGGTTCTGTTGTAACCCTTTTTGAGCTTAGCTCGAAGGAAGTTAGTCTCACCCTACCCATCAGCGCTTTCAGGGCAATAAGTCGAAGCTGACGACATAGTCCAGAGGCTGTTGTAGATTTGGGACTCTATGTGTATTATACAGTGCCGGTTCCAAATAGCACGCACGGGCTGACGCCTAACAAGGTAGCAAAGCTACCATCTCTATCTCTCGAAACTACTTCGTTCCAGGGCCCTCGTAGTTTTGATCAGGCAAATACAGGTGCCGTTGCGCTCCCTCAGCGGTAAGGACTACCATCCGTATAACGCCTCCAGAGCTTCCGTCCCACTTAATTGCCTCCTGTAGCGCACCCTTCACGAAGTTAACACCTTCCTCATCTGTCATATTCTCCCTCCAGTTTGCATCGCAATATCCGTAGATGTACGTCGACCCTGAACCTCCGATAGCGTAGGACTGCTTGTGCAAAGAACCCCCCAATGGAATTGAATATACCTGGCCGCCATGTCGGTGGTCGTAACCTGCGATAATCATGCCCGCCCTGATCAAATGTCAGCATCAACAAAAATTCCCAGCTCTTCGCTTCAACGCACGATAACTGGTCCTTATTGTCATAGCAGAGCTCTTGGAAAATAGCTGCGGCGGTCTGAGTCGTTGGAGGCTCGTCGTTCGTGATGCCATACATCCCCAAATGATAATGAACAATGTCTGCAACAGCCTGTGTATCTGCTGCTGAACCCGACCGACAGCACCATATTGTGTCATGAACCTGAGTAAGCTTGTCGGTGACTCGATTCGCAATGTAAGCACCGGTTGTTGTCCGACTATCAGCCCCTAGTATTACACCGTCTCTGAAATTTATTGCCATGCTGCCAGTGTGTTAACATAGATCAATAACGAGGCTAGTAAAAGAGCTCGGTAGATGTTAAGCTGAGAGACTTTGTAGCCACATACATTGAGGTCCCTAGGCTGTGCTTGCTGTTAGTGAAGGTTCGAAAATATGCTAGGCCAACAACTTACTTCACCTCTCCCTTCTTTAGGTGGTTCATATCGATATGGATGCCATCTAAGCCAGGTGAGCCATTAGACTTGTGACGTTGTGTTCCAAGCTTACCTTCTCCTAACATTCCCGTAGGCTGCATGATGGACAACACGTCAAGTGTTCTCTAGTGGTGGGTTGAAGCGAAAGAAAAGTGGCAGTCTACGAGAAATAATAATTCGAAAAGTAACGATGGATGCTTGGGTTCTGGGTAAAGACAACAGGCAAGCATAGCATGCGCGTTGATTGTGGCCCAAGCTCCTAATTCTCACGTGATAATAGCCTCTCACACTGAGAAGCTTTGTATCCTTGAGAGTAGTTAGTGGAACTAGCTGTTATTGTTTCTCCCTATGTTAATTATGCACACAATCAACCTTTTTCAAATCTTTTGTATCTCAAGAAAGTAACGGCATCAGTTGTGCAGCCCTTAGATCCGAGCGCAGATCGATCAGTCTCTTCCTATTCTATCCTATTCTTTTCTCCTCTAAGGCTTCCTTCTGGCAGTTATTACAATACGATCAAATTGGTGGTTCACCGCAAGAGAACCTACAAATACGCTTAGACTAGGAGGGGCCTTTGGAGTGGTTTTCCAAGAAGGGAAGGAACCAATCATCTACAACACTCCTCCATCCTCTCCTAAGGTTCCTGGCAAATATTGCTGCATCTGCCATGTCTTCAGCAATGCAAGCTTTCCTTTCATATCTTCGAGTGCCGGTACTGGCATCATCTGGATTAGCAGCAGTACTCAGCGGCCTTCTATACTTCAAGCAAAAGTAAGCATCATTGCAGTTTGTCATACCCGAGTATCTCTCTGACAACCGCCAGTGAGATCATTTACCCCAGAAATGTTCCTGCAGGTGCACGAACCGATGTTCCAAGGCCTTCACAGTTTGGTATTACTGATTTTGAAGAGCTCATGATACCTACGCCAGACGGTGAGTCTCTAAGCGCCTTCTTTATACGACCCTCAAACAAACAACTTGCGAGAAATACTACACTATTGATGTTCCACGGAAATGCGGGAAATATTGGTTACCGATTGCCAATTGCTAGGATTTTGGAAGAAGACATGGGCTGTAACGTCCTCATGCTGCAATATCGAGGCTATGGCCTTTCCACTGGAACTCCAAATGAAAAGGGTCTAATGATCGATGCCCAAACTGGTTTAGATTATATCAGACAGCGAGCTGAACTAAGGGGCACCTGCATCGTTCTTTATGGCCAAAGTTTAGGCGGTGCCGTGAGCATTGGAATTGCTTCGAGGAATCAGAAGGAGGGTGATATCGCTGGCATCATTCTTGAGAATACTTTTACCTCTATTCGCAAATTAATACCGAGGTAAGACGGCCCATTCATGTTTAAGTGTAGGACACTCACAACACGCAGTGCATTTCCTCCAGCTCGTTATCTAGCCCCTTTGTGCCATCAGATATGGCCTAGTGAGGAGACACTCTCACAAATCACCAACATCCCAATACTCTTCCTTAGCGGTCTCAAGGATGAGATAGTGCCGTAAGTCTTCTCACATGAATATTCTCGCCTTTTGCTTTCCCACTAGTCCTGCGCGTGTGAGGCTCTTGAACAAGAACGGTACATAGATATCATGGAGCCCTCTTTAGGAACGAAGTTTCATATGAACGCGATGCTCAACACGCGACACTAGAATCACTAGAAAACTCAGGAAAACGTCTCTTTCATGAACCACCAGAGCAGATGAGATTTAATTACTTTTAAAAACACCTTCACAACTGATTAAAATGTTGGCCTTGCTGCATTCAATCCGCTCTATATAGCCTTGTCCAAATTCATAACACCTCAGCAACGCCCCTTTGCCCTTTCTCAATTATTTAAGCTCTAGCTAATTATTGAGTTTAGACCGTCGCATATGGCACAGCTCTTCAGAGTCTGTCAAAGTGAAGTAAAAGTTTGGCGGGAGTTTCCCAACGGCAGTCATAATGACACAGTCGCAGAGCCTGGGTATTTTGACCACATTGAAGGGTTCTTAAAGCAATATGTTGATCGCTATCCTCACTCCCAGTCAGACAAGTTTGGGAAGTGATGCTTGTAATTGTCTTTAAGAAGATTCTCCCCGTCTGCCTATTCTCGATTAACTACGCTGAGACTTTCGAGGATTCCAGAATTGGCCCGACACTAGCAATGCTCTCCATGCGCTAGTGGAAGACGACACTAGAGCTTTTTCGGGCTATAGAGTACCGGCGTTGTTCTTGCTTATCAGTTCTCGCTAGGTACACCGTCAGCAGTAGTATGTTCAGTGCAAGCTTATGCTAACGTACTAGTAGGGTTTGGGTCCTGTTGTTGCACGCTCGTATACGTTAGCAGTGGCCAATCATTCGAACCCAGGCAGCTTTCGAAGTTCATGACCTTTGCAACCCCTTGTTTTCTGGCCATTCTCTTAGTCTCCAAGCTTGGCTCTAAGAACCATTCCCTAGCGACACTCTGTCACGAAATTGTTAGTTTGTTATCAAATTCCGCCTTACACACTATATAAGCCCCAGTAGCTCACTACATCTGCCGTGACAAATTCTCAATCTTCCAGCTCTTTCCAGCTTTTTCGTGGAACCAATAGTCATTATTCTTTTTCTCAATAAACCCACCCCTAAGAAGAATTTTCTGTTAGGGAAAAGGGGGTAAAACGACAAATAAATCCACCTCTAGCTCGCTAGGCAGTAAGAATTAGGTCTTAAGAGTTAGGAAATTAATTCTTTTTAATGGAAAGATAGGTATGCGTAAGTTTTAAAGTGTGGCGCTACCTTTTAGTAAGGTTGCATGTGCGGTAAAAGGTTTATATCTTTTACTACTTAGTTACGCCTTAATATCTAGATCTAGCTATATGTAAGGTGATAAGCTCCGCACTACTCAGCCACATAAACCTATAAAAGGTAAACGAGTGACTAGCTTAATGCTAGGCACGGCTATGCGGAACAATATATATAGGCGAGGTGACTTCGTTACCTGACATTATATCTAAATAGGGATATAGTCTAAGGCAAGTGCTTATTCTTTTTTAGGGTTATACCTTTTAAGTCTTTAGTATAGGCCTTCGTCTATAAATATAAGGTTAATTAATAATTTATTGCTTATTTATTGCTTAACGTCCGATTTGGATCCCTATTGGGCCCACGCGGACTACTCCTTATGTATATGTGGGGAGAAAACTCCATTTGAGAAAACCCCGTGATCTATCTCCCCGCCTTTTAGGACTTGCCTACGAGGCGCCTGCGAGGCGCCTGTGAGTCACCTATGGTGCTCCTACTACTTTGCTTTTTAACCTCCTTAGGAACTACTGCTGCCGTAATAAGCCTACGGACGCGCTAGTATCGCAAACTTTACTTTACTACTATAGAGTTATTAGGGGGCGCCCGTTGCTCGCCCCCCTACCCTCTATTACTATTTCCCTTATAACCCGGAACTAGTTTAGTATATTTTAGCTAATAAGCCACTAGGTAACCGCCTTAAGGCCTTTTTATATTAAGAGTAGTATATTATAGTTCTCTATACTAGCTACTAAAAGTATTGCTTCTTAGTTGGTATATAAGGGGCATAACAGTATTATATGTTTTGGTGTCTGTTTTAGCCAGCCATATTTGTATCTTAGGCTACCTACTAGGATACCTACCCGGTAGAGCTAGTCTTTTAGTCCTATTATTCCTATTCTTAAGAGTGTCGCCATTATATTTTCTACCTTTATTAGGCCTTCTCGGAGCCCTAGAGTGTTTACCCCCTATAGCATTAACTATACTACGGCTTAGGTTTCTTTTACCTTAGTCAGCCTCTATACCTTTAACTCCTATATACCTCTCTAGCGTTAGTCTAACCAGTATTGTATTGCGGTAGATAGTTTCCTAGCGTTCTTTTATACTCTGTTTTAGCTCCTTTCTCTCTCTTACTATTATCTTTACTGGCCTTTTACGCGTCTCCCTTCCTCCTCTATATAGGCCTGGGCCCTAAAGCAGCACTATTCTTTTTCTACTTTCTTTACCTGTTTCTCTAATAACGTTTTAGCTACCTAGTCGAGCCAGCTACCTAGTCGAGCCACCCCAAAACACATCAAAATCTACCAACTTTAACCTTTTATAACTCCACCCTTATTAAAGATATTTAAATGAAAATTTAAATATAGCTACTTATATATAGAGGTATTCTATTTATAATATTTTTTAAAATGGTATTATATATTTAAGCTAATAAATACTTAATAAAAGCCTATATAACCTAAAAGGGACCGAATTAAGTAATAAATAAAAATAATAATGTAATACTCTTTTAAAAATATTATAAATAGAATACCTTTATATATAAGCAGCTATATTTAAATTTTTATTTAAATATCTTTAATAGGGGTGGAGTTATAAAAGGTTAAAGTTGGTAGATTTTGATGTGTTTTTGGGGCGGCTTGACCAGGTAGCCGGCTGGCTCGACTGGGTGGCTAAAACGTTATATCTTCCCTACTTTAGGGTTATTGGTTTATTCTCCTATGGGGCGCCCTAGGGTCCCTCTATAGTTTATTTAGGCGTGTCTTAATATACTTTATAATATTAGAGTTGCGTTTATTTTAGGCCCTTTGCATTATAGCGGCTTTAATATATAGTTATAGGGGGGGATATTGGCTTCCTTTTTAAGCAGTGCTGTGGCCGTTCGCTTATATCCGCCTGTTATACTCTAGAGGTAGGCTGTTTAGACCTTTTGGAGTGGTTTAAGGAGTGACTTAGGGGGGCCTTTTTTAGATTCTCTAATGGCCTAAATACTGGACCTATACGTTATGGTTGGCCGGACAACTACTATATATAGTAGGCGTAACCTCTAGAAGCATAGGCCCTATATAAAATTAACGATCCTAGATAATGCGATGTACTATACTTAGCCCTTATAGGCCACTTGCGCCGTATATACGCTCCACTAGAGCTTACTGTCTACCTATACTCCTAATACCCTTAGGCCCTAAACTAGTTAACCCCTAAAGCCTTAAATACGGATTATATGCTAGAGATCTGCAGATTAATTGCGTTTTCTTATAAAATAGATTAGCTAGTATTTCTCTAGTAAGAATTAAACTCTATATTGTCTTACCCATTCTATATAGGTATTATAAGCTTTCTCTAATATTCTGCAATTCTCTACGGCTAATAGCCCGTATATAATTAGGTTTATATTATCAACAAAGCCTATCCCCTAGGTTGCCCCTTTCTTAAAGGAGTTAAGCAGGTTACTTATAAAGAAAAGAAAGAGTATAGGCGAGAGGGGTAATCCTTATAGTATTCCTATTATAACTGCAATAGGGGGGCTCTGGTATCTGCTAAAGACTAATAATATTTCTTTCTAACCTATAAACCCTTAGACAAATTATACAATCTATTATAGGAAGCCTTTTGCCCTAAGGATGTATAGAAGACGCTCGTAGGGTATATTATTATAGGCGCCACTAATATCTAGGCTAAGCATTAATACTATAAAGTCCCTTCNCATCGCCNATNNAGATTTAATNGTGGNAGCGAGTAGCGTAAGNNCTAATAGTATTAAGCGGTTCTTTCTTGCCCCTATTTAGCTCTATAGTAGTAGGGCGTATTCCTTAGCCGTATCTACTATACGGTCCGCTATTACCTTTTCTAAGATCTTACTAAGGGTGTTTTCTAAGGTAATAGGGCGGTAGCTTCCTAGGATTAAGTAATCTACTTTACCTTCTTTTTATAGGATAACTATCGTTATAGATCTTCTAAGACGTAGGTAGTAGCCTATAGCAAAGCATACTCTAGCTACATCTATAAGCTAGGGTGCTATAAGTAGTCTATAGGTCTTTAAGGCCTTATTTAGAATCCCATCTGGACCTAGTACTATATTATTTAAAAGGCGGCTAATAGTTCTAGCCATTTCCTCTATTATTATATCGCTGTTAACCTATAGGCGAGTCACCAGTGCTTTACCCGTAATATTACTAAGGTCTACTAGAGCTAATTAGGGGAAGAACCTCTCTATAAGGATCTTTACCTTCTTATCATTATTGTTAGTGGCCTATAATTCCCCTACTCTTTATAAGGGTAGTAGGTGTAAGTCTTCTGCTAATCGCCCTACCTTTTTCTTTACCTATTTTGCTATAGCCCACAGGCCCTTATTATAGGGGAGGCTTAGGTTAAAAGTATGCTTATTTATAAATTATCTCTAATTGTTCCTTGCTTCTTTTTTTAGGGTATTCTTTAACTAGTTTCTTATATCTTTATATTATCTCTTATCTTTAAGGTTATAGCTACTTAAGTATTTCCTTCTTACTCGTCGTTGGCTAGCTATAAGAACTACGCATTATGCAGACTATACGTATTACATATAGGGGCTTAATCTTAAGACCGGGCAGTGCTCTTCTAGCCTGTTTTTAATCGCTACCTAAATCCTTTTTAGTCTTTAGTTAATTTCCTTAAGGGTGGCTAATAAGCCTCGCTTATTTAGTATTAGGTGGATTTCTTCTAGGTCTTAGAGTTGTTATTCTACTATATTAAGGAAACTATCTGCCTTAAGCATCCTTATTGCGTATCTTTTGCTATTTAGTTGCGCCTTAATATCTAAATCTAGCTGTATCTAGATGGGGATATAGTTTAAGGTAAGTGCCTATTTTTTTTTTTGTGTTGTACCTTTTGAGTCTCTGGTATAGGCCTTTTATTAATTTGCGTAAGCGGAGGTCGGAGGACGACAGGGTAAACGATGTAGTGAAGTAAGTGAAGTGGATGAACTTGATGCAATTGATAATGTCTATCTACGGGGGATCGAGTCTCTATATACCTGGAAGACCCTAGTTCCAGAACGTCTACGTTCCGTCTCGTATTCTAATACGTTACCTAATATACTAGGTAATACGTTACCTAATACACTAGGTAATACATTACCTAATACACTAGGTAATACGTTACCTAATACACTAGCTAATACACTAGCTAATACTATCTAATACACTAGTTAATATACTAGCTGATACCATCTAATACACCGCGTAAAGCCGTAGGGTTCTTCCAGGGTGTTCTTATATAATGCTTACATAAGCAATATCAGAGATTATTATTAATACCTTTATCTATAAATATAAGGTTAATTGTGCTTTTAGCGGGTCCTTATTACTATATAATTGCTCTAGGGGGGGTGGCCAGCTTAAGGCCCTAGGTGTTTATAGCTTTTAGTAGGCACTCTACCTATCGTTTAGCAGCAATATAGATACCCCCCTACCGCGGGTGGTAGAGGTTCATATCTCCTAATAAAATAGACTCTATACCTTTGGTTTTAAATAGGCTTATTACTAATATAATATTCTCTGTTTATAGGACCCCTTTAACCCTAGGGTTATATATATTAATAATTTATACCGGTCCTCTATATGTCTAAATTATTATAACTACAGCCCGCGAAGCCCTACTGCACGCATCCACGTCGCCGCGGGTGGAAACATCATCGGGAAATCATTCCCTATGATGGCTAAGTGCAGAGGCGATGGAGGAGAGCCGTCGCAGCGCGCGCAGCGCGCTGGTGTTGCGACTCTGTGGTATTAAGCCTGCGACGCGTATATCACCCTTAACAACACTAGGAGTCCTACTGCCCCTACTTAGGGCTTCTGCCATACCATCTAGGGGGGCCATTAAGGGAAACTAGGATACGAAAACCGCCTAACGTATAACTACCTGGCTCGCAGCCAGGCCCGAAACTGGCCTTATTTAGCCAGTTAATGTAAACGCGCCCTAGGCGTATAACAGGACACCCTTAGGCTTATACTAGCTCTAAGACTAAGAGGATATAGCGAGGGTATAGGGAACCTCTTTTTATAAGAACTTGTTAAGGTTAACGCGTCGCAGATACTTTATACGAAACTTATTAAGGCCCCAAAGCTACCGCAAAGAACTTGTTAAGGCCCTACCTAGAGAACTTATTAAGGCCCCTCTATAAGGGCCTATCTAGTATCCGGTATACCTAGGTAACTCAAAAGAGGGTCTTAATAGGCGTGGTACGCGCGACCTGGACAATAGCGATGCGATAGCAACGTAACGGCGACGCGATAGCGACCAGACGGCTTAATAAGGTAGAAACACGGGTAAAGCTCTAGGCAGCGGAAACACAGGCCAGCTTCGACGGCCCTATAGCGTACAACTTAGTCGACTCATAGGTAACTTATAGGAGGGTCTTAATAGGCGTAGTGCACGTAACCTAATGCGTATATATATAAGGCAACTTATAGGAGGGTCTTAATAGGCGTAGTGCACGTAACTTAATGCATATATATAGGGGAGGCTATAGGGGAAACACAGGCCAGTCGGATAAGGTCTTAATAGTTAGAGATACAGGCTAGCTTATAAAAGGGGGGGATATAAGCTTAGTTAGTAGGAGAGGGGGGAGTAGGTTGTCCGGTGCGGGACCTAGTATCTCTACAGCCCCTCTCCTATAAGACACGGTCGGCCTATTATAAGGAGACTCTTATAGATAACGCGAAATAGGAACCTCCCATAGGGCGTAGTGCGTAGTAGCTACTGCTAGCTCTAAGGACCTTACCCCTTAGCTAGGCTCTGACCCTTAGTGCACCTAATAGGCAGGTAGGATTACGTCCTAGCCGGAGAGACTACTATATAGCTTAAGAGAACGGATACGCGTATTGGTATATTAATAGACGGAACCGTCCGTCTCTAGGGCGGTACGCTAGTAAGATATACTTAAGAAGCAAATAGGAGTTACTTAGGCAGGAAGGTTTTAGCTAGGCTTAACTGTAGAAAGTGCGCCTAAGTCTGCATTGCAGGATGCAGCCACAACGCCTTTATAGGATTACGCTAGTAGGCGCGTAAGACAGGAGTTGCGACCCCTAGAAATGGCAGCTTATGCCTATACCAGCGGAAATAATAGAAAAGGCGTAAAACTAAAGGCTATAGAAGGCTCCCAAGCTATATAAAAGCGTACTAACTCTAGAAGGAGACTCTTATACAGACTGCTAGGGGGTAGACTGGTACTTAGACTAATAACCCATTATAAAATATCTAAAAGAATGGTGAAATTCCCTATACGAGTGGTAGTGGCAGCTAACTACTTGCAGACTAGGACTAAAGCACTAGAAAACTAAGGTAGAGGCTTAAATAAGCAGGTATATTAAACTCTACTATATTACTAGCTAATATATAACTACCTACCGCCTTAAGGCCTTTTTATATTAAGAGTAGTGGATCCAAAAGGAGCTCTTGCTGCACCTAGCCCAAAAAGACCAAAACCAACCAAAAGAACCCTGAAAAACACCTAGAGAATCCCCCTAAGATATATACATCGCAGGGGAGGCACACGTTAAACGACGGTGGCTTACACTTGCGCGCGACCGCTAGAACTACGCCTAGCAATGGCCCTCTACAATAAAGACGGGCGAATACTATACTATAAAGCGGAAATACCTCTATTAAGAAGGCATCTAATAAAATATAAAGCCTATTAAATGCGTCTAGTATCTAAAATTGTGGGGGAGTAACCGTTAGCTATAATAAACTAATATAGCTAGTAGAATAGCTCCGCCAGTCTAGCGAACCTTAGGCGCCCCTCTAGTAAACCCTTAATTAAATCCTCTAACGGCTAAGCAAAATTAAAAATAAGTATAACCCCCCCTTACCGGCGAACCGCACCTAGGCCGCTATAGTTGCGCTTTTATAGTATAGGGAACCTACCCCCCTTAAGTTAATAACCGGGTATATAATTATAATATAACTAAATATAAAATAAGTAGAGGGGCTTAGGGGATAATTAGAAATAGAAGTCCTTATAGAAATACGTAAAGAGGTCTATAACGCTATTATAGTCTAACACCTTAAGAGCGAAGACATTATGTAACGGAACCTTGTAGCAAGAACTACGATGGGCTCGTTATTGGGCTAGGTGTGTAGGAAATGCAAGTACAAAAGTTAACAACGTAATAACAACTGGTGGAGTGGTTGCCCAACAGATTAACTCTAATTGTATTCTGAGAATTACTATAAGGAAGGAACTATTTAGGTAGGGACTAAGGGTCCTTAAATATACAACCGTACTCCTATAAAATCCTTCTTATATATAATATATGTGTGCTCTATCTACTCTGTTATAGATCCTATAAATCACACAGATTATACAGATTATATTATATAACCTTAGTTACCATTCCTCGTTATATAGTTCTATCGGCTCCATTCTAAACCGTGCCTGTATTAACTAACTAGCTTCTTCTATCTTTTCTCCAAGTAGTTATAACATCGTACTTAAAGCGTCCGTAACACCATCTCCCTCCTCTTTATCTTCGTCCTTAAAGATTTAAAACATCTCCAAGTTATTCGCTAGAGGTGTAATGTCCGTTTAATTAATTTGGTTAACATCGTTACTTATTATACCTAAAGCAATTTCTTCTTCCTTGACTGCTTGTTGTGCTCGCACTATTGCTATAATACTATCTCTTGGTGAGATTATACCGTCTCCGTGTTCTCGCTGTTTGAGAGAGGGGTTAGTTTATATTATATTGGCGAACCCATCTTCGCGACAACCGTCCTCTTGCTTAGAGTATACTAAAGCAAATATTCGTTTATCTTGTAACGTTTGCTCTACTTCTAACGCTAAATATACGCGACCTATTACTCTTAATAGTTATCTAGTTCCCTAATTAATTTGTCTTAGGGTCTTATATTTAATCTGCTGCTGCGCGGCTAGATAATAAACTGTTTATTGCTTTTGCTAAATTACGCCGATCTTAAGACGCTAAATAGGAGGCTGCTGATGCTTAGTAACGGGCTCTTGAGTCTTATTTGGCGGCGTCCGCTTAACTAATCCGTCTTAAGAAGGTACGCGAGAAGGTCTATTCTAAGGAGTAGAAACTTGTGGAATAAGGTTTATAGGAACTTAGTAATAAAAGAACGGATTCTCTTCTAATAGAAAAGGAAATAGATCTAAGTAGTTTAGTAACTGCTCTTCTTAGGTCCCCCTTAGGTGACTTATTCTTTAGCAATCCTTCTTTATTAATACTACCTAACCTAATTTCTTCTAATACTTTTGTACCTTTCCTATAGCATTTTTTAAATTTTCTAGTGGCTCCTAGGTAGTCTTAGTGTAGCCTATCTACTTAACCTCGTACCATATTTTGTTGTTGATGTCCTTATAACTGACAATCTTTAAAACTTGCTATTTATCTTCTTTTTATCCTTTATATGTGTCTGCCTCGTAAACTGGTGGTTTAATATTCCTATATGCCGGCTCTAGTATTGCGATATGCTGTATAGGGTAGATCTTTATTTTGGCTGGTAGGTTTAACTTAAACGTAACCGGTAAAATCCTCTATGTAATTTTAAAAGGTCCTAGTCTAATATGGTCTAATTTCTTGCTTAGTTATTAACTCTTAAAATTTTTATATAGTAGCTATACTTTATCTCCCTCCTTAAGATCTAGTCCCTTAGATCTCTTAGTATTATAGTACTTTTCTATTCTTTACTATACTACCTTAGCTGTCTCTATAAGGTTTGCATGAAAATTTATTAAATTCTTTATCCTTTCTTTAGCTATACTACTTATTTTCTTTACTTGCTATGGTGACAACGATGTTCTTAGTTTATATTTATAATTTGCCTTAAATAGTAATATGCCTATTCCTTCTTAAGGTGTTATATTATATATAAATTATATAACTGGTAATAGCGATACCTAATTATTCTATGCATAATTAATATAATGCCTTAGATATTGTTTTAGTATCTAGTTTAATCTTTCCGTTTAACCGTCTATTTGTGGATAATATGCGGTAGAAGTTACTACTTGAACTCTTTGCTCCGCTAAGAATACTTCCTAGAATGCTGCTATGAATCTTAGATCTCTATCCGATATAATTTTACTTAGTGCTCCATATTTTATAAACACTTCTTTAACGTAGATTCTAGCAACATCTTCCGCTAAGATTTCTTCTATGCATACTATAAAGTATCCCTACTTCGTAAGCTTATCTACTATCACTAAGATTACGTTATAATCTTATCCGGTGATTGGGTTCTTTAATTTTAGTAACTTAATAATAAAGTCCTATAATATGACCTCCTATGGTCTTTCTGGTATTTTAATAGGTTGTAGCCCTCTATATGGCTTATGCCTTGTCGGTTTATTTCTTTAGCAATCTAGATATTCCTTTATAATTTTTCTAGCTATCCTCCAGATTCCGTTAATGATGTATTCCTCCTAAAGTCTTAATACTAAGCCCGTAGCCCCATTGTGTCCTTAAGTTAGTCCCTTATAAAAGTCTTCTATAAACTACTCTACTATGCTTCTTAGGATGTATTTCGCTTCTTAATTTTCGTATATATCCGTCTGTAGATCTTCTGGCTATGTTTCTAAAATTCTTTATGCCTAAAAGCTTTCCGGCGTCTTGTAAACTTTCTCTAGTTTATTATCTTCTTAAGTTACTGCAATTTCTGGATGATTATACCTAATTAATCCGTCTATATCCTTTCGCAATAAAGCCCCTAATGGCTTTTCCTTATTTTATAGTTTAGCTTTATGGCTTAAAGCATCTGCCCGCGTATTATCTGTTCCCTTAGTATACTAAATCTTAAAATAGTATTCTGTAAGCATCTCTGCCCATCTAACCTGTCTTTAGTTAAGTTCCTTTGTTGTTAGGAATCCTATTAGGTTTTTATAATCCGTCTTAACTATAAATAGTTTCTCTATGCCTTATAAGAATGCTCTCTATTTTTTTAATGCTATAACTATACCTAATAACTCCTTATTGTAGATGTTATAGTTTAACTCTAGTAGTGTTATCTTTTGACTATAGTATACCACTGGGTGCTATCTATCTTAATGCCTTTGTATAAAGTACGCCCCTAGTATATAGTCTAATGCATTTATTTCTATAACCGTCTCTAGTCCTAGTTAATAGATTTTAAGAATTAGCTCCTGGGTAAATAACTCTTTAACCTTTTTAAAGAGTTCTCTTTGCTCTTCTCCCTATGCCTATGGTTCTTCTTTCTTTATTAACCGCGTAAATGGCTTAATATTCTTTAACCACTGCGCTATAAACCTTCTATAGTAATTGCAAAACCCTAGGAACAATCTTAACTGTATAACGTTCTCTAGTTCCTGCTAATTTACTATAGCCTTAATCTTCTTTAGATCTATGCTAAGTTGGCCTAGTTTAATAATAAATCTAACAAAATCGGTCTTNNTNGTAAAGAACTNGNATTTNTTAATTGCTANTAGNATNTNTTCNTNNTATAGTCTCNTTAANACCNATTTAANGTNTTCNCNNTNTTCTTCCTTAGTTATTAAGTAGATAATAATATTATTAAGGTATACTATAATAAATTCGTTTAAGTGTTCTCCTAATACATTATTAATACGTTTTTGGAACGTTATTAGTATGTTTGTAAGTCCGAACTGTATAACTAATGGTTTATATAGTCCTTCCTTTAACCTAAAGGCTGCCTTCTATTTATCGCCTTCCTTAATCCTAATCTAATGGTATGCCTATCTTAGATCTATCTTTATAAAGATTTGCGCATTGCCTATCCTATCTTAGATTTCGCTAATTAAGGGTAAAGGATACCTATCCTTTCTGGTAATGCTGTTTAACTGTCTGTAGTTAATATATAACCTTAGTTTGCTATTTTTTTTGGTATAAATAGTACTGGATAACCCGCTGACGACTGTAATGGTCTGATGTATCCCTTTTATAGATTTTCCTGGATAAACTCTTTTAGCGCTCTACCTTTTTCTTCGGTAAGCTTGTAGATTGGAAAGAACCTTAGGCTTATTCCTGGTTTTAATTCTATCTTATAGTTCTATGCTATATATTCTAATAGCTTTTTACTTTCTAGTAACCATAGTTTTTTGCTATACTTATGGTATCTCTTTAGTATATAACTTAGTCCTTTTTCTATTTCTTTATAGGTTGCTCCTACTTAGTACCATACCAACTTAGCTTATTATCGCATTTTGCGGCGTTAAGTATCTTTGATATTAACCTGACCCGTAATTTAATTAATCCTTGGATTGTATTCCTATAACTAAGGCATGCCTAATACTGCCTTATCCCGTTCCAATAGTAGGATATTAAAAGACATCTTAATTTGTCTCCCTTTAATAGTTATCTAAATAGGTCCTGTTTTAAGATTAATAATCCCTCCTCTATAGGTTATTGGATCCCCTAAAATTGTAACTAATAGGTAAAATTGCTCCTTCTATCTATAAGGTAGTCCTATTCTCTTAACTACTGCTAGTAAGATATGGTTTCGCGTTACTCTATTATCTATTAGCGCTTTGAACTACTAATTCTGCCAATTGATTTATAAATTTAGGTGTTATTCTTAAATTCCTTTAAGGGTCTAAGGCTCTACTACTGGCTCCCTCTAGTCCTATAGGCCTCTACTTTTCCTAACTATTAGCTGCTTAATCCTGGTATACTTGGCTTACTCTTTGGCTAATACCTAGTTTGCTTTTTATTTTTAATATGCTATAAATATATGTTTTCTAGGTATTCCTACTACTGTCGTCCGTCTAAGCATTCTTCTATAAGAAATCTTCCTGGTTAAAGTATTACACTTCCTTCCTCTTAAACCTCTGCTGGATGCTATCTATATATATATTTAGCATTCCTGTACTATTATTTGTCTGTTATCCAGTATATTCTTATAGGGTATTTCCAATTCTTTTCCTTTGGATTCTTATGCATTTCGTATATATCATCCACGCACGCAATCTATAATAACGTGTAGTATACTAGGTGCTTTAGGTTAACTCTTAGCTTGTTTTTGTCCCTGAGTTTAAACCTTTATTATGCTAATCTAAACGTTGCGACTTTATTTATAGGTACTAAGATGCGTCTTTTACTTCTCTAGTCCTCTAAACGTTCCTCTAGATCCTTTAACGTTATAATTAAGGCTCCTTTAATATATGTTATAGCCTTCTCTATAATTAGGTGGTTTTAGATAACTTTTTTATCTAGCTATATATAGAAATCTTCCCACTTATTATTATGTCTTTGCCTATACCACTTTTAGTATAGCTGCTAAAGTGTATACAGTCTATCCGTAAGGAAGTATCTTCTTATTGCTATATCGTAATAGCCTTTTATATGTTGTTCTTTAAACCTAGTTAAAATCCCTAAATCCTCTTTATTTTCTAGTTTGGTAAGCCACTTAGCTCTTAGTATACCTGCTCTTGGCCTATTGGTGATTCTTTATACTAGTACTCTGTCCTTTATACGTCCTAATATGCTAGATCTCTTATCTAGTTTCTATTCTTACTATGCGATAATTCTTTGTCTAAATTCTTCTATAGTTTCTTTTAGTTTGCGCCTTGCGCCCTAATCCTTGAAGTCGTTTTGCTTCTTAATCCTAATATTAAACTTTTGATCTTTAGGCTAAACACTGTGTTCCCCTAGTAAGTCTTCTAGGTCTATATATCTGTCTCCCAATCTAATTACTATTTGTATTATAGATTCTCTAATCTATAAAGAAGCTCCTTGCCTCTTATCTATAGGTGTCCTCATTCGTACTCCAAAATCTTAGTCCTTTAGATTCTTTAATCCTAAGCTTACTCCTAACTTAAGCTTAGCTCCCGCCTTAGTCCAACTAGGCATCTATAGTATTCTCATTTTGTCTTAAGAGTCTTAAATCTTACTTATCTCATCTTAAGAGTCTTATATCTGTGGGAAACTTTGTCCTAAGCTTATTCGTATATTTTTAAACTAAGCTACTACCCTGTTTCATCGGTTTTCGTCCATTATAGGTCCTAGGGTGCGCCTTATCTCGTCCTAAGAATCTTAGTTGTCTTTTATCTTATCCTAAGAATCTTAAGCCTTTAGCCTTTTACCTTTATTAAGTGCCAAAGTAGTTCGCTATCCTACTTCTCTTACGTCTCGTAAGGCGATAGACATCGTGTCTAGTGGGGTTTTAATCCCTACTAATGTTCCCTATTCTATAATAGAATCATCCTCTACCTCTAGTATAATATTTCTAAGGTCTGCTCGCTCCTAGTAAGCGGCCCTTATTGCCTTATTGTTATAGAATGTTTTATTTAGGTTGAATTTATTATCTTTAATATCTAATCTGCGAACTAGTTTATTAGTTCCTCTATATCCTATAGGTGCTGGCTCTTATAGCTAATAGCTTGCGCCATACTTAGCGTCCTTATAAATTTGGTATATATTATTATAACAAAACGTAAAGCTTTTAATTAAACATTTCTTTATTCCTTATAGCACATTATCGTCCCTCTATACGTATATATCGTCTACTAGTCTCATACCTTTTACTACGTAGTGACTCTGCCCGCTTTTATAGTCTCTAATATAATAACCCTGTTTTCCGCAATTTATATAAGCTCCTTCTTTAAACCATTTTTCTTACTGTGGAGTCCGCCTAAATATCTTCTACTATTAAGATCCTTAATTTGGCCTTTGCTCCTTAGACCTTTAATTACTTAATTCTTGTCCTTTAGGTTTTTATAGTTTACTCTATCTCTTATAGGCTTTTTTAGTACTACTTAGGTCCATTAGCTCTATGCCATACCATAGTTTTTAACTTAGCTTTTATTATTGCGTACTCTACGCCTTATATAACTGTAAAACTCTATCCTAGCCTCTTTTAGCCTATTCCCTTTAGTAGATTTAATTATTAATCTTAATCGCCTAATCTATTAGTTCCCTTAGGGTGTCCACATCTTCTATTAGAATAATTACGTCCTAGACTTTAGCCTTAAGTCCCTATTTATATTGTGCTATAAGCGCCCTATTATTCCACTCTACTTATATTACTAGTGTCTAGAACTGTATTATATACTTAATTACTAAAGTTCGTTATACGAGGTTCTAGAGTTTTCTTTCCGCTGTAGTTATTTCTTCCAGGTCTCCAAATATCTGCGTAAGTCGTTCTGTAAATCCTTTCTAACTTAAGAATATAAACCGTATATCTTGGTTAGTAGTCGTTATTCCATTTGCCTATATCTCCGTAAGGTAAGATTTAAACCACTTAAGTGCTTTCCCTGATAAGAATAGTCCTGTATAGGCTATCCAATCCACAGGTGTAGGTAACTTTGCTCCTTCCTATAAGACCTTAAAGTACATTTACGTAAGGAATCCTTTAAGCTTTAACCTCTCTCCTATAAATCTCTTAATTAATAGTAGCTTAATCTTTGCTGCTCCTATCCCATTAAGTCTTTCTTTTAACACTATATTATTAGCTGTTAGCTAGTTAACTATTTCCTATAGCTGTCCGACCGTTATAGGTTGCTATAAGTTAGTATCTGCCATACTAGTATCACCTCCTGTTCCTAAAGTAGTTGCTGCCGTTAATGGCATTGTAGTGGCTGCTTTTAGTGGCATGTTGTTCGACTTTTTGTATTAATACCGTAACTAGGTAGTGATTATATAACGGAACCTTATAGCAAGAACTACGATAGGCTCGTTATTAGGCTAGGTGTGTAGGAAATATAAGTATAAAAGTCAACAACGTAATAATAACTAGTGGAGTGGTTGCCTAATAGATTAACTCCAATTGTATTCTAAGAATCACTATAAGGAAGGAACTATTTAGGTAGGGACTAAGGGTCCTTAAATACATAACCGTACTCCTATAAAATCCTTCTTATATATAATATACGTATACTCTATCTGCTCTGTTATAGATCCCATAAATTATACAGATCACACAGATCACATTATGTGACCTCGGTTACCATTCCTCGTCACATGGTTCTATCGGCTCCATCCTAGACCATGCCTGTATTAACCAACTAGCTTCTTCCGTCTCTTCTCTAAGTAGTCGTAACATCATACTTAAAGCGTCCGTAACACATTAGAGTTACCCTAAAGAACTAATAGGTAAAGGAACGAGCTATAAGGGTAGAGAATAGGCTAGGAAAACGTATTAGCATAAAAGTACTCCGTAAGGATTACCTAGTTAAAGTCCTAGCGGTTCCTATAAGCCTTAGGGTAGAAAAAGGACGCTAGGCGGACAATATAGCAATTATATAGGAGATAGTAAGATAAACGGAACGCCTTATACTAGGACTTAAAATCACCTAAATTTAATAGCTTTAATAGGAAAATATAAACTAAGTATATAACGAAAATAATAAGAGGATATAAGGGTTGCTAGAGACTTGCTAGGGAGACGCTAGACAAACGCATGGCTCCCTTATTATTAGCATATATATACTAGAAATGCAAAAACTTCTTATCTAAAAAGGAGTAATTATAAATGGCCTTATATATAACATAAGGCTCTATAACCATAGACTATGCCTAGAATAATGCTATTGCTGTGTATAATAGGGACATACCCAATCTATATGCACAGTATAGGTGTGCTACGGCTACTATACAGGCCCCTATAATACGAGACATTGCTTAAATTAAAACTAAATAAAATGCGTAAACTACTACTAAAGCATATATAAGGCGTGGGAGAGAGAAGACTATATTAAATACAGGAGACGGAAGGTAAGGGCTTAATAGCTATGGAAATAAGAAATAACCGCACATGCAACCTTACCAAAAGGTGGCGCCGCACTTCCAAACTTACGCATACCCATCTTACCATCAAAAACTATCGTTTTCCTAACTCCTAAGACCTAATTCTGCCTACCTAGCGAGCTAGAGGTAGACTTGTTCCCCTTATTACCCCCTTTATTCTGCGATAGAGGCCTTAGCAAAAGGGGTCCTAGCGTATAAGCAAAGCACGGACAAGAACACCAAAACTACTACCACTACTACTACTACTAATACCAAAACTATAAAATATAGACTTTTCCTAGGTTTTTCTTCTATAGAAAGTAAAAGCCTAATAAAATAGGGGGTGTAGGTACTTTTCTATATCTCTTTTAGTCAGACTTTCCTTAGTAAGAGGAGGATTGCCTTTAGGGCTTTTCTGCTAGCAAAAGCCTAACAAGTCCTTTTTTTTTAGTAGTTTTTTCTACTTCTAAAAGGAAAAGAAAATAACTACGCTAGTCTTTTTTAGCTAGTTTTTCTACTACCTTCTAGCCTAGTCTCCCTAGAAATCCTCTAGTAGGATTAGTAAGGAGAAAAGGTAAAAAAGGATAGTAAAAACTAGCAAGGCTTTTTGCCTAGTTTTTCACCTCTGGGACTAGGAGATAAGAGACCTAAGGAGGTTATTATCTACTGAAAAAACTAGGAAACCCCCCCCTATAAAATGTCAAAGAATCCTCAGGCTACTAAGCCTAAAAAGCCTCCTAAAGACAATAATATAGAGACAAGGGATAACGAATTTACTTTCCCTTTTCCCTCTTACTCTAGCCTATTTAGGACAGAAAAACCTTAGGCTACTAAGCCTTCTAGAGGTAAAGACACTATAGAGACAAGCGAGGACGAACTCTTAGCTGCCTTAGCTGCCTTACCTACCTCACCTACCTCACCTACCTCACCTACCTTCTCTTCCTCTTCTCTCCCGCCTTCTCCCTGCCCATCTAGGGAGGACGTAGAGAAAGAGAATAGAAGGAAAAGAAGGTAATCTTCTTCTAAAAATAGAAAAGAGAACCAAAACCAAAGAAGAAGGCTACTAATACCTAAGCCTATTTCGGCTAGTATACCTTCCTCTACCTCTTCTCCAAAACAGCACCTATAAATGGCTCTATATAACCTAAACCAGGCCTATATAGGGCTAAAAGAAGAAGAAGAAGAAAAAGAGTAAGTTAAATTACTAGGGGACTACGTACAGAGTGTTCTAGGAGGAGAAAATCCCTTTACAAAAGAAAAGGAAAGAAAAGAAAGAGATGTCCTAAAAGGACTAGTAGAAGAAGTAAGAGCTCTCTGTAAGGAGGTAGCCCTAAAAACGCAAACCTACGCAGAGAAGCTAAAGAAGGGCCTCTGTTCTTCTACTTTTACTTATTCTTCTACTACCTCTCCCTCTCCCCCTCCCTCCTTATCTCCCCCTACTAGTTCTACTAGCTCTACCTCTACTAGAGGAAAAAAGAAGCAGTTATAAGAAAGGAGACTAGTCCTAGTTACAAACCAAAAGGACTAGCCTCTAGATGTCTTCTCTCTACGAAATTAAGTCAATTAACTATTTAGATCTAAACTGCAAATAGAGAAGCTAGTAATAGCTACTATAGCTAGAACTAGAGAAAAGTAGAATATTCTCCTTATAACCACAGAAGAATACAATGTAGAGTATTTAGTTAAATATAAGGAAATCTGGTCTAACTGCTTCTCTTTTAAAAGGGAACAAAAACTAGAGCCCTAGGCTTAGGTAGTAGCTCACGGCGTCCCTATCTCCCCTTTCCTAGAAGAAGGAGGCTCTAAACTTCTAAAAGAAGAAATAGAGACTTTTAATCCTATTAGAATACAGGGATTACCTAGATGGATCTCATTTAGGGAAAAGAGATATAATCTACAAACTAGGTTTGGCTCTATAGTCTTTACTATAGAAAATGAGGAGAAAAGACAGGAAATCCTTAAGCAGAAGGAAATCCTAATTGCAGGGGTAGCTGCTAAGGTAGTTAAATACCTAAAAGTCTCTCCTACTATATAGTGTACAAGTTGCCAAAAATTTAGCTATATAGGAGATAGATGCTCTACCAAGGCCTGTCGGATTTGTGCAGCGGTATATTTATCTAAGGACCACTCCTGTTTTACTTATAATATAATAGGAAGACCTTATGAGCATACTACCCCTCTTTATAGCAATTGTAAAGAAAATCACTTTGCTAATAGCAAAGATTGCGAGTCTCTTAAAGCAGCTAAGCTAGTATATTAATGAGTATAAGCTTAGAAGGTTCTATATAGGAAGAAGAAAAAATCTCTCTAGTTTCTAAAACTAGGGGAGAAATCTCCTTTATACAACACAATGTAGAAAAAAGATAAGAAGTATAGCAAACCCTACTAGAAATAGGATTTAGGAAAAAAACAGATATTATTCTAGTACAAGAGCCTAGTACCTAGAAAGATAGATAAAAAGAATCCTACTTTTCTATTTTATATCCTACATTTAACCTAATCCTCCCTAGTAATCTAGCTATTTGACCTAGAGTAGCTATCTATATAAGGAAAACTGTTTCTAGTATTCTATAATATAGAAATAGGGAGAATATCTATAAAGATATAGATATTATAGTATTAGAAATCTATAGCCAACTTAAAAGATTTCTACTATTTAATATCTATAATAAGAGATAACTGGACAAAAACTCTAGAACCTAAAGAAGTAGTATAACTACTATCTCTAGGGCCATTCTAGAACTGAAAATAGATCTCCCTTTTATACTAATAGGAGACTATAACCTATACTATAAACGGTAGAACGCGCTAGCTAGGAACCTAACTAGGGAGGCTAAGGAACTAGTAGACTAGCTAGATAAATATAACTGCCAACTACTAAATTTAGATAAACAGGAAGGGACCTTCTATAGATCTAATATAAGGGAAAAGTCTATTATAGACCTAGCCTTCTACTTAGGAAACTTCTAAGAAAATACCTAGGATAATTAGACTATAATAGAAGAAACAGGATCTAATTACAAGACTATAGCATTCTCTTTATTTACTAGAGAGACGTAAAGATACCTAAACCCTCTTTAAGAAACTCCTTTCTCTATAAAAAAGGCAAACTAGGAGCTTTTCTCTACCTCTTTAAAAGAGCAAGTTCTAGAGCTAGAACTAAAAGTAAAACTTTTAGTACTAGAAGAACTAGTAGGAGAAAACCCCTATATAGAGATAGGAGAAAAAGGTCCCCTAGCCTCTTTAGAAGATTCCTATAGACCTAGGGATAGAAGCTTAAGTACACTAGTAGATAATCTAGTAATAGATCTTACTAGAGGTATAAAGCTAATAGTAAAGAAAGCTATCCCTAGATCTAGAACCTGCGAATTCTCTAAACTATAGTAGAATAAAGAGCTTCTAAAGAAAAGACAAAAAATAGCAAAACTAGGAAGACTTTAAAAAGAATAACCTACTAGAAGTTCTAAACTAGAAGCCTATAAAAAAGCTAAAAATTAATACTTTTACGCAATAAGAGAAGCTAAGACTAGCTGCTGGAATAGCTTCCTAAAAAAAGTATAAGAAAAGAAAGTCTTTACTACCCTAAAATATATAAAGGAGAGAATATTGCGAATAATTCCTAGTCTATAGTATAGCAAAGACAGGAATACTAGACTAGTAGAAAGCTTTAAGGACTAGTATAAAGCTTTTATAACTACTTTATTCCCTAAACCCCCCCCCTTTTACTAGCCCTATAGAGTAGAAGAACTATATAATAGACAATAAATAAAAATAGCTAGAACTAGAGAAAATAGAAGTTAAATAAGCAATTTTCTCTAGCTCTAATAAAAAGGCTCCAGGACCAGATAGGATATCTTTTACAATTTTATAAAAGGCCTACCCTACTATAGAAGATCTTCTGTATAGAATCTATAGGATTTTGTTTATCCTAGGCTATTAGCTAAAGGTCTAGAAAGAAGCTTAAGGAGTTATTCTCCCTAAAGCAAATAAGAAGGACTATTCCTTACTAAAGTCCTATAGACCTATCTCCTTACTAAACTACCTAGAAAAGACTTTAGAAAAGATCTTTACTACTAGATTAGGATATCTAGCTAGTACTACTAGCTTACTTTAAGATTCTTAACTAGGAGGAAGAAGATAGCGGTCTGTAATAGACGCAGTCTTATTACTTCTAAATAATATCTAATCTAAAAATAGTAGGAAAAAAGCTAAATAAAGGATAGCTACTACGTTATTCCTAGACGCAAGAGGGGCTTTTAACTATGTCTCTAAAAACCAGCTTTTATCTATCTATAAGGAACTAGGACTACCTATAGCGTTTATATAATAGGTAGCTACTTTCCTTAGCAATAGAAAGCTATAGCTCTCCTTTAATAGGCAAATATAAGAAAAAGTAGAACTAGAAATAGGGATACTATAGGGATTACCTATATCCCCTATTTTATTTCTACTATATATACGCAATATCTACAGCATATAGACAGAAGGAGCCTACTCTCTTAGCTATATAGACGATTTTATAATTACGGTTACTTTAAATTCAGCCAAGTCTAATTGTAAAAAGCTAGAGAGAATAGCGCTAGAGCTAATATCTAGAGCTAAGGAAGCTGCTATTAGTTTTAACATTAGTAAAACAGAGCTTATACACTTTTATAGTAAACGCACTACTATAAAAGAAGGGTTAAAGCTAGGAGACGTAGAAATATCCCCTAAACCCCTAGTTAGGTAATTAGGGGTATTTCTAGACTCTAAGCTTACTTTTAAACAATATATAGAAATATAAATCTCTAAAGCAAAAACAGCCTTCTATTTAATTAAAAGACTAGGCAATATATAAAGAGGTCTATCTCTATAAGCCCTACAACAGCTCTATATAGCTTGCGTTACCACTATAGCAGACTACGGTATATAATACTAGTAGAAAAGTAAATCTAGAGACTACCTACTAGATAGGTACCAATCTCTATAAAACGAGGCCCTAAAACTAGTTCTAGGAGCGTTTAAAGGATCTCCTAGCCAAGCTGTAGAGATCAAAGCCTCAATTCCTCCTCCTAGAATTAGATTTAAAAAGCTTTATAATAACTACACATTAAGAATCCTAAAATTCAAGGAAAACCACGTAATTAAGAAGGTCTATATAGAAGAGATCAATAAAGATAGGGACAAATTAGTAGCTAATTCTAGCTCTAGTTCTAGCCCTAAAAACTCTACTATAAAGTACCTCTTACAGCCAAAGATATAGCTACTATCTTTAGCCTCTAGAGTTTAGCAGCTAATTTAAAACTAAAAAATAGAGAGAATCTCTCTAGAATAGCAAAAACCGTAGTCTCCTCCTATCTCTGTATTCTTTTCTATCTTAAGGGGTAGTAAAGAAGAAGCTGCACAAGAACATCTAAAACTAGTAGAAAGTTTATAAGAATCCCTAGAGTGGGACCTAGTAGATATATACTATATAGATGGCTCTAAAGACAATAAATTAAATATAGCTGCTATATATAAAATAGGGGAGAGAAATAGGATTAAATATGTAACAAACTAGAATCTAGGACCCTATATGGAAATTATAAATATAGAGCTCTATATAGTCTATAGGGCCCTAGAATACCTAAAATAATAAAGACTAGAAGAGAAACAAGTCTATATCTTTATAGATAGCCAAGCGGCTATTAAGAGATTACAGCTTAATTCTCTTATAGGGGGGCAAGAACTGGTCTTTAAAATTACACAAAGCTATTCCTACTTAGCTAGTAAGGGGATCTCTATTAACTTTTACTAGGTTCCTAGCCATCTAGGAATCTATAGGAATAAAATAGCAGATAAGCTAGTAAAAAAGGGCCTTTCTAGAAGAAAACTATAATCTTCTTATACCTCCTTAGCCTATATAGGGAGAGCGGTATACTAGAACAGTGGAAAAATAACTAACAGCAGAATAGGAATAAAGGAAAACACTATACTAGGATCTATAAAGGAAGCCATTCCTTTTCTCTTAAAGCCCCTAAGGATAAATATCCTAAAAGGCTACAATCGGCTTTCTTCTAGCTAAAGCTAGGAAAAGGCTATTTCAAATCCTTTACTAAAGTAATAGGAGAGGATAAAGAAGGTAGATGCTTTAGGGAATGTAGAGCACTATAAACCCTAGACATCTACTACTAGACTGCAACCTATATAGGAAGAAAGAAGAGAAATACGAAAGAAACTAGGCTCTTCTCTCTCTCTAAAGAAGCTATTTTGTACACAAAAGGAAGAGAGGCGCTTTTCCTATTTCTAAGTAGGACAGGGATAGCTACTAGAAAGTGGCTAATAACAGCAGGATCTATAGGAGGTAACTCCTACTAGGCTCCTAGAAAAGAGATATTAGTAAGCAAAAGGATAGAAATAAATTATAAAAGGACAGGGAAAGGCGTTAGGATTTCTTATTTCTTATAGTTTTCTACCGTTTTCTCATTCCCTAGTAGTTGCTTNTAACTTAGTATTTTACTAAGGAACTATAAACCCCTAGTTTAGGGGCTTATAAACTACTAGGACATAGTTACTAGTACATGTTAAGCTGCCCTAAGGGATTTATATATATAGGACTATAGCGCCATAGCCTAGAGGCTGCATGCGCAGTATTGTACGTAGTATAATACAATGGATATAAAAAAAAAAAAAAAAAAAAGCTATGGAAATAATAGGCGATAAGCCAGGGGGACGTAGGCGCCTTTCTAGCGTTTCTTACCTTTAATACTAAAGGGCTAGGCCAGCTATCCTAAGCCTTAACGGGCCAGAAGCAACGCCATATAATATTACCAGACTAATTAGGGATATAAGGGTTATAGGGGACACAAGGGAGAGGATGCCCCGTAGGAAGACCCCTATAGATAGCGATAGTAGGCTTAAGATTAGGATAATTAAGAATTAGACTTAATGTGGTAAATATAATATTTGTAGCCAACCTATAAGGGGCATATAGCCGACCAGTAAGAATAGGGGAAGAACCGGTAATAATAACAGATTTAGATATAGAAGCGCTAATAGGAACATAAGACACGGGAATAGAAAGCTCTATATAAAATAAATAGTAACTAGGGTGTAGATATAAGAGATAGAAGCTCCGAATATTCTAGAGAAAGTGGAAATAGAAGAAGCGAGGAATAAAGAAGAGTTAAAGGACCCTTGCTGGGGGTCCGCCACCTATCTATTATATAGTATAACTGCGGCAATATAAACCACCGCCTTGTAAGGCCCCTACTAGACAGTCTAGACCTAGAGAAATACTATATCCTTGCTATACAAGAACCGTATTATAATACCTTTATATAATTGACATACTGCCCCTAAGAATTCCAGCTCCTATATAACCCAAAAGTAGCCACACGCGTGTGCTTTATAATTAGTAAGGCTATTAGCCTGTCCTTATAGTTATAGTAGGTAGTTAACCTAGATATTGCAGTTATAATAATCTAAACATATAGGGGACCGGTATAAATTATTAATGTATATAATCCTAGGGTTAAAGGGGTCCTATAAACAGAGAATATTATATTAGTAATAAGCTTACTAGAAACCGAAGGTACAGAGTTTATTCTACTAGGAGATATAAACCTCTACTACCCGCGGTGGGGGGGGGGGTATCTATATTACTATAGATTAATAGTTAGAGTGCCTACTAAGAGCTATAGATATTTAGGGCCTTAAGCTAGCCACCCCCTTAGAAGCAATTATATGGTAACGAGGCACCTCTAGAAGTATAATTGACCTTATATTTATAGACGAAGGCCTATACCAGAGACTTGAAAGGTATAACCCCGAAGAAGAATAGGTACTTACCCTAGACTATATCCCTATCTAGATATAGCTAGACCTAGATACCAAAGCGCAACTAAATAGAAAAAGATATGTAATAAGGAAGCTTAAGACAGACAGTTTCCTTAATGTAGTTAAACAATAACTCTAAAACCTAGAAGAAATCTACCTAATACTAAACAAGCGAGGCTTATTGGCCACCCCTAAGGAAATTGACCGAAGACTAGAAAGGATCTAGGTAGCGATTAAAAATGGGCTGGAAGAGCACTGCCCGATCTTAAAACTGTCAATGATGATCTCTAATGTTGCTTATGTAAGCATTACATAAGAATACCCTGGAAGAACCCTACGGCTTTACGCGGTGTATTAGATAGTATTAGCTAGTGTATCAACTAGTATATCAGCTAGTGTATTAACTAGTGTATTAGATGGTATCAGCTAGTGTATTAGCTAGTGTATTAGCTAGTATATCAGGTAACGTATCACCTAGTGTATCAGGTAACGTATTACCTAGTGTATTAGGTAACGTATCACCTAGTGTATTAGGTAACGTATTAGAATACGAGACGGAACGTAGACGTTCCGGAACTAGGGTCATCCAGGTATATAGAGACTCGGTCCCCCGCAGATAGAATTGCATCAAGTTTATCCACTTCACTTACTTCACTACATCGTTCACCCTGTCGTCCTCCGACCTCCGCTTACGCAAATTAATAAAACATAACCGGTAAAATCCTCTACGTAATTTTAAAAGGTCCTAGTCTAACATAGTCCAACTTCTTACTTAGTTATTAACTCTTAAAATTTTTATATAGTAGCCATACTTTATCTCCCTCCTTAAGATCTAGTCCCTTAGATCTCTTAGTATTATAGTACCTTTTTTTTAGACCTTCACCGCACATGCAACCTTACCAAAAGGTAGCGCCACACTTCAAAACTTACGCATACCCATCTTACCATCAAAAACAATTAATTTTCCAACTTTTAAGACTTAATTCCTACTGCCTAGCAAGCTAGAGGTGGATTTATTTATTATTTTACCCCCTTTCCCCTAACAGAAATTTTTTCTTAGGGGTAGTCCTAGCTTATAAGCGAGGCACGGATAGGAACACTAAAACTAAATACCAAAACCACAAAATATAGAGGCTAGATTTTCTACTACCTTTTAGCCTAATCTCCCTAGAAATCTTCTAGTAGGATTAGTAAAAAGAAAGGGTATAAGGATAATAAAATCTAGGAAACCCCCCTATAAGATACAAAATACCAAGGCCTAATAGGTCCAAAAAAAACCTCCTATAGAAATAAGTAATAAGGATTCTACATCTACTTTTTCTCCCCCTTCTCCTTCTCCTGGCCTAGTTAGGACAGGAGAAAAAAGAGAATATCCTTAGTCTTCTCCCAAAAAAGAAAACCAAAAACCTATAAAAAAGACAATAAAACTAATAACTACTATGGATAGTACGGGTAATATACCCATCTATTCCTTTTCTCTAAAACAATATCTAAGCTTCGCTTTAAAAAGCCTAACCTAGGCCTATAAAGGGCTATAAAAAAAGAAGAAGAAAGAGAAGAAATAAAAGAATAAGTTAAATAGCTAGTGTACTATACACAAAGTATCCTATTAGGAGAAAATCCCATTATATAAGAAGAAGAAGAAGAAGAAAGAAAAAAAGAAAAAGAAAAGATAAACAATATCCTAAAAGGACTAGTAGAAGAAGTAAGAGCTCTCCGTAAGGAGGTGGCTCCTATTAAAGAAACTTATGTAAAGAGGCTAAAGAAGGACCTCCCTTCTTTATCCTCCCTACCTTCCTTATTATTAACTACCCCTCCTTCTTCTAGTAGGGTAACTAGTAGCACGCCTAGCTCTAGCTCTACCTCTACTAGAAGTAAGAAAAAGCAGCTATAAGAAAGGAAGCTAGTCCTAATTATAGACGAAAAGGACTAATTTCTGTTAATGATGATCTCTGATGTTGCTTATGTAAGCATTACATAAGAACACCCTGGAAAAACCCTACGGCTTTACGCGGTGTATCAGATGGTATCAGCTAGTGTATTAACTAGTGTATCAACTAGTGTATTAACTAGTGTATTAGATGGTATCAGCTAGTGTATCAGCTAGAGTATCGGGTAACATATTACCTAGTGTATCAGGTAACGTATCACCTAGTGTATCAGGTAATGTATCACCTAGTGTATTAGGTAACGTATTACCTAGTGTATTAGGTAACGTATCAGAATACGAGACGGAATGTAGACGTTTTGGAACTAGGGTCTTCTAGGTATATAGAGACTCGATCCCCCGTAGATAGACATTATCAATTGCATTAAGTTCATCCACTTCACTTACTTCACTACATCGTTCACCCTGTCGTCCTCTAACCTCCGCTTACGCAAATTAATAGGTTATAAGCCCGGCTGCTCTAACCTCAACCAAATCTCAATTAATTTTCTGTTAATTTGCGTAAGCGGAGGTCGGAGGACGACAGGGTGAACGATGTAGTGAAGTAAGTGAAGTGGATGAACTTAATGCAATTTATGATGTCTATCTGCTGGGGATTAAGTCTCTATATACCTAGAAGACCTTAATTCCGGAACGTCTACGTTCCGTCTTGTATTCTAATACGTTACCTAATACACTAGGTGATACGTTACCTGACACACTAGGTAATACATTACCTGATACACTAGGTAATACATTACCTAATACACTGGCTAATACACTAGCTGATACCATCTAATACACCGCGTAAAGCCATAGGGTTCTTCCAGGGTGTCCTTATGTAATGCTTATATAAGCAACATTAGAGATCATTATTAACACGCCCCTATAAACAATATATTATATTACAATATTTTATTTATTAATTTTGTTCATCAATTTTGTTCATTAATTTTGTTTATCAATTTTATGTATTAAGTAACCCAAGAAGTAAGTCAAGCAGCCTTAATAAAAACCTTAGCCTATAGCCAAAACCCAGTGGGAATAAAAGGTCTAATTAGGAAGGAAAAGAGTGTCTACTAATTAATTTTGTTTATCAATTTTGTTTATCAATTTTATTTATCCATTAGTAGCAAGTTCATCTGCCTAACCAAATTCTTAAAAGTAGGTCCACTTAGTGCTTTAGTAAGCATATCAGCTAGCTATTCTTTTATACTTATATAGCTTAGCTATATTATATTATTTGTTATCTACTAGTATTTGGCCTAAATATTAAACAAATAAATAAAATTCAAATAAAACTAGGCAAAGACCTAGAATTAACAAATTTGGGACTAGTTTCCTATTTCCTAGGTATAGAAATTACTAGAGATCGCAAAAATAAGGTTATAAAATTAAACTAAAAGAAATATACCTAAAATATCTTATAAAGGTTTAATAAACAAAATCTAAATCTAGTATCTACCCCTAGAATTATTAGCTTAAAAATGGAAAAGAATACAGAATAGGCCTCTCCTAAAGATATAAAATAGTATTAATAAGAAGTAGGAAGCCTAATATACTTATCTATAAAGACTAGGCCTGATATAGCCTATAACGTAAATACCTACGCTAGATTTATATCAAATCTAAATAAAATATATTACCAGGCACTAAATCAAATTTGGAAATACCTAAATTACACCCCTACCTTAGGAATTACCTATTCTAGACAATCAGAACCTTATATTTTAGGTTACTATAATTCAGATTAGGGGGGTGATATAATAGGTCGAAAATTAACTAGCGCATACTACTTCTCATTTGGTAGAAACCCTATAAGCTAGGCAAGTCAATTATAAAAAACAGTTGCTCTATCTAGCTGTGAAGCTGAATATATGGCCCTAAAAGAGGCTGTAATCCTTAGGAATATCTATATTTAATAAGCGTTATTAAATAGCTTAATATAGAAAATAAAGAAAAATTCGATTTGTTCACAGACAGCCTATTAACAATTAAATTAGCGAACAATCCAGAATATCATGCTAAGACCAAGCATATTAATATACAATACCACTTTATATAAGAACACGTAACAAATAATACAATATAGCTAAGCCATATAAGTACAAAAGAACAGCTAGCTGATATGCTTACTAAAGCACTAAGTGGACCTACTTTTAAGAATTTGGTTAGGCAGATAAACTTACTACTAATAGATAAATAAAATCAATAAACAAAATCAATTAGCAGACACTCTTTTCCTTCCTAATTGGACCTTTTATTCCTACTGGGTTTTGGCCATAGGCTAAGGTTTTTATTAAGGCTGCTTAACTTACTTTTTAGGTCACTTAATACATAAAATTAATAAATAAAATCAATGAACAAAATTAATGAACAAAATTAATAAACAAAATATTGTAATACAATATATTGTTTATAGGGGCGTGTCAATAATAATCTCTAATATTACTTATGTAAGCATTACATAAGAACACCCTGGAAAAACCCTACGGCTTTACGCGGTGTATCAGATGGTATTAGCTAGTATATCAACTAGTGTATCAACTAGTGTATTAACTAGTGTATTAGATGGTATCAGCTAGTATATTAGCCAGAGTATTAGGTAACGTATTACCTAGTGTATTAGGTAACGTATTACCTAGTGTATTAGGTAACGTATTACCTAGTGTATTAGGTAACATATCACCTAGTGTATTAGGTAATGTATCACCTAGTGTATTAGGTAATGTATCACCTAGTGTGTTAGGTAACGTATTACCTAGTATATCAGGTAACATATTAGAATACAAGACGGAACGTAGACGTTCCGGAACTAGGGTCTTCCAGGTATATAGAGACTCGATCCCCCGTAGATAGACATNATCAATTGCATCAAGTTNATCCACTTCACTNACTTCACTANATCGTTCACCCTGTCGTCCTCCGACCTCCGCTTACGCAAATTAACAATTTCTAAACACATTCTCTATACGAAATAAAGTCAATTAACTATTTATATTAAAACTGCAAGTAAAAAAGCTAGTACTAGCGTCTATAGCTAGAACTAAAGGAAAATAAAATATCTTCCTTATAACTATAGAAGAGTATAATGCAGATTTCCTAGTTAAATATAAGGAGATCTAGTATAACTACTTTACCTTTTAAAGAGAACAAAAACTAGAATATAGGTTTAAATTATAGCCTACGGGGTTCCTACCCTACCTTTCCTAGGAAAAGGGGGCTCTAAGCTCCTAAAGGAAGAAATTAAAACCTTTAATCCTATAAGGATACAAGGACTACCTAGATAGATCTTATCTAGTAAAAAAAGACATAATCCACAGACTAGATTTAGCTTTATAGTTTTTACTATAGAGAACAAAGAAAAAAGATAAGAAATCCTTAAGTAAAAAGAGATATTAATTGCAGGTATATAGCTACTAAGGTAGTAAAATACCTCAAAGTCTCTCCTACTACGCAGTATACAAGCTGCCAAAATTTTGCCATATAGAAGACAGGTGCTCTACTAGGGCCTACAGATACTGTGCGGCTACATATTTATCTAAAGACTATTCCTGCTCTACCTGTATAATAATAGGTAAGCCTTGTTAATTTGCGTAAGCGGAGGTCGGAGGACGACAGGGTGAACGATGTAGTGAAGTAAGTGAAGTGGATAAACTTAATGCAATTAATAATGTCTATCTACGGGGGATCGAGTCTCTATATACCTGGAAGACCCTAGTTCCGGAACGTCTACGTTCCGTCTCGTATTCTGATACGTTACCTAATACACTAGGTAATACGTTACCTGATACACTAGGTGATACATTACCTAATACACTAGGTAATACGTTACCTAATATACTAGCTAATACACTAGCTAATACCATCTAATACACTAGTTAATACACTAGTTGATACACTAGTTAATACACTAGCTGATACCATCTGATACACCACGTAAAGCCGTAGGGTTCTTCTAGAGTATTCTTATATAATGCTTACATAAGCAATATTAGAGATTATTATTGATACGCCCCCATAAACAATATATTGTATTATAATATTTTGTTTATCAATTTTGTTCAACAATTTTGTTTATTGATTTTCTTTATTAATTTTATGTATTAAGTGACCTAAGAAGTAAGTTAAGCAGCCTTAATAAAAACCTTAGCCTTTGGCTAAAACCCAGTGGGAATAAAAGGTCTAATTAGGAAGAAAAAGAGTGTCTGCTAATTGATTCTGTTTATCGATTTTATTTATTAATTTTATTTATCTATTAGTAGTAAGTTCATCTGCCTGACCAGATTCTTAAAAGTAGGTCTACTTAGTGCTTTGGTAAGCATATTAGCTAGCTATTCTTTCGTACTTATATAGCTTAGCTGTATTGTATTGTTTGTTACGTGTTCTCGTATAAAGTGGTATTGTATATTAATATGCTTGGTCTTAGCATGATATTCTGGATTGTTTGCCAATTTAATTGTTGATAGGCTGTCTGTGAATAAATGGAATTTTTCTTTATTTTCTATATTAAGCTGTTTAATAACGCTTATTAAATATAGATATTCCTTTATAGCCTCTTTTAGGGCTATATATTTAGCTTTATAGCTAGATAGAGTAACTATTTTTTATAATTGACTTACCCAGCTTATAGGGCTTCTACTAAATAAGAAGTAGTATACGCTAGTTAATTTTTGACCTATTATATTACCCCCCTCCAATCTAAATTGCAGTAACCTAAAATATAAGGTTCTAATTGTCCAGAATAGGTAATTCCTAAGGTAGGGGTGTAATTTAGGTATTTCCAAATTTAATTTAGTGCCTGGTAATGTATTTTATTTAGATTTGATATAAATCTAGCGCAGGTATTTACGTTATAGGCTATGTTAGGCCTAGTCTTTGTAGACAAGTATATTAGGCTTCCTACTTCTTATTAATACTATTTTATATCTTTAGGAGAGGCCTGTTCTATATTCTTTTCCATTTTTAAGCCAATAATTCCAGGGGTAGATACTGGATTTAGATTTTGTTTATTAAACCTTTATAAGATATTTTGGGTGTATTTCTTTTAGTTTAATTTTATAACCTTATTTTTACGATCTCTAGTAATTTCTATACCTAGGAAATAGGAAACTGGTCCTAAATTTCTTAATTCTAGGTCTTTGCCTAGTTATATTTAAATTTTATTTATTTATTCAATATTTGGGCCAAATACTAGTAGATCGTTTACATGGCAGATTATTATAATGCCTAGTGTATTATTTTTGAATACTGCCTGATCTGCAAAGATAGGATAAAATCCTTCTTTTTTAAGGTTATTTGCTAGGTGGTTATACTATATTCTTGGTGATTGTTTTAGGCCATATAGAGCTTTATTTAATTTATATACCTTATTTAGTATTATAGTAACACCTTCTAGTTGTTTTATATATAGCTCCTTATCTATATTAGTATGCGTAAATGCATTTTTAAAGTCCCATTGTACTATTTCCTAATTATGGTAAGCTGCTAAATATAGTAGCATTGTGTACACTTCTGGGCGGCAAGTATTTACAAAGGTTTCTTTATAATCTATGCCATATTGCTAACTAAAGCCTTTTACTACCCATCTGGCTTTATATTTGATTATTTGGTTGTTTTAATCTATTTTGATCTTATACACCTATTGAGTTTTTAGAGCCTTTCTATTAGGTAGTAGATTAACAATATTCTAGGTCTTTTGTTTTTTAAGTTAATCGATTTCTACACCCATCGCTATTTGCCAATTTGGCCAATTATGCGATTTTATAGCTTCTCTATAGAACCTTAGTTCATTTTGATTGGTTCCTAGGAGAGCTAGTTCGTCTATATTATTATCCTCTAATTCACTGGATTAATTTTATCTGGTTTAATTTTGTCTAACAAATTAATTTTATCTAACAGATTAAGATTAATTTTATTCAACAGATTGATTTTATTTAATAGCTCAATTTTATTTAATAGCTTAATTTTATTTATTTATCTATTTATCTCTTTCATTTAAATCAAACAGACTTTCTATATTGACTTCTAGGTCGGCTTCTTTGCTAGTATTAAAATTATAAAACTGGTTTTCCAGTATTTTAATATCTCTAGCCTAAGTAAGCCTTTTTAAATCTATGTTATATAATCTGTAAAGATTACTTCTAAATCCAAGTAATATTGCCTTTTTAGCTCTAGGCTCTAGTTTTTTGAGTCCTTTGGCTTTGTTTTTATAATACGCAATTAATCCAAATACTTTAATATTTATAATATCTGGTTTTGTCTTATAAAGTGCTTTATAAGGCGTTTTAAATTGTAATTAACTATATAGAGTCCTATTATATAGGTAAACTGCTATACTTACTGCTTCCCCCCAAAGGTTCTTTAGTAGTTTTGTAGTGAATAAAATACAGCGTACCTTTTCTAGTATTATTCTATTTATTCGTTCTATTAACCCATTTTATTTATAGGTATAAGCAGCCAAATATTACTAAATAATACCGTATGTAAAGCAGGCTCCTTTAAACCTTTTATTTACAAATTCACCCCCCTAATCTGATTTTAGGAATTATATTTTCCTTTTTAATAGATTTTTAGCTCGATTTTTAAATTCTATGAAAGCTTTATAGGCTTCTAATTTAGATTTCAGCAATTTAAATTCTAAATATCTAGTAGCTGAGTCTAGGAAGAAAATGATGTATCTTTTACTATTTATAGTTTTAGGGGATATTAGTCTATATAAGTCAGTTACTACCTTTTCTAGGTAAACTTTTACTTTTAGTGTAATTTCTTTATTTTGCTAACTTGTTAGCTTTAATTCTATATAAATTTCGCATTTATTAAATAGAATATTTAACTAAAGACCTAGAGTCTTTTGTAGTGAAATAGGATTTATATAGCCCATTCTTTAATACTAAAGTTTAATTTTATTTGTTTCTTTAAGCAAATTAATTTTATTTATTGGCTTAATTAATTTTATTTGCTTGCTTTTAACTTTTTTAGTCTTTTTACTAGGCAAATTGTTTTATATAATATCTATATAGTATAGGGAGTTTCTTCCCATAGCTAAGATAAGCAGTTGTTTATTTTTGTATATATGGGCTTAACCGCCCTTTACTATAATTTTATAGCTAAGCTAATCTAGCTTACTAACAGAGATAAGATTATATTAAAAATTGGGTGCATATCTGCAGTTTTTTAGTATAATTTTGTTTCCTTTATTTACTAATTTAACATTTCTGATTCTAATATAATTAATTAATGCATTAGTTCCCCAACTAATTTTCCTATAGGAATCTTTATAGCTTGTAAAGTATTCCTTTTTGGTTATTAGATGCTTAGTAGCTCCTGAGTCTAATACGAAATTAGCTCCTTTTTAATTGGGGGTTTAATTGGTAATAAGTACCTCTTCGGTATCTATCAGATCTAGATTAATTTTAAAATCGTCTTCTGCATTACTAGGATAGCTATCACTAGTATTTATAGATACGAGAGCTTTTTAAGGTTTTGGCTTATATTGGTGCTTGGTTTTAAAGCCTTTTGGGGCCTTTTTAGGAAATAAATAAAAACAGTCCTTTATAGAATGCGTAGTTGTTCTATACTTCTTACAGTACTTGTTTTTATGTATACGATTTGTCTGATTGGTCCCAGGTCGTTGAGACCCTATAACTAAGGCTATTTCCTAATCTTTAGATACCTGTCTTCTAGATTCGTCTAGTAAGTTAGAAAATAGGTTTTCTAAGTTGATGGTACTAGAATTAGTTCTGTAAGATTGGGTAACTATTATAACAAATCCCTTGTAAGGACTGGTTAGGTTATTTAAAACCTAAGCAATAATCACCTAATTTGGCAATTCTATGCCTTTGGCTTTTAATTGGTCGGTAAATTACTTTATTTTATTTAAATACTCCTCTATAGAAGAGTATTTAGATAAGGTAGTCTTAAAAAGCTCTTTACAGATTAAGAATTCCGAGCTAAACCCTTTTGGGCTGTAGAGATTTTTTAATAGTTTTTATGCTTCTAGAGCTGTTTTGGAATACCGTATTTGTAAGAGAGGTCTATCCTTAATTGTTAGCCTTATATTGGCTAAGGCTTTTTGGTCGATTTCCCCTTTTGGGGTAACTCCTTCTTCTATAGCATTACTAAGCGATCCTTTTATAAGAAGTGATTGGACCCGAAGGCTCCAGACTTCGTAGTTGGATTGCCCAATGAGCTTTTTAATTGAGATTTTGTCTGATATTTTATCTGCGAATAGATAAATAGAATTGAACGATAGGATTAAATAGATAAAATTGAATGATAGGATTTGAACAAAATCGAATGATAGGATTTGAATAAAATCGAATAATAGGATTTGGACAAGTAAAATAGAATAATAGGAGTTGAACAAGTAGATAAAATTAAAAGAATAGATAAATTAAATGATATACTTGAGATTCGATTAAGATTTGATTAAGATTTGACTAAAATGAAATTCAAGTGATAGTGAAATAGAGATAAAATTGACTTAAGATATGGTTTAAATTTAATCAAAAAATTGGTTAATAATTGATTGATATTTGGTCGAGGTTAGATTTTGGCGTTTTAGTCGAAAATTAATCGAGATTTGGTTAAGGTTAGAGCAGCCGGGCTTATAACCTGTTAGTTTACGTAAGCGGAGGTTGGAGGACGATAGGGTGAATGATGTAGTGAAGTAAGTAAAGTGGATGAACTTGATGCAATTAATGATGTCTATCTACGGGGGATTAAGTCTCTATATACCTGGAAGACCCTAGTTCCGGAACGTCTACGTTCCGTCTCGTATTCTGATACGTTACCTGATACACTAGGTGATACGTTACCTAACACACTAGGTGATATATTACCTGATATACTAGGTGATACGTTACCTGATATACTAGGTGATATATTACCTAATATACTAGGTGATACGTTACCTGATACACTAGGTGATACGTTACCTGATATACTGGCTGATATACTAGCTAATACCATCTAATATACTAGTTGATATACTAGTTAATACACTAGTTGATACACTAGTTGATACACTAGCTGATACCATCTGATACACCGCGTAAAGCCGTAGGGTTCTTCCAGGGTGTTCTTATATAATGCTTACATAAGCAACATCAGAGATTATCATTGACAAGCCTTGCTAGCATACTACCCCTCTTTGCATTAATTGTAAAGAAAAACACTTTGCTAATAGTAAAGACTGTAAGACTCTTAAAGCTACTAAACTAGTACGCGAAGAAGATTCTATAGAAGAATAAAAAAAACCTTCACCGCACATGCAACCTTACCAAAAGGTAGCGCCACACTNNAAAACTTACGCATACCCATCTTACCATCAAAAACAATNNATTTTCNAANTTTNAAGACCTAATTCCTACNGCCTAGCGAGCTAGAGGTGGATTTATTTGTCATTTTACCCCCTTATCCCAACAGAAAATTTTCTCTAGGGGTNGTCCTAGCTTATAAGCGAGGCACGGACAGGAACACCAAAACCACTACTACTACCACNAATACCAATACCAATAGGGGCTAGTCTTTCTACTCCCTTTTAGCCTAATCTCCCCAGAAATCTTCTAGTAGGATTAGTAAGGAGAAAGGTATAAGGGTAGAAAAAAAAAAAACTAGGAAACCCCCCTATAAGATGCCAAAGTCTAATAGGCATAAAAAAAA